>NC_048223.1:113501861-113612141 GCF_002007445.2 Ailuropoda melanoleuca | reverse complement strand
GGGGGAGGGGGCAGAGAGAGAGAAGCAGGTTCCTGGCCCAGCAGGGAGCCCAATAGCAGAACTCAATCCCAGGACTCTGGGATCAGGACCTGAGCTGAAGGCAGAGGCTCAACTGACGGAGCCACCCAGGCGCCCAGTACAGAGTACTTTTAATGAAGAGATAATAGGTCGAAGCAGCCTCCTTTAGAAATTTAGAAAAATAGTCTTTCCCTTTGACCCTGTGGGGTTTTTTTTCTTCCTTTCAATAAAATTTAGGTTTTTCTTTTATCCCTTGTTTCTGGCTTTAAATAATAAAGCTGAGGGTCACCTGGGTGGCTAAGTCAGTTAAGCGTCTGATTTATGGTCAGGACATGATCTCAGGATCCTGAGATTGAGGGAGTCTGGGGCTCCCTACTCAGCAGGGAGTCTGCTTCTCCCTCTTTCTCTCCCCCTGCCCGTCCCCCAGCTTGTGTTCATGCTCTCATCTGTCTCTCTTTCTCAAGTAAATAAAATCTTAAAACAATAATAAAGCTGATTCTTGAATTTCTCATAAACATTCACTGGGCTTAGGGTATTGCAAATGTTTAGTATTTCAGGGCAATGGTGAGAGTATAGATCATTTAAATTTACAAATAACCCTGTAATCTTATATTTTTTCAGACTTCTTGAACTTTACTTTTTAGCTATTAAGATTTTTAAAAATCTATTTGGACTAAGTAAACAAAAGGAAAAGCATTGGCATGAAGGGGCAATAGACACAAAGTCAAAATTAAACCCACCAAAGAAAGTATTGATTGGATTGTGAGTATATTTGTCATTAAGACACATGAGCTGATAGTCTGCTGTAGGGATGATTACATAGTAAGTACTAATGAATAATGCTTTTGGTAAACTATATCATACCATATTAACTGAACGCAGGCCAAAGGTGGTTTCGAAATTTAAACATTAACCAGAACCCCTTAATAGAAGGCAGGCTTACAACTTACCTTTAATTTTTTTTTTTATTAGTCTTCCTTTTTGAAAAGGGAACTATAGGTCAGTCTTTTTATTTTCTTTTAATTTTTAGATTTGGGAAAATATTAGCCAAAAATACTTTTTGTATTTCCTGAGACTCATTAATAATATTTTATGGTGAGCGCTCTACAGATAGCTTCAAAATAAGATTTCTGTATTAATAACTTTTTGCTTTAAAACTTATTAGAGTTAGAAAATTGCACTGAGTAAACTGATAATATGACATCTGACTTGATAATGTGATAGATGGTATGGCCGCTAACCTCTTTTTCTTGGAATCCTGATGGACTATAATTTCTATTTCTCCTGTTATTCTGTCACAGGATTTGGTACTATTTGGGGGGACTTCTGCTGCATCTATTGCCTTGAGTCTTTTTTTTTTTTTACGGTTGGTTGATTGATTATTTAGGAGACAGCATTGAGTGAGAAGCTAGCGAGCACAGGAATATGAGGCGGTGGGGCAGAGAATATCAAGCCGACTTCAGCCCTGAGCCTGGAGCCCTACTCAGGGCTTTGATCTCGTGTCCCTGAGACTACAGCCTGAGCTGAAACCAAGAGTTAGCCACTCAACTGACTGTACCACCCAGGGACCCCCTGAGTCTGTCTTTCCAACATCTTTTTTTGTAATATAATGCACATAACTGTAAAATTAACTCTGCCCTGAGTCTTAGGTACAAAGCTAAACAAATTCCCACAGGGGTAATTGAGCTTGGCTTCATACTCTTTAAAACTGGTGAGAATAAAGGAAACTTTTAGAATCTAGTGATAGGTTTCATGTAAAGGAGACTCATTAAAGTTAAATTTTACCTGCAAACATAATTAGAATGTGAGTACTATATAAAATATTTCTCTCTTGATAGAACTCAGAGTTCTTTGAAATAGCTGGCTTAGATTTTAGTCTTTTTTTTCCTTAGTTTTTAATCTGATTTGCATAAACTCACCTGTGAACTTCAGTGTCTGATTATTTTCATCATGTGACACAAGGTTTTCATGTTTCTTACACAGGTTCCTTTCTGTTCTGTTAGTTTATTCTGCGTTTAAAAACTTCATCCAGCAATGTGTTTGTATTTTAAAGGTAACGTCCGTCAAAAATTACTGATTTGGGATCAGATTATGTTGGACTATGGATACATTTTTGATGTAATATGTTGCTTCTGATTTTTTTTTTTTAAAGATTTTTTATTTATTTATTTGACAGAGATAGAGACAGCCAGCGAGAGAGGGAACACAAGCAGGGGGAGTGGGAGAGGAAGAAGCAGGCTCATAGAGGAGGAGCCTGACGTGGGGCTCGATCCCACAACGCTGGGATCACGCCCTGAGCCGAAGGCAGACGCTCAACCACTGTGCCACCCAGGCGCCCCATGCTTCTGATTTTAATTGCCATATCAGAACCTTGTTAGAACTGGTCAGATAAATTATTCTTTTGTTCGTGGTGGTTTTAAAGTGTATTTGGGGAATTTGTGAAAAACCTTTAAATGTACTTGGTCTACAAAGGACAGTAAACCATTATAGTGAAGAATGGGAGTGCTCTCACAGTCTCTACTTGCTTATCTTAGTGGACATGATTTTTAAGAAATATACAGGTGGTGTTTGAGATTCATATGGTATAGTTTATAATTTAAAAATTTGTTTGTTGTAATTAATATTTATGCTGAACTGAGCCAGATTTTTCTGTTGAATTTAAAACATTTATGCATATCTTATATAGCTTCTGAGGGAACACTGACAGATGTTCATATTAAAATGCTGTAAACACGAAGAGTAAAAGGTGAGCTGCTTTTTTTTTTTTTTTTTTTTTTAACATGTAGCTTTTATATATATTGGTCCACTATACCCGAATGTAAACTCCCTAACGGATGCGTGTTTTCTCCACTGCCATGTTCCCAACACATTGAACAGTGCCTGCACATAATACATGCTCAGTACATGTTGGTCAATGAATTAACAGTTCGGAAATGTATTTGTGATTTGTTACTTTTGTATGAGGCTTGTTTGGTAACCTGTTGCCAAATATCTGTGGATTGGATTCATTTGTATTTGCAGTTTATTGAGTAAGCTTGAGTTTTTTATTGTTTATACTGCTAATTACTAAGAAAACAAGTAATAGTACTAAAAAGACAGTGTTTTTATTTGTAAGGCTCTTAATATGGAAATAATTTTATAGAAATGTGAGTTCTTGCATTAAGAAATAAAACAGAGGTGGGTAATGGTTGGCTTTAAGGCAAATAAAAAATGTTTCTTGACCAGTTGCCTACAGCTGATGAGCTCCAGTAAGAGCGAAACCAATTCTCACTTCACTGAAACAGTATTGAAGTGTGAGTTGGTCCTGTAGTACTGTGTCAGAAACAACTGAAAAAGTGCTTAAACTGAGAGGAATTTTGTGACTGTTTAGTTTTAAATATAGTATTTTCCCCTAATGAGTAAGAGTTGCTAAAATGTCAAATAACCTGTGTTATTTATTTATTTTACCTCAAAAAAGGAATAGATATTGTAATCTATATAATCACTGTATATGTGAGCATGGATTTGATTTGTACAAGCACTTCTTATTTAAAACAATCTTGTAAACAGATGTCTAGTTTTACACCCTCTCCCTTTAAACTACTTTTAGGCTACTGGATCCTCAGTAATTTTGATGACAACTACCCCTGTTCCCCAAAGAAGAAACTTGCACACAACCAGACTAGCCTACATCTATATGGCCAACTGGAGGCCCACAAGAGGACTCAGCTGACTTTTTTTCCCCCCTAATTACCTGTTTAATTGTGGATATAATCAAGGTCATTGTGGTGCCCCTCCCCTCAGCAATCTTTTACAGTTACTTAATCTTTGGTGATGGTTTTGTTGCATATATACACATAGATTTTCTTTAACCCATCTGCTTTTCCTTTTGTGTCCAATTAGTATTCATTTAAGCATCAGAAAACTCAGTTTGCAAGCTAAGTGGTTACCAGATGTCCATTCATGTGAAGACTTTTTCAAAGGTCAGGGGCATATACTGATCAACAGTATAGAAAGTATGTCTTTTGAGGTTAAACTCAGCTTTCTTTAATTTACAGAAGGATAATATGTAAAACAGTCTAAGCTGAGGTAAACATAAAACAGGCTTACTTTCATTTTTCTTTTTAACATTTTTATGTTCTGTTAATCATAGTATTTTACATTACTTTAGATTTTTCAATATATTCACCAAATATTTTACCTTGATTACTGAGAGTTTTGAGTATGCCCCCCCTTAAATTACTGTTTTTGTTTTTCTTAACCTAGACCAATATCCAGCAGAATGAGACAAACTTTTATTATTCTGCACATTACAAGTCTCAGATCATTTTATAAATCGAGTGGACCCCACCCTCATTGAGAACTGAACAGCATTTAATATTTGCAAGAATGAATGCAAATGTAGAGAATATATTTGTTGATTTATTATCATTATTGCTGGAGATTTAAGAGGTTTCATTCAGTTCGGAGTGATGTTCCTCCTTTCCAGTACAAAGATCATTTTAAAAACTGAAGACTGTTCAGAAGTGTCACAAGGAAGGCTGTGACTGTGTGCTTAATGAGTGTAAATGCAGTATGTTTTCATTTACATGAGAGTATTTTTGTACTTACAATGAGAGAAAATTTGGAGGAAGATGAAGCGTAAAAATTGGACCGTTAAATATAATTAGGTTCTGGAAAGACTGAAGAGAAGGACATTCTAGATGGGAACAAAGCCATGGAAGTAATGTGCAGATTGGAGGAATCTTGAGTAGACTGGTCAGGGACTGGTCCATTATAGTGAAGTCCTAGGATTTTAGGAGTGTATTGAGAGAGAAGACTGGGAAAGTAGTATGACTGGTTTACTGAGGAATTGCAGCTCTGAGTGTAAGCATAAAATGGTTTTAGTTTTTCCTCGTTGGGTCTCTCATCTTACTGTGTAAAACACCCCCATCCTTTACACTTCCCTCTGAAGTACAGTCCCCTAATAATGTACTAATTTGATGTCATATCTTTCTGCCACTTTTGATCTCTAGGGAAAGTTTATTCCAGAAATTAAGACAGGTTTCAGTCATTTAAAAAAAACAAGCAACATTAATCACAAACTCCTTGTTCTACCTAAAGAAAGGCTGAAGGTGTTAGTTCCCAGCTGCTTGGATTAAAGAAGAAGTAATTTGGCTCTAAAATATGTCCCTTCTTTTTTTCTCTAGCTAGCCCTTTTGGAGTTGGGGGAAGAAGACCACCCAGTGGAAGCAGAATTCTTATTACAGGAACCTCTAAAGAGGGAAGAGATAGCCCTGGCCTCAGTCTGATTCGTCTGATTGCATTTGGTGGTGGTCTCTGTGGAGGTAGTTGTGGATTTTTTAGGGGCAGGGTTGTACCTCCCTGATCCCTTCTGCCATTGAGGGCCAGCCCACTTCATAGGGCAGCTCCTGCTCCCCCTTGGCAGAGTCATTGTACACACTTCAACCCCTTCTCTGAATTGGGTGACACTTGACCGAGTGCTGTCTCAAGTCACTTGCCCATGTCAGGGAGTAAGATTGAGAAACCAACATTTCAAGTGTTACAGGTATGAAGTGATTACACCTGGATTGGGTTACAGGTAGGGGACAGTGGCATTAGAAAAGAGGGTATAACTTGAGACGTGAAATTGGTAAAAAAATACGAGGGCAAAGAAAAGGAAGGCGTCATGACTAAGAAAAATGATACCTTCGGGGCACTTGGGTGGCTCAGTCAGTTAAGCGTCTGCCTTTGGCTCAGGTCGTGATCCTAGGATCCTGGTATCAGCCCCACATTGGGCTCTCTGCTCATCAGGGAGCCTGCTTCTCCCTCTCCCTCTGTCTACCACTCTGCCTAGTTGTGTTCTCTGTCAAGTAAATAAATAAAATCTTTTTTAAAAAAATGGTACCATTGACAGAAACAGGATTAACTGGGAGTGCTCAATTATAGGAGATATAATTTTGATTTGGGATTTATGCCATTTTGAGTTTGAGGTTATCGTGGAACATCCATTCAAAATGTCTATATTCACGTGAAGATTTTAATATGGACACAGAGTGAAGGCAAACAGGTAATTTGTTATCTGTAACTCGAGAACACAGGACTGAAAGTAACTTAATGTGGATATCATCTAGGAGTTCAAATTGTCAAAGTGGTTGAATTCTAGGAGGGAAAATAAAGTTGAAGACTGAATTGTGGAGAATATGAAAGCTGGATAAAAGGATAATTCTTGACAATTAGTGCTTTCCTCTTGATAAAGCATGGCACACATTCTCTAATGATAAATTTTCTTTTTGCTTTATGCTGGAGAGTCATAATCCCTTTATATATTCTCATTTAAATAGATTCTTTTTTTTTTTTAAAGATTTTATTTATTTATTCAACAGAGATAGAGACAGCCAGCGAGAGAGGGAAACACAAGCAGGGGGAGTGGGAGAGGAAGAAGCAGGCTCCCAGTGGAAGAGCCTGATGTGGGGCTCGATCCTATAACGCCGGGATCACGCCCTGAGCCGAAGGCAGACGCTTAACTGCTGTGCCACCCAGGCGCCCCTAAATAGATTCTTTGTTATCTATTTTGGTCAGTTGCTGTAACATTGGTTATGATGTTTAAAACCATTCATTTTTAGATTTCTAAATTAAGATTTCAAATTCAGCAGCAACACATTAACAAGTTATATCTTAAAGTGACTTGCTTTAGGGAGAACTATATAGGCTAATACTTCTATTTGAGAATTATTTTACTTTGTCCTAGATTTTGGAATACACCATGCTGATGAGGCCTTTTATTAACTTACTGCACTAACTCGTATTGTCTAAACCGATCCTTTAATACTAGTAGCGGCTTTCTCTTGTATATAGCATAACATATGCAGCAAGATAATGACAATTTCTGTTTGTTTGTTTGGAAATATGTTATACAGTTAAGAAATTTGTAGTATTAAGGCCAGTTTCTAAACTAGTTGATGCCCCAAAGGAAGAGAAAGCAGAGGAGGAAGTCTATATACTTCCTTTCTTAGAATTATTCTTCCCCATTTTCTGCATTTCTAGAATAATGTTCCTCAAATACTAGTTTTATCCTATCACTTCTGTACTTTAATTCAATACTGGAGAATCTACTTATGTGCCAGCAACTATAGTATAATAAAGTATATAAGTCTGTCATGATTTATTTCCTAAAATTCATTTCTGCATGTCATTTTGAGGATTCTATCTGACAGTCTTTTGCCTTTTTTCACCCCCCGCCCAGGACTTCCATTACAGACTGATGAAAACATGTATCTTTCTGTTATTCAAAAGTTGTATATTTGTTTTGTCTTCCATAAGTACACCCTCCATCTGAAATTATTTAGTTTCTCAAAACTCTGACTTGCCCCCTCTTTTATCCAACTTTATATGACACTGATAATTCATCTATCCTATATGTGCTTTGTTGATGTGTGATGAAAGAAGTTGACAATTTTTTTTCATCAAGATTGCAGGAATATTTTGTATTTATCTGTCTTAGGATAATTTTTGAAGTTGATTGATTTTCAGACAATAGCTAAAATAGTAGCCATCATAAACAGCATAAAAATGTATTCTAGTTGTTGAATTAGTTTTGTCAGCGTTTCCTTTATGACCTGGGCAGTGCATATGGGCTCCATTTGAGTTGCACTGAACATTGTTTATTCTTGATGAGAATGTTTGGAGATAGCATGGTACTTCCTGGATTTTTGTCTGGATGAAAAACAAATTCCTGTCAGGGATCTTTAACACCCACACTTCTTTTAGCCCAGCTCTAGGTGCCTGGGCTTTAGATAGTTGTCTTTTGTACTTAATTTTCCTTCTCAGTAAATTTTTATCATCATTAAAGAGTATCGTTTTATAATCTTTCTCTTCTAGTGTTTCCCCTGCTGTCTTATTTCCCCAATATTTTCTTACAGATTCTTGAAATGGTTTTTTTCCTCTCATGGAACTGAAGGAATTCTAAACAATTCAATTGAATTCTAACAATTTAAACTGTAGATATTTCATACCCTACATCTTATGGGGGTGATTAGGGAATGCCAAACTGCAGCTGAAGTGAAGTTGTGTGAATGAATTAAAGGAGGAAAGAGCAAGACTTTGTAGCACCTTACCGATTGTGGCACACGTGGATTGGCTGTCCTCTTCAGTTTTGGGTTTTTTTTCCTCCTCTCAAAGGAAGTTTTTTAAAAGAATTACTAGTGGTAAAATTTGTAGCCTTAGTTATTCCAGTTTGTGCAAATACATATGAGGTCTTGGTTTAAAAAACTTTCTTTAAATTTTTGATGTTTTGACTTTTTTAGATGTAAAACGAAGATCAGGAACACATTTGAAGAAATGCAGAGTGAAGTGGTGTCAATCAGCATGTCAGAGACAGAGTGCTTAGCTTCCATTTCTTCTGATAAAAATATTGGGAAAACCTTTGAATTAAAGGAAGACTCCTGCAGCTCGTTTTCTGTTGATGAAAGCAGCAGCTTAGAAAATGAGTCTAAACTGTCGTCATTAAACATTGATAAAACTTCATGTCGGCCTAATGAACATAATCAAATTGAAACACAGGAAAATTGTACTCAGGATCCTGGTGGAGGTGAGGATTCTTGTGCTAAAACAGACATATGCCCAGAAAATTCTGAACAAGTAGCTAATTTTCCTGGTGGAGATTTTACAGAGCAAATTTCAAAAACAAATGAAACAGAACAGAGCGTAACACAAATATTGGCAGAATTAAGGTCATCTACATTTACAGAAGCAGCGAATCAAAAGACTTATTCAGAAAGTCCCTATGATACAGACTGCACAAAAAAACTTATTTCAAAAATAAAGAATGTTTCAGCGTCAGAGGATTTGTTGGAAGAAATAGAATCTGAGCTCTTATCTACAGAGTTTGTGGAAGAACACCGAGTACCAAATGGAATGAATAAAGGAGAACATGCATTAGTTATGTTTGAAAAGTGTGTGCAAGAGAAGTATTTACAGCAAGAGCACACCATAAAGAAGTAAGTTTTTATTTTTTTAGGTTTTCTCCCCCTGCCGGGATTAAAGATTGAATTCTTGTCCATTCTTAATTCCACAATAGACATTCATGTTGTCGTTGATCAACAAATATGTATTTACTGAATAATTGAGCAAATGTAAAGTTTGTCTAGTAATTTAATACATGCCTAAAGGAATAAATACTAATGTGAGTTCATTAAAGATCTAGAAATATTTATAAGGACAGCTCAAGTTTTTCAATTTCGAAAGAATGTAGAGCATAATATTGTCAAAACTATGAGAAATTCAAAAGAAAATGAGAAGTCATACAATTCAAAAAGATTTTCTTAAAATTCGCATTGTAAATTAATTGGTTTTAAAAATTAAAATTTAGGGAAGAGTTGGTTGGTTATCAGTAATTAAGAACATATTTTTTAGACTTCCCTTGGATTTTTGGAGCTAATTTCTATTCTAATGATAGTTTTATTTTATCCTTTCCTAATAGTATGATATCATCCTGTATTTTTATTCTAGATTTTTATATCTAAGCGTTGCAAATGTTTCAGTAGTCTTTTCTTTTTTTTTTTAAGATTTTATTTATTTGAGAGAGAGAGAGAGAGCACGCACAAGCAGGGAGGAGAGGGAGAAACAGTTTCCCTGCTGAGCAGGGAGCAGATCCCAGGATCCAGGGCAGACGTTTAACTGAGCCACCCAGGCGCCCCTAAGTAGTTTTTTTTATAACCTTTAAGAAAGGAAAATAAAACATGCTAACCTTCACTAAAATACAGACTGATTGTTTTTTTTTTTAAAGATTTTGTTTATTTATTTGATAGAGAGACAGCCAGCGAGAGAGGGAACACAAGCAGGGGGAGTGGGAGAGGAAGAAGCAGGACTTTAAAAATATTTTGGAATGGGAGGCTCGATCCCATAACGCCGGGATCATGCCCTGAGCCGAAGGCAGACGCTTAACCGCTGTGCCACCCAGGCGCCCCTGATTCTTTTTTTTTAAATGATACTTTAAAAATATTTTGGAATGGGAGGCATATGTGTAAAGAAAGCAGAAGTGGAAGTCTATATACTACACGAGGGTAACAGAAAAAAATATACCATAATCCAAGTATTGCTAGATATGTAGCTGGCTTTTAATGTTTACTCTAGTGTTGTAGTGTTTACTCTCCTAGATTTTTTTTTCTCACCTATTTCAATGCTTTTATTTCATTTATTTATTTTATAATCATATTTTTTTATTATATCATGTTAGTCACCATACAGTACATCCCTGGTTTCTGATGTAAAGTTCGATGATTCATTAGTTGCGTATAACACCCAGTGCACCATGCAATACGTGCTCTCCTTACTACCCATTCCCCCACCCCGCCTCCCCTCTGAAGCCCTCAGTCTGTTTCTCAGAGTCCATAGTCTCTCATGCTTCATTCCCCCTTCTGATTACCTCCCTTTCTTTATCCCTTTCTTCTCCTACTGATCTTCCTAGTTCTTATGTTCCATAGATGAGAGAAACCATATGATAATTGTCTTTCTCTGCTTGACTTATTTCACTTAGCATTATCTCCTCCAGTGCCGTCCATGTTGCAGCAAATGTTGAGAAATCGTTCTTTTTGATAGTATTCCATTGTATATATGGACCACATCTTCTTAATCCAGTCATCTGTTGAAGGGCATCTCGATTCCTTCCACGATTTAGCTATTGTGGACAATGCTACTATGAACATTGGGGTGCATATGGCCCTTCTCTTCACTACGTCTGTATCTTTGGGGTAGATACCCAGTAGTGCAATGGCTGGGTCATAGGGTAGCTCAGTTTTTAACTTTTTAAGGGACCTCCACACTGTTTTCACTCTCCTAGATTTTCTTACTCAGTAGATCAGTCTTCCCCAAACCAGTTTACAACTTCATTGGTTTATCCAGTGAATTTTAATCTCTTAAGCATCCAGAATCCTTCTTTTTTTCTATTTTTTGTTTTTATTTTAGATTGTGATAAAATACATATAAAATTTACCATCTTAACTATTTTTAAGTGTACAGTTCTGTAGTGTTAGGTTTATTCACATTCTTGTGCAACCAATCTGCACAGCTTTTTCATCTTGCAAATCAGAACCTCCATACCCATTAAACAACTCCCCTGCCCTCAGCCCCTGACAACCACTGTACTACTTTGTTTCTCAAAGTTTCTTCTTGATACTCTCTAAATATAGAGTGCAGGCTTTTGTATTTATCTATTTGCAACTGGTTTATTGCACTTAGCAGATGTCCTCAAGGGTCATCCATGTTGTAGCATCAGAAATGCCTTTTTAAGGGTGGATAATATTTTATTGTATGCATATACCACATTTTGCTTATCCATCTGTCAGTGGACATTTGGGTTGCTTCCGCATTTTGACTATCATGAATAATACTGTGAACATGAGTGTACAGATATCTCTTGAGACTCAAGGCCCTAATACTACCCCAAAACTAATGACTGCTATTTTATTCATTCCTTACTGGAATGCTGCTATTACGAATAAACTATGATTTTGTACTTAGATCATCAGTGCTTTTACTATTTTGGTTTTTTAGGGTAACTTCCTCATTTTGCTATATGTACCTATTCTTTCAGATCTTTTTTTTTTTTTTTTTTTTGGAGATTGTCCGTGATGCCTCGTCCACTTACCTTAGATCTGGACTCATCACTTTAATGCCTGTCTTGTAAATTGTAAGATGTTGTACATTAAATAATAATAGCAAATACTTTTATGATGTTAATTATATGCCAGGTGCTTTATTAATTCATGGAATCACAACAGTCCTCTGGTATCAACTATTACTCCTATTTTACAGATGAGGTACCTAAGGCACAGAGAGATTACATCAAGTTCACATGCTAGTAAATGCCCCAGTTAGAATCTGAGCCTAGTTAGTCTGGCTTCAGAAGATTTTTCAATGTGGTTATCCGAAATGAACTAGTTAGAAGTTGTTAAACTTATCTAAAAATATTAAGAACACAGTAGAAAATTCTTTTTTGCCCCATCCTGTCAGAACAGTGGCAGCATGGTAGACTGGGGTATGCCCAGTTTTGGTCAGAAGCCTGCAGTTGGAAGATTCCCACTTCCACTCGCAAATTCTGATTTGTTGTGCACATCAACCTCTCTGAATCAAAATTTGTCATCTCTGAGGGGGACAATACCTGATGGAATTGTTTTATAGCCATTAAGGCATAAAAATACTAGATATTATTTTAACTAAGTTAATCTTTTGTTACACACATAATAGCATAATTGTGACTCAGGTTAGCTCTATAACAGTAATTTTTTTTTTTGCCTTCATTTAATATTCTATAAAGAAAACTGCCTTTCAGTTCCTTTGGCTTAAATTTTCATGAATGCTTCTATTTCCAGATGTCTTTGTATACACATCCATTCCTCCATTTTCTTTTTTTTTTTTTTTTTAAAGATTTTATTTATTTATTCTACAGAGATAGAGACAGCCAGCGAGAGAGGGAACACAAGCAGGGGGAGTGGGAGAGGAAGAAGCAGGCTCACAGCAGAAGAGCCTGACGTGGGGCTCGATCCCACAACGCCGGGATCACGCCCTGAGCCGAAGGCAGACGCCCAACCGCTGTGCCACCCAGGCGCCCCTCATTCCTCCATTTTCTAACATCAGTGTGTTGTCCAGGGTCCCAACAGGAATTCTTAATTAAGAATGGTTAGTTGTGCACTGGATGTGACAGTTTGAGGGTTTGCTGTTCTTGCACTGCTGCCTCCCGGAATTGCTTACTTGTGAACTACAGCCAGGATCCTTGTGCGGCAGGTAGTTTTCTGCAACAACTTGAGTGTACACCGAGTCAAATAATCTAAGTTAAACCACTGTGCCAAAAAGGCTTGAATAAACTTGCATGCTACATTTTTCTCCTTCCCAAACATTTGCATGATTTGCTTCCTCGCTGTGTCCCGCGCTCCTCAGAGAGGCCCGCCCTGACTACCTTATCTAAATGCAGTGCTCAAGGGGCACCTGGGTGGCTCAGTCGTTAAGCATCTGCCTTCGGCTCAGGGCATGATCCCAGGAGTTCTGGGGTCAAGCCCCGCATCAGGCTCCTCCGTGGGAAGCCTGCTTCTTCCTCTTCCACTCCCCTTCCCTGTGCTCCCTCTCTCACTGGCTGTCTCTCTCTGTTAAATAAATAAATAAGATCATAAATAAAATAAATGCACTGCTCAAGGGGCACTTGAGTGGCTCAGTCGGGTGAGCATCTGACTCTTGGCTTTGGCTCCACCGGTGATCTCAGGGTGGTGAGATCTAGCCCATTGGGCTCTGTGCTCAGTGGGGAGTCTGCTGGAGATTCTCTCCGTCTGCGCATGCCCTCCTACCTCCCTTCCCTCAGAACATGCTCGCACGTGCTCTCTCTCCCAGATAAATAAATTTTTTAAAAAAATAAAATCACTGGTCAAGTCACACTATGTCCTCTTGCTCTCCTTTAGTTTTCTTAATAGGACGTGATCACTGCCTGATATTTTATTATATTATGTTTATTTTCACTGTCTCCCTTTGAATGTAAGCACCATGAGGGCAGGGATGGTTTGCTGACATCCTTCAGCACACAGAAGTGTATAGGTATGTAGTAGGTACCCAGTAAGCATTTGTCTAGTGAATGAATGATCTTCAAAGTAGGAGAAAGGCCTATGCTATGGAACTAGACCCAGATCTCAATTCAACCACTTACTAGCTGTGTGACCTGGAACAAATGCTGGGCTTCAGGTTTTTTGGTTTTTTAAAATTCATAAAACAGGATTCCATAGACTTACTAATTTCATAAACCTGAATATTAAATAATGCACTTAAAGATAAACTTAGTAAATAGTAGTTGTGCAATAAGTGTTAAGTAATAGCTATTACTATTAATAATTCCAAAATATTAGGTTTCTTATAGTTCTGAAAACTTCACAGGCGATTTTTTAAGGCTTTATTTATATTTTTCTGGAGGACTCAAAATGAAATTTCTGCTTGAACTTTTGTATTTTGTTTTATATTTTTAAATTTCATTCAGATTTCTTCTGTAACTATTATTAGAATATCATTGAAATGTTCATAAAATCTAAAGCAAGATTTTTCACCCTCAGCATTGTTGACATTTGGGGGCAGATCATTCTTTGGTGGTGGTGGGACTGTACTGTGCATTGTACAATGTTCAGCAACATCCCCGACCTCCACCCAAAAGAATCCAGTGGCAATCCCCCACCCCTGTTGTGGCATCCAAAAATGTCTCAAGGCAAATGCCTGGAAGGGCTTTGCCTCAGATTGAGAACTACTGATCTGGTGGAATTCAAATACTGAAGGGATGAAGTGCATAGCTGAGATACCCAATGTGGTAAACTTAAAAGAGTGTGGTTTTCTTTATCTGATTATATTTCACTTGATTTGAAATATACAGATTCTTTGGAAGAAGTTAATAGCCTGACTGCCAGGGAATGTTTTATAAAGTATAATATATCATAACAAAAGGACTGCTTAGGAATGTTGGTTTATTAATCATAAGTATCTATAATCTGCAAACAGATTATATTTCACATCTCCATTTTTAATTATGTTTTACTTATGCTGCTCTTTTTATATTTAGGTTAATTAAAGAAAATAAGAAGCATCAGGAGCTCATCTTAGACATTTGTTCAGAAAAAGACAATTTAAGAGACGAACTAAAAAAAAGAACAGAAACAGAGAAGCAGCATATGAATACAATTAAACAGGTAAAAAAACAAAAATCTTTAAACACTATACTTCAATTTGTAATATAAATACATGCCTGAAATTTTGTGTATAAGTTAAAGTTCTATAAGCTAAATTATATTTTAATTGCAGGGGATTGCTTGGTATGTAAAGCATTCCTTTTTTATGAAATGGGAATCATAAACTGATTTTTTTTCTTTTATGTAAATTTGTATTTTTATAGGATACGTGTGAGTGTATTCTATATATAATAGAAATCTGAGGAAAAAAGATTTGGCAGTCAGACTTTCTACCACTTAGAGGAAGAAGCAATGTATATCTTAAAGTTTATATCTAACATTAGAATATTTCTAAGCTTATAGTTTAACGTGATTCCATTCTCAGTATTATTGTGTTACTACACTGGGAGACTGGCTCTCCTGCTTCAGATTTTATCTGGCTAGCTGTCTTCCCCAGTTTGTCTTTCCTCTTTTTCTTTCCTTTTTAAATTTTTTAAACATGAACTCTGATGTATGGATCAACAAAGTGAATATTCAGACTATTGGCAAAGCTGAACTGCCCTTTATCTTTCTGAGCTGCTTTTTTCCTTCTGTGGACAGGATTAGAAGCATTTTAGCCTTAAAAGTCTTTCCTTTTGTCTCATCCTTCACCAAAAACTATATAATGGGCAAAAAAAAAAAAAATAAAAAATAAACAGTTGATAATAAAAAATTAAGCCAAGTTTCACTTGCTTATGTCTTAGTATACTTAATGCACCATTACATGGTTGGAAGGTGATTGTATTTGTAAATTTTACTTAATCCTGATTTTTGTGTGCTTTAGAGCTATACCACAGTAACCCAAATTTAGATTTTCAAAATGTGAGGGAAGCTTAATAATGGACAGAAGCCACATTTTGATAGGCAGGTCACTGCTGATGACCAGAAACTTCAGACTGAATATGTGGGGGAGAACCAGAGCTGTTCTTTTCATAAGCTTGTTAGTGGTTGTGCCTTTTTTAAGGAGAAAATTGGATTCTTCTTTCTTTTGCTAGTCAGTATAGCAGGATTTTTTTTTCTTAGTTTTATTTCTAGATCTCCACCTTTCAGTATGGCAGCCACTAGGCACATACAGCCTTTGAGAGCTTGAAAGGTGGCTAGTTCAAATTAAGAAATGCTGTAAGTATGAAATACACACTTAATTTTAAAAAGTTAGTATAAAAAAAAGTAAAATTGGGGGCACCTGGGTGGCTCAGTTGTTAAGCATCTGCCTACGGCTCAGGGCTGATCCCAGGGTCCTGGGATCTATCCCCGCATCGGGCTCCCTGATCCTCTGGGAGCCTCCTCCTTCCTCTCCCACTCCCCCTGCTTGTGTTCCCTCTCTCACTGGCTGTCTCTCTCTCTGTCAAATAAATAAATAAAATCTTAAAAAAAAACAAAAAAACAAGTAAAATCTGTCAGTTTTTCAAGCTGATGTTCAAGTGATATTTTGGATATATTAAGTTTAATATTCATTTCACCACTATTTTGCTTCTTAAAATCTGTCTACTAGAAAATATAAATTACACATATGGCCTATATTCTATTGGACAGTGTTACTCTAGGTAATTTTTCATAAGGAAAATTAGTACACATATTCTATAAGCTAACATTTAGGGTTTTTTCCCAACAGCTTTATTGAGGTATAATTTAAATACCATGCAATTCACCCATTTCAAAGTGTGCTGTTTAATGGTTTTTAGTTGTACAACCTTTACCACTATCTTAGAATATTTTACCACCTCACCGTCCCCGCAAAGAAACCCTGTATCCATTAGTAGTCAGTCCTTAGGATTTTACGTATACAAGATCATGTCATCTGTAAATAGAGAGTTTTACTTATTCCTTTCCAACCAAGGGCTTGTATTTCATTTCTTAACCTAATTGCTTGGTCAGGACCCTCCAATATAGTGTTGAATAAAAGTGGCAAGAATGGATATCCTTCTCTTGTTCCTGACCTTAGGCATTCAGCCTATCACCATTAAGTTACAATGCTAGCTGTGGGTTTTTCACAGATGCTTTTTATCAGGTTGAAGAAGTACATTATTATTCCTACTTTACTGTGTTTTTATCGTGAAAGAGTTGAATTTTATCAAATGCTTTTTCTGCATTTATCAAAGTGATCGTGTGTTTTTGTTCTATTGATATGGTGCATTACATTAAATGATTTCTGGATGTTAAGGCAGCCTTGCATTGCTAGGATAAATAGCTTTGGGTCATGGTGTGTAATTCTTTTTATATATCGTAGGATTGTTTTGCTAATACTGTGATTTCCATTGATTGAGAATTTGTCTATCTATATTCATAAGAGATACTGGTCTTATACCTCTTTTTCTTGTGATTTCTTGGTTTTGGTGTCAGGGTAATATTAACCTCATAGAATGAGTTGGAAAGTGTTTCTTTTGGGGAAGAGTTTGTGAAAAATTGATTTGGTATTCAGGGCACCTGGCTGCCTCTGTCTGAGAAGCATGTGACTCTTGATCTTGGGGTCATGAGTTTAAGTCCCATGTTGGGTATAGAGATTACTTAAAAATGAAGTCTTAAAAAAAGAATTGGCATTCTTTAAATGCATGATAGAATTTATCTGTGTAGTCTCCTGGGCTTGAATATTTCTTAGTAGGTTTTGTTTATTTTTTTACTAATAAAATCTCTTTACTTATAGGTCTACTCAGATTTTCTGTCTCTTCTTGAGCTAGTTTGTGTAGTTTGTGTCTTTCTAGGAATTGTCCTTTTATTTCATCCAAGTTAAATTTGCCATAGTTTTCATTTATACTGTTTTTATTTCTGTAAGGTCAGTATGTCTCTTATTTCCATTCTAGTAATTCGAGTCTCGCTCCATTCCCTTTTTACCTAAAGGTTTGTCAATT
This sequence comes from Ailuropoda melanoleuca, assembly GCF_002007445.2. Classification (NCBI taxonomy): domain Eukaryota; kingdom Metazoa; phylum Chordata; class Mammalia; order Carnivora; family Ursidae; genus Ailuropoda; species Ailuropoda melanoleuca. The sequence continues at coordinate 113,594,590 of NC_048223.1, read as the reverse complement.
TTGTTAATCTTTTCAAAGAACCATTTTGTTGAGTTTTCTGTTTTTCTATTTTCTATTTAATTTTCATTCTAATATTTATTATTTCCTTCCTCTTGCTGGCTTTAGGTTTAGTTTGCTTTTCTTTTTCCAGTGCCTTAAGATGAAAGTTTGAGTTATTGATTTGAGAACTTTCTTCTTTTTTAATATAGGTGTTTATAGCTATAAATTTCCCTCTAAGCATTGCTTTAGATACATCCCCTAAGTTTTGGTATGTTGTATCTTTATATTTCTAATTTTTTTCATATTTTCTAATTTTCCTTGTGATTTCTCCCATTGGTTATTGAAATGTTGCTTAATTTTTACATATTTGTGAATTTCTGATATTTCTTGCTGCTACTGATTCTAGTTTCATTTCATTATGGTTGAAGAACATACTTTATAAGATTTCAATCTTTTAAGTTTATTGAGGTTTATTTTATGGCCTAGCATATGTTTAGTCCTAGAGAGTATTCCATGTGCACTTGATGAGCATGTGTATTCTCTGGTTGTTGGGTGGAATGTTGTATAGATGCATTAGATGCAATTGTTTTATAGTTTTGCTCAAGTCTCTTATTTCCTTGTTAATCTTCTGTCTAGTTCTGTCCGTTATTGAAAGGTATTGAAGTCTCCTAACTATGAATTGCCTCCTTCATTTCTGTCAGTTTTTGGTTCATGTATTTTAGTGCTACGTTATTAGGTACATATGTACTTAGAATTATTCTAGATTGACCATTTAATCATTATGAAATATTCTTCTCTCTCTGGTAACGTTTTTTCATAGGTTAATTTGTATATTAGTATAGCCACTCCTATTTTCTTACGGTGTTATTTGCTTGCTGTATCTTTTTCCATCCTCTTTCTTTCAGTCTGTATCTTTGAATCTAAAGCATGTCTTATAGATAGCATATTGTTGGATCTTGTTTTTTTCCTCCAGTCTGACAATCTCTGCCTGTCATATGATTATTTAATACAATCTCATTTAATGTTGTTATTGACAGTAGATTTATGTCTGCCATTTTTTCTATGTCTCATGTCTGTTTTGTTCCTCTCTCCCTCCCTTACTGCTTTCTTTTGCATTAAATTTCTTTCATATTTTCACTATATTTTTTTGAGTTATTTCCTTAGTGATTGTTCTAGAGCTTACCATATACATCTTACCAGAATCTGCATCAGCTTTATACTACCTTAATTCTAATGAGATTTAGAAACATTGCTAACATTTACTTTTGGTTTCTGTTTGAAGTATATTCATTACATTCTCTATGTTCCCTTTCATTGTTTATATTTATTTGAAGTGTTAGTGGTCTGTTTGGTATAGCTATAAAAATAATCTGGAAATAATTTTCTTTACAGTTAGAATCAAGAATAGAAGAACTTAGTAAAGAAGTTAAAACTTCCAAAGATAAACTAGTAGCTCAGGACATCGCAGCTAAAAATGCAGTTCAGCAGTTGCATAAAGAGATGGCCCATCGGATGGAACAGGTATTTTTCAAATCATGATCATTATTAACTTTATATTCTGGTGACGTTTTCTTGTTAATATAAACTAATCTGATAGACTATTTTGGGTATCAGTGGTATCTTAAGAATAGGTTATTAATCTTTTTAAAAAATGCTAAAGCAATTCATAAATACATCTTAGCTACAAAAATATTTTTAATAAATTGAGGAAGCATACAGGGGCACGTGGGTGACTCAGTAGGTTATGTGTCTGCCTTTGGCTCAGGTCGTGATCCCAGGGTCCTGGGATTGAGCCCCACATCAGGCTCCCTGCTCAGCAGAGAACCTGCTTCTCCCTCTCCCTCCGCTGCTACCCCTGCTTGTGCACACACGCGCGCTCTCTCTCTGTCAAAATAAATAAACAAAATCTTAAAAAAAAATAAGTATACAGAATAAAAAGTGGAAATCCTTCTTCATTTGTACCTCTGTCTTCCTGCACCCAAATCCTTGGTATTTCATTCCTTGTTCCAAGGCTAATTATTGATATTTTGGTTATGTATCTTACCATATATACATGTATAAGTCACACGAGCTTATGTGTGTGTATTCATATACTTATTCCTCCTACTTGGTTGGAATCTTACTGTGCATCTTTTTGGAGTTTTTTTTCCTACTTAATATACCTTGATCATCTTTTTGAGTTGGTATATATGGATTTCAGAAGAAATCATTTTAAGCATTGTTTTTGTGTTATTATTACCTGAACTCCTTTTTTTTTTTTTTTTTTTTAAGATTTTATTTATCTGAGACAGAGCCCCATGTGGGCGCATAAGCCGGGGGAGGGGGGTGTGTGCAGCACAGAGGGGAGAAGCAGACCCCAGCTGAGCAGGGAGCCTGAGGCCACAGGCCCAGTCCCAGGACCCTGAGATCATGACCTGAGCCAAAGGCAGACGCTCAACCGACTGAGCTGCCCCTGAACTCCTTCTTAAGTATGGAATCTTACTTGTCTTCATTTTCTTAGCACCATGCCTCACTCACTGTTGGTCCTTATGGTGAATTGAATCAGGAAGTATTAACTGACTGCTAACACTGTTAGTGAGATGGATCCTGTCCTTTTTACGCTGAAGCTACTGTCATAGGTAGCTTTCTGAAAGAATTTTAGGAAACAGATGATCCTCAACCTTTATTTCTGTGATTCTTTTCAATATGATGATTTAAAACCTATGCTATTAGGTCTCAAACTTTTTGTACTAATTGAAGAGAAATAAAGAGGATGAGACCTTAAGATGTCGGTTTTAGTAGACTCAAAAATAGCTGATATTAGAACCATCTGGTAAGCTTTTTAAACAATATATTCTTCGGAGTTTATTGCATTTTAAAATAAAAACAAAATAGTAGTTGTATATGCACAACAACAACTCAAAGAGTAAAAAATGAGTCTTCTTCCAAACCTTTTCTTCCATTTTCTCCCTTCCCAGAAGTAACCATTGATGCCAGTTTCCTGTGTATTCTTCCCAAAATGTTTATTGCATAGACAAGCATGTATGTATTCCCAGGACTTCCTCTTCCCATTCCACTCCTTTTTCATAAATGACAGCATGTTGCATTCACTACTATGTAACTATTCCCTCTGTAATGATGAAGAATTTAGGTGAAGTTATTAATCGAAGCTAATATATTGAGATTTAACTATGTGCCAGGCCATGTTTAAAAAGCAGTTTACAGGGGCGCCTGGGTGGCGCAGTCGTTAAGCGTCTGCCTTCGGCTCAGGGCGTGATCCCGGAGTTCTGGGATTGAGCCCCACATCAGGCTCCTCCGCTGGGAGCCTGCTTCTTCCTCTCCCACTCTCCCTGCTTGTGTTCCCTCTCTCGCTGGCTGTCTCTCTCTGTCAAATAAATAAATAAAATCTTAAAAAAAAAATAGCAAAAGTTTAAAAAAAAATAAAAAGTTTACAATTTATTGAATTTTCATAATGATGCTAAGCGGTGGGTATTGTGTAGATTTTGGAGATTATTTCATTTAAATATTTCTACATCTGCTTCATTCCTTTTTACTCCTATCTTTTCCTCTCAACTTTTTGAAAGTTTTCAAGCCTGTAAAAAGGTAAAAGAGTAGTAAAATGAACATTAGTTTATCCTTCACGTGGAGTCACCAAACCTGGTAAATTTTACTTAGAAATAGATTCCCAGCATGAGTGTGCATGTGTACACACACAGTACATTCCCCAGTTTAATTTTCCAGCTTAAGGTTTTTCCATTTCTCAGAATAGATAGGTAGAATGAATTTGAACCTCAAACTTAACAAGAGGGTAGACTTATAAATTCTCAGGGACTTTACAGTATGTTCCCTTTATCCCACTGTGGCCTGGTATTGGGAAATGTCTACAGGGCAATAAAGAGTTCAGGCTTAGCATGCCATTCTGGATTCCTGCTTTCCTCTTAGCTTCTTTGGCCCTGGGGAGTTTCTCATACTTTCTTGTGGGCTCAACTATTTATTAAAAGGATGTTTGTGGGGTGCCTGGGTGGCTCAGTCGGTTGAGAGTCCAACTCTTGGTTTCAGCTCAGGTTGCAGTCTCAGGAATTTGGGATTGTGAGCTTCAGGCTCAGTGGGGAGTCTGCTTCTCCCTCTCCATCTGCCCCTCCCCCACACATGAGTGTGCGTGCTCTTTCTCTCAAATAAATAAAGAAATCTTTAAAAAATAAAAGGATGTTTGTTGTATTTCATCTAAAATTTTTGGTGTTTTGAATGGGGATAGTTTATCTGCCATATTTCAAGAAGCAGAACCTCTTAATTTTATCTTAATTTTAACTGGCTGTTGAATTCTGTTGATCATCTTATTCATGCTTTCTTTATGTTCATCCAAGTCAATGATAAACATCTTAAACTGGTCAAATCTAAAGACTTACTGGCTCTTCCTTTATCTGTACGGTAGGTGGACTGACTTGCTGTGGAAGCTTAAGTAGTAGTGACTGTATCATCTTGTTTAATACACCCAGCAGTTCTGGGAAGCAGGTTGAAACCTAGAAACATGAACTTTTAGTGCCCCAGGTTATTCCTTTTTTTTTTTTTTTTAAAGATTTTATTTATTTATTTAACAGAGAGAGACAGCCAGTGAGAGAGGGAACACAAGCAGGGGGAGTGGGAGAGGGAGGAAGCAGGCTCCCAGCAGAAGAGCCTGACGTGGGGCCCAATCCCAGAACTCCAGGATCACGCCCTGAGCCGAAGGCAGATGCTTAACGACTGAGCCACTCAGGCGCCCCCCCATGTTGTTCTTTTGCAGCTGATCCATGGATGACTGAGTAACAGGACATCCCTGCTGTAGTCAAGAACCTCGTAATATTTTAGTTTATTTATTTTAATTGTCTCTTCTCTGGTGGTTCTGCTTCTCATCTCTCAATTTCAGTGAAGCTTTCATCCTGCCACCAGTTCTCTTACTAAAAACATACGTTTAATAAAAGCTTAATCTTTTGGCTTCCCATTGCCTATAGGATAAAATCGCAGCTCAATAGCATGATAAGAGAAGCCCATCTTCCTTTGAAGATTTAATCTCTACCAGTCTATTTCACAACTACTTCCTCCCCAGTCCAACCAACCCGCCAAATTTAAATCCTGTAAAATGTCTTGGTCTCCTACAAAAAATCATGCTATTTTATACCTTCAGGTATTTGTACATTTCTTTTTAGTTATTTGTATATATGTGTTAATGTAATGCTGTGTAAATGTTTTGCTTATATGTTGTTCATACTAGGTAGTGAGCTCTTCTGGGACAGAAGCCACAACTTATTCTTTGTGTTTCTAAAAACTGATATGTTGTCCGAGCATCAGCTTATGAAACCAGACTTCTTTTTAAGTTGACATTACCATTAATTACCTTTTCTAAGGATATTCAGTTATCTAAAAAATATACCTAATTCTGTTAACCAGTTCCAGCACAGTTTTCTCAGTCCTTGTCCACAATTACATTGTGAAATACTCAGGGATCTCTGACATTCTTATTCCAATGTTTCCCTTAATTTTTCTTGAAAATCAGCAGGCTGTTTCAGTGGGGGGGAAAAAACCCAGTTGGACAATTTTAAAAAGTATTTGTACGTATAGTATTCTGAGTGTCAACTAGATGTGCTTATCAGCTGTGCCAGAACTTCGTGAAACACTTTTTTTTTTTTAAGATTTTATTTATTTAATTGACAGAGATAGAGACAGCCAGCGAGAGAGGGAACACAAGCAGGGGGAGTGGGAGGGGAAGAAGCAGGCTCATAGCGGAGGAGCCTGATGTGGGGCTCGATCCCACAACACCGGGATCACGCCCTGAGCTGAAGGCAGACGCTTAACCGCTGTGCCACCCAGGTGCCCCAATGAAACACTCTTTGTCATTACTTTTCATCAGAGGATGGGAGCTTTTCCTACATTCTCTTAACATGATACTGTCTTTAATTCAGTTACAGTATCAGTTGGCATTTACCACTAGTTACTATTGAAAATCCCTTAAATTTAAGATTCCATCTTTTATAACATAAATAAGTGCTCCATCATATTTGCAAATTGTGAATTTAAATGTACTTAAATGTAAAAGTTTTCATTGTATAAAACTTCAGAATATGGAGTACCAGCTTAATGTTAATAGAGTATTTTAAGAGTGTATAGATGTCACACTTAGTCCCATTAGGTATTTTTTATTAAGTGAAATACTTTTCTTTTTTCTTTTTTAAAGATTTTATTTGAGAGAGCATGGGGTGGGGAGAGGGGCAGAGGGAGAGGGAGAAGCAGACCCCCTGCTGAGCAGGGAGCCTGCCTACACCTACGTAGGCTCAATCCCAGGACCCTGAGATCATGACCCGACCCTTAACTGACTGAGCCACCCAGGCACCCCAGTAAGTGAAATACTTTAAAAAAGCTTTTCATATACAGGAAATCAAATGATTAATTAGCATATGGTTACTTACTTTTTGCAAGGGAGCTAAGAAGAGCTAAGATTTTTAGATTTTAGGAATTGTCAGCCATACAGTCAGGGTCCTGGCAGAAAACAGAAACTGCTGATTTGAAAATTTAATAAAAGAACTCGTTACAAAAGGTATAGACAAGGTTTAGGGGGCCCAAAGGGAGAATGCAGGGTCCTGGGGTACTTGAGAAGCCATTGTTACTCTTTGAGCTAAAGGAATAAGGAGAGGGAACAGGTAGTGCTACTGGGAGGGGCTAATTGTATAGTGAGGGCACCTGACTTGAGCAGTGGCCTTCATCTAACCTGGTGATTCTGGAGGAGCCAGATCTCACTCTTGGCCTGTACTTCTTATCTTCTGCCTAGTACCTTCTTTTGGCTGAGTGGAGGTTATGAGGGCAAAGAAACTTGTTGGTATGGTCCAGGATAGTCATCTTCCCAAAGCACAGGGTGGGATAGGAAAGAGTGGAAAAGTGGATCTGGAGGAGTAAACAGAAAACAGCAACTATGTCAGCCAAAGGAAGAAAAAAAAGGAAAGGGTAAAAACAAGTATTAGTGATGTTAATTTGTTTACTCTTATCATTTTTCTATAATTTTGAATTTTTCCTTTCATTAAAAAGTTTCATGACACAGGTCCTGGGAATGTTGTGCAAAAATCAAAAAATACGTTGGTAATATTATAGAAAAATATTTATTTTTATTTTGATTTGAAAAAAATTTTTATTAATGCTGGTTATTTTTTCAAAGGCCAACAAAAAGTGTGAAGAGGCACGCCAGGAAAAAGAAGCAATGGTAATGAAATATGTAAGAGGTGAGAAGGAGTCTTTAGATCTTCGAAAGGAAAAAGAGATACTTGAAAGAAAACTCAGAGATGCGAATAAAGAATCTGAGAAAAACGCTAACAAAATTAAGCAGCTTTCTCAGGAGAAAGGACGGTTGCACCAGCTGTATGAGACAAAGGTATAACTTGTGGTGTACTTTAGTTGAAATTTATTCTTTTTGCTTTTCCTTATCTAATCAAATAATCATAACTTAATGTGGTTAAAGTCCCTATTAAACATAAAGTTGTTTTTATTAGTTTACCTTCTAAGAACACAAATGCCTTAGTAAGTTTATTATCTCATTACCGGTCTGCAAAAAGTTTTTGCTGGGAAAACAATGAAATACTGACATATGTTGTTTATTAAATAACTTTTTCTTGATAGGTAGTTTTTTAAAACCTTCTTTTAATATCTATATGTTGAAGAAATGAGTTTTTGCTCCAAAAGAACCTTTTATTTTTGTAAAATAAATACATAGTAGGATCAAGATGTGAGTAGTTTCTCAGTGAGAACTATGTAATTTGACTGGAATCTTAATGTGACACTTTTTTTTTTATCATAGAATAGGATTTATATTTTTCTTGTAGAAAAACATGTTCTTTTTAGATGCTGCCCAAAGAAATGTAATTACTGAGCTTCAGAGTCCTTGCTGTTAACTAGCAGCCCCATGGCATGGTCTTGTTTCTAGTCAGTTATCATTACTTGATAACATTATTTTTTTTATTTAACTTTTAGTTCAGTAATGTTGTCATTGTTCTCAGGAATTCTGGAAAAATTTAATTTGTATTTCACCTTAATGCTAGCCAGTTGAGAAGAATCATAAATGTGTATTTGTACTCGCAACATACCTAGTTGTTTGAAATATAAATGTTAATCATCTTATGTCTATTGATTGGACTTCGGATTTGCTACTCTTGTATCATTTGAACTTTGAATTAGGTTTATGTAGGTCATAATATGCTAACCCCTGAAATACAGTGTTATTAAATTGATTATTTTGAAGAGATAGAAAAGATACACAAATAATTGTTTAAATGAAAAAATATAACCTAGTGATATTCTTTTAGGAAAATGAAACTACTAGACTCACCAGAGAAATCGACAAATTAAAGGAAGATATCAGCTCTCATGTTATTAAAGTAAAATGGGCACAAAACAAATTAAAAGCGGAAATGGATTCACACAAGGTAAGTACTGTAATGCAGTAGAAAAATTATTAGAATCAGTTTTAAGAGCAAATGCAAGGCCACTTGGGTGGCTCAGTCAGTTAAGTGACCGACTCTTAGTTTCAGCTCAGGTCGTGATCCTTAGGGTCATGAGGTGGAGCCCCACATCAGCTCCGTGCTTAGTGCAAAGTCTGCTTGGGACTCTCCCTCTCCCTTTGTCCCTCCCCACTGCGTGTGTGTGTGTGTGTGTGTGTGTGTGTGTGTGTGTGTGCGTGTGTGCGCGCGCGCGCACATGCTGTCTCTCTAAAGTAAATAAATCTTAAATGCAGTAAAGTTAATGAGGTATAAAGCTTAATTTAGTGACTTCTGTGGGATAGGTTGGGCATGAATATTTGGTGACTGAAAAGATATTTCCTTGTGTGATTTACATATTAAATTAGAATGTTAAATTTTATCATAAATTGTAAAAAATATTAAATTTTATCATTCATTGTTTACAACTCCAAAACTGACTTTGTTCTTCAAGCATTTCTTGGTATCTATATTTTATATTATACATTGTCAGAGATTTGGGGGAAAGAGGAGAGTCTGTATGTTATCAAAATTGAAACTAAACTCAGGAAATTTAAAAAATATCAGTGATGCTAAGAGTGTTTCCATATCTGTTTATTATTTATATAATTCCATTGGTATTATGCCTAATGAATATCATTTTTAAAAAAAAATTAATATAATGAAGTGATCATAAAGGCTGGTACCTGATGCCATAATTTTAAGCACTAACTGAACTGATATTAAGAGTTAATAAAAATCTGAAGATGATAGAATGTGAAGAAGAACAACAACTCTGAAATATTTAAGTAGAAGAGCAATGTTATTTATAACAGCTTCCAAGTTTTCAAAAATAGGCTTAATGGTATTGTTTAAAACCAGAATCATAGGTAATCTCATTAAATATTTCTGAGTCAGAATTGTTAATAACATTTGAGTATTTTTGCATATAATATTGTCAGAGATATTATTAGAGAAAACTGTAAGGAGAGATGTCCGTGTTGACAGTGGTCAAAGAATAGAGAATGGCAGCTCTCCTCACGTTCTGGGCTAAACTGCTGGTCTAGGGGCGCCTGGGTGGCACAGCGGTTAAGCGTCTGCCTTCGGCTCAGGGCATGATCCCGGCGTTATGGGATCGAGCCCCACATCAGGCTCCTTCGCTGTGAGCCTGCTTCTTCCTCTCCCACTCCCCCTGCTTGTGTTCCCTCTCTCGCATCTGTCTCTCTCTCTGTCAAATAAATAAATAAAATCTTTAAAAAAAAAAAAACAAAAAACTGCTGGTCTGCACCCAAGTGTTGGGGAGCCACACATGTAGAGAAGGAATTGCCAAAAGGGAGTAGGGGCAAAAATCCTTGCAGCGTACAGAGGGCTATAAATCATTTAAAATTTCCCTTTACTTTCAGTTACAGAATGAAGAACTAAAATTCCCAATCCTACAGTATGGTAATGATTTCTAAACAACCTGAGTTGCTTCAAGATGTAAACATGATACTGGGTCATATCTGCTGTCTGTGGCACTTTTCTCCTCCTCATCTATAGCCTTAAGAGGCAAGATCCTGAAACCTATTAGAATGCTAGCATTGGAGAACAAAAGACTGAAATTTGGTCTTCTGTGGCCATATGTGTTAAAAAATGGGTGATAATAGGTATTTAATGTCAGCTTTGAGGTCAGATGAAACCAGATACTCTGTAAGTAGGTTAGAGAAATGGTTTAAGGCTGACATACTAGTTTACATTGTGTAGATTGCTAGAAAATGAAAATAACAAGCATATTGACCTAGTATGTGAAAATTGGTAATTTACCAGTTCTTTTTTGTTTGTTTACATTTTTAAAAAGATTTATTTATTTTAGAGAGAGAAAGAAAGTGTGCATGTGGCAGGGAGGGGCAGAGGGAGAGCGAATCCTCAAGCAGACTCCCCACTGAGTGTGGAGCCTGACATAGGGCTCGATCCCAGGACCCTGACATCATGACCTGAGCTGAAATCAGGGTCAGCTGCTTAACCAACTGAACCACCTAGGTGCCCCTCTACCAGGTCTTTTTGAAGGCATTTATTAACCAGCAAGTGTTTTCCTGGGTTTTCCTCTGTGCCCAGCACTGTATTAAATACTATGGATACTATAAAAGCCATAGAGGACCGAGTAATTGCTTTCAGAGAGTATCTGGGATGAGATCCTGGCTGCCTGTTTTATGTATTTACCTAGTAGATGTGAGGAGTCTCTGGATCAAAGGATACGAGATTTAATGACCATCTAGGCAGTGTTGGCCACCTGTTAAAATGCGGACAAGAGCCAGGACTCTTATAAATTTTTCTACAGGTACCCTTTCCAATTTCTAATCCCTGTGCCCCCAGTCTTAGGTATTAATACTGAAGTTGTGGAGGTTACTGGATTCATTGTGATCAGTAACTTCTGATCAGGCCAGAATTTAAGTCTTAGACTAAGTAGATTGGATAGCTCTGTCATCAGTAGAATTTATCAGTGGGATCAAACAGGAGAAACAATTTCATTTATTCCCTTTCCTAAACTCCCTTGGAAGTTAAACTGAAATGCGTTTTTAATACCTAGCTCTTAAAAACAAAAGCCTTTCATTTTGAGTGTAGTAAAGGACTTCCCCCAGTGTACCTTATTTACTTATTCACCTACCTGGTTGCTACGTATTTACCTACTTGGTCCCAGATAAAATAATCCCACTGGAGCATAGATATGGCCAGTAACAAATGTGGCAGTAGACCATGGTTTGTGCTGGGTGCTTGCCAGTCATTTTTGCTTCAGAGGAAGCTTGAGGAAGAGAGTCTTGGGTATCAAGACAGCATCTAGACCAGCAGGATGTAAGAGACTATCATATGCTGCAGACCTAATGTGTAGCTCGGGGTTGGTGTATTTTATAATGTATTCCCTCCACAAGACCCCACTACTTACTGTCTGTGCTCTTCTGTGAAAGTTATCACATTGTCAACGATAGCCTCATTCTTAAATGGTTTACTCATAAAGCCCACTAATTAGAAGCTAGGGCTCACTTTAATTAGCTTTGGTATTATCTCAATATTATAAACTATATTCTGTGTTCAGTTCTGTAACTCTTCCATAACTATAGTCTATTGCATTATGGAGTAATAGGGTCCAGGTTTACCCTCCCACCTTAAAAAACTTAAAAAAAAAAAAGACAAAATATTTGAAATGAAGATTTTTAGGCTTGGGACAACAAAGGCAGAACAGGACAGTGATCTCTGAGAGAAGGGAAACAAGCAAGATATATTGCCTGGGGAGTTTCCAGGTTGCAGCAAAAGAAGAAGAACCCAGATGTATCTCAGCAATCTCTAGGAATTGATGAGACAAAGTTTGAAGTATAGGGAACAGGGGAGAGTACCACAGAAGAGAAAGATTTGGAAATCTGCAGTGTGTTCCCTTCAGTTCTTCATTTAACTCACTACTTCCTGATCAGTATATGTGTGTGAGAAAGTTAGAGATGGAGAAAAAACTATCAGAAAGGAGTAGGGGCAACAGTTCCTAGAGCTCACAGAGGGCTAGTAGGAACTGTTCATGTTTCCCCCAGCCAAGAGAAAGCCTCTTAATATATAGGGCATCCAGTGGCCCTCAGAAAGGTGTTGTTTCAGCAGTGAGGACTAATTTAACCTGAGACTACACTCTGTTATGGACCCATCTTACAAAGCTTTGAAAGAAATCCTCAAATCAAATGGTTTCAAATAATGATGTCCCAGAAGAAAGCCCAAAATATTCCCGTGAGTTCAAAAATCTCCAGGACCTAAGAACATAAAATTCACAATGTCTGGTATCCAATAAAAAATTACCAGACATGCAAAGAAGCAGGAAAATATAGTCTATAATGAGAAGAAAAGAAAAATCAATTGATAGAAACAAAGGCAGAGATGACATAGATGAAAGAAGTAGGAAGGATGCTAAAACAGCTATTATAAAAATATACTCCATATATTCAAGAAGATAGATAAAAGTGTGACTATGTTAAGGAGAAACATAAAAGATTTTAAAAAGGCCAAGTTGATATAAAGTCTGAGATGAAAAATACATTGGGTAGAATTAACAGAAGATTAGATGCTACAGAAGACAAGATTAGTGAACTTGAAAAACCTGAAACTTTAAGAACATATGAAAACATAGCATAGAAAACTACGCTAGTGATTCCTAGATTTATAAGTTTTACACAGAATCCCAGATTCTTATATTCAGGTGGCTACTTGATATCTCACGTCTTGGGTGACTCACAAGCATCTTCAGCTGATCGTGTCTGAAACGGAGTGCATAATGTGTCTGCCCTCCATTGCTCCCCATCTCAGGAAATGGGGATTCATCCTTTTAGTTGCCCTGGCCAGAAACCTTAGGTTTATCCTTGAGTTCTCAGTCACCATATCCGGTCCCTTAGCAAATCTTGCTCACTTCTTTCTGGTCTTTACCCATCTGTCACCTCTCAGTGACACTTTCCCTGGCTCTCTAAATTTGCTTCCCCTCAAACCCCCTTGTGCCCTTACTTTAGTTTTACTCCTTAGCACTTGTCATTATCTAATATAACATATTTTTACTTATGTATTTTGTGTATTATCTGTGATTATCATTAAATACCAGCTTTATGAGAGTAGAGATTTTATCTGTCTTCTTGCAGTAATATTTCCTCAAAGCTCAGATCAGTGCCTTACATGGCAGGTGCTCAGTAAATAAATGAAATGTAGTCCCTTAACCAATTTTTTTTAAATTTGGTTATTTATTTAATAATTATTTAGCATTATAGGAATCTCTCAGTTACTATTTTTTGAGTGAATTGAGTACCTACTGTGTGCCAAGCTGTTTCAGTTATTGATGATACAGAAGTGGGGAAGAAAAAGAAACATAAGATGATTTGGGGCAGCTGGGTGGCTCGGTCAGTTAAGCAGCTGCTTTCAGTTCAGGAGATGATCTCAGGGTCCTGGGACAAAGCCCCACATTAGGGTTTGATCAGCAGGGGTCTACTTCTCCTTTTCCCTCTTCCCCTACTCGTTTGCACTCGCTGTCTCTCTCAAATAAATAAAATCTTTAAAAAAAAAAAAAAGAAATCAAGTTCTTATTAAAAGACCAGGAACTGGAAGTATATAGCTAGGTACTTAGTTGTATGATAGAGTTATCCAAAACCAACATAAAAGAAATAGTGTGTGAAGATAGATGCAATTTAGATGGTTCACAAGATGAAGAGAAACATTCCAAGTGGAGAAAGAGCAAGAAAAAAAAAGGGAGATGAATATTTGATGTTTAGGAAGACCAACCTCCCTAGAACGAAGGCTTATTTATGCTAGTGATTCTTTCATAGATTCAACAAATATTACATGAACAATTAATATGTGGCAAGTACTAAGCTAGGTGTTGTCCAGAAGCTGTGTCCTCAGTGGGGGTGGGGGGGGACATGTAAGCTTCAGAGCACGGTATCAATTGTTATAATCCAGGAATGCCCTGGACTCTGTCTATGGGAAGGCAGAATAGCAGCTTCTACCCTTTTCTGAAGGGCAGCTACTAGGAGGTGATACTTAAACCCTCATTTCAAATCCACATGATAGCCCAGGCTGTGGGACTGGATGGGTGATTTGAAGAACTTTGGAAAAAGAGTTGCAGAGCAGGGTTTTATCTGGAAAATTGCCGCAGGAAGCAGAAAGCCAGTTAAACAGAAAAGACAACAATGGAAAGGGGAAAAACAGCAGTATGTTGTCTTGTAATAGAAACAGAGGAAGGATATCCAGAGAGTCCGGAGTGGTCAGAACTGGAGCGGGTAAGTCAAGAATAGAAAATGAGAGAAAGTAATTGAATTTGAAGAGAGAGTAGTCCCTACAAACCTTCAGAATTGCTATTTTAGGAGAATGGTTAAGAACAGAAACCAAGTTGCAGTATGGACCTAAAAAGCAGTTTTGAATAGATACCATGGCTGTAAAGTAAAGAATTGTCTTTTATGTGTGTGCAGAGAGCTGTTTAACACTTTGTTCCTCTTGTCTTACCAGGTTAATTACTTCTAGTGATTTACTGAAAACTGTCAAATTTAATTTTATTTAATGGCTATCAGTTTACTGCACCACTTTGGTTTTTTTGTTAGAAGCATAAAGTCTTATTTCTAGAATAGTATCGAACCCCTCAGTGGCAGTGCCAAGATTACTCTGGTCATTGTTCTTACCCTTCGTCACTTTACCATGCCCAACTTTGTCACTGTCAGTGAAGGACAAACTGTTTTCCTTCTCCAGTATAAGGAAGAACCTAGTTCTCCCTACTGTGTGTTTTTTCCCTTTGAGTCTCGTTTATTTTTACACAGAACACTTCACCTCTGACACTTGTGGTCACCAGTTGTGTGGAGGTTTTCCCCCACTACAAGTAATTCTCTGCGATACCACCTAGGTGTCCCTACAGTTTTAGCCGACTCTGACACATCTATCTGGAGATAGCATTGGGTCCCACAGCTTTAGGGCTCAGTCCATCAAGAAGGCCTCCAACCCCCCACACACACATACTTCCGATGCCAACCACAAGCCCAGGTGCATTTGTGACCAGCCAGCTGGAGATCAGAAGTTCTAGCGACGCCCTCCTTGGGTTTGAAGATTTGCTTAAAGAACTCAGGGAAGGACTTGTGTTTATCATGTTCTTAAAGGGTATGATAAAGGGTACAGATGAACAGCTAAATGAAGAGCTATATAGAGCAGGGTCTGGGAGGGTCCCAAGCGTAGGAGCTTCTGTCCCCGTGGAGTTGGGGTGCATCACCCTCTCGGTGTGGTTGTACTGGACAGCCTGGAAGCTCTCCAAACCCCATACTTTGGGATTTTATGGAGTGTTCATTATGAAGGAATGATCCATCATCAACTCCATCTTCAGGCCTTCTTTGGGGGCTGTATTCCAGACTCAACATGACTTCGTCTTTCTGGTGACCAGCCCACATCCAAGAGCCCACCCAGAGTCACCTCATTAGAACAAAAGACACCCTTGTCACCCAGGAAATTACAAGGTTTTCAAGAACTCTGTGTCAGGAACAGAGGTCAAAACCAGTACTGCAACAAGAGATGCTCCTAGTGTTCTTTTAACTTAGGAAATTACAAGGGTTTTGGGGAGCTTTGTGTCAGGGACTGGGGCAGAGGCCAATATGTATCTTTTTTTTTTTTTTTAAAGATTTTATTTATTTAACAGAGAGAGACAGCCAGTGACAGAGGGAACACAAGCAGGGGGAGTGGGAGAGAAAGAAGCAGGCTCCTAGCAGAGAAGCCTGATGTGGGGCTTGATCCCAGAACGCCAGGATCACACCCTGAGCTGAAGGCAGACGCTTAACAACTGGCCACCTAGGCGTCCCCTGTATCTTTTCTTATCTCACACTCTTTTTGTCAATGCAGGAGACCAAAGATAAACTCAAAGAAACAACAACAAAGTTAACTCAGGCAAAGGAAGAAGCTGATCAGATACGGAAAAATTGTCAGGATATGATAAAAACATATCAGGTATGCTTAACTTTTCAAATAGATTAGTAACAAAATTGCACCAAATATCAGTAGCCTTGCTTCATCAGTGTATCTGTAATATTTGAAGTGAGGAATGGATTTGGTAGGGCACTTAAATAAATGACAGGTTATTTCCTGTGTGAAAGTACTTGTAGCTTAACTAGAGATCTTATTAGAGAAGTTTTTAACCAAATAAAAGTACTAGAAAATATCAGAAGAATGAAGAATAGGAGGAAAGGTATAACTTAAAACCCACTCTGTATTATGTTACATATCTTAATGCTATTCTTGTTCATGCAGAATTGACATATTTAAAATCTTTCAGTACAGTCATTTTTAGATACCTAGGTATGCATTTCACAATTTGTAAACTTAACTGCAAATGCCTTCATTTTCCAAAGTATAAACCTTTAAAAATTCAGTCCTACTGTTTTCATTTTGTTCCCATTAGGAGTCAGAAGAAATTAAATCCAATGAGCTTGATGCCAAGCTTAGAGTCACGAAAGGAGAACTTGAAAAACAAATGCAAGAAAAATCCGACCAGCTAGAGGTGAGTGGCTTTGCTCTTTTCATACCCTGCATTGGGCAATGAATACAGAGAAAGAATGAGTACTGTCATCCACTTTGAAGGTTTTTTTGAAGGAATAGGTGATAAATTTTAGGTCTTGTTTAGTACCTAATGACTTGTGGTTTCTTTTAAACTTTTTAAAAGATGCATCACGCCAAAATAAAAGAACTGGAAGATCTGAAGAGGACATTTAAGGAGGGTATGGATGAACTACGAACACTGAGAACAAAGGTAAGGAAATCTCTAGTCGTGATTTCGGAGGAAGGGTAAATACCTTTAATTTTGGACTCCTGATTTTTTTAAGTGTTGGGGAAACACTTTAATTCCAAAGTGAAAGAACTCAGAGGAGTAGAATATCAATTTCCTAGCAATAAAATGGACTCTTTTGTTGAAATGAAAATGTCTTCCACTTTGGTCCCTTTGAAGTATTTGCCAGACATTCCTGTTTTACAGCACCTTTGCTCTTTCTGTCACTTATCCTTGGGCCCCTAATGTATAGGCAGTCTTACCAGCAAATTAATTGGAGAGATAGTTGGGACTTTAGAACTGTAAGTGACAGAAAATAATAGACATTGTATTTCTCCTGTGTAGTGTTGTACAGTTTTAATTTCTAACAATCTAGTATAGTTTTCATTGTAAAAATAGTATCCCTTTTAATATGAATGTGAAATATCATTGTATAGCATTCATTTCTTTAGAAATAGGCTTTTAAGTAACCCCCTTGAATTTGCCATCATTTAATAATTTTCAAAGTGTCCTTCATGTGTCCTTCCATTTGTTCACTGTGCCAGTTCTTTGAGGTAGGTGGGGAAGGTGTATCTTGTTTTCAGGTGAGGAAATGGAGGTTTAGCACGAACAATGTGACATTCTAAAACTGTGACTAAATCATGAGAAATCTGAAACTGAACCCCAGGACTTTTCTTCGTGTTAATTAATCCTGCTCCAGAATTTAGCTTAGTTTTTTGGGGGTTTTTGTTTGTTTGTTTGTTTGTTTGGGGTTTTTTTGTTTGTTTCTTGGGGGGGGGTTGGTGTTTTTTTTGTGGTTTTTTTGGTTTTTTTTTTTTTTTTTTTTTGAGCAAGGGAGAAAATGAGTGTGCGAGCGTGTGAGTGGTTGGTGAGGGGAGGACGGGGAGAGAGAAAGAAAGAATCTTAAGCAGGCTCTACGCACAGTGCAAAGCCCGATGTGGGGCTCCATCTCACAACCCTGAGATCATGACCAGAGCCAAGATCAAGAGTCTGACGCTTACCCAACTGAGCCACCCAGGAGTCCCTAGCTTGGATTATTAATATATAACCACTAGTGAAGTAATTAAGGAACAAGAAAATATTGTTTATAGTGTAACTTGGTTATGATTTTTGATAGGTGAAATGTCTAGAAGATGAACGATTAAGAACAGAAGATGAGTTATCCAAATATAAGGAAATTATTAATCGCCAAAAAGCTGAAATTCAGAATTTATTGGACAAAGTGAAAATTGTGGATCAGATGCAGGAGCAGCATGAAAGGTATAAAGCAAGCAACTTCTGTTTATGCTAATCAGTAAGCTTTTTAATTGTATCTCAAGATTCTGTTACTAAATGTAATTAGTGCATTAAACGAGGATAATTTTATAATTTTACTAGCTAAAAATTTTTAAATTCCTGTTTTCATTTGAACTTTTTTGGATTATCTTTCAAGTTCCTATTATGGCTTCTAAAAATCAAAGTTTATATTCCCTAAATATTGGAAGTAGCAATTTATAAAACAATGGATTTTAGTTTCTTAATCCATTCTTTAACGTTCACATTATTATAGTGCTTACTTCTAAAAGGTAAATATATATGTAGCTCTGTATCTTTGTGTGTGTTGTAGTGCACGGTCAGGAGCCGACATTATTCCTTGGGTTCTGGTAAAACCGTTTAGCTAAACTCTACTCAGGACATCACCTGGCAAAGCCTAGATTCAGCCTGAATCCAAATACGTTCTTTTTCATACTGTACCAGTAGCTGCTGCTCAGTATTGCTAAAAATCCTATCATCCAGGTTGGTGCTGCGATAAATCCGTGGTTAGCAACCTCAACTGGAAATGTTAATGACCTCTAATCCTACCATATGTCCTTAGTCACAGCCTCTCCCCCCACCTTGAAGCATACATTCCAGACATTCTTTCTTTCTTCACCCTTCTGGTCTCCCTCTCCTCACTATTTACTCTTGACAGGTGATTACCTCTTATTTACTTCACAGGAGAAATGGGAGATGCAGGTAACGGTAACTGTTCTTGCAACCTCTTTTTGTCTGTTCTGTGAACTTGCCTTCATCTGCAACCATTCTTTCTCTTCCTTCTGCTATTGTGGAGGAGATGTTCCTGTTCCCCTCTGAACTGAATTGTTCTCTCTCCTTCTGTGGATCCCATGCTCTTCTGCCTTCTCAGGGTCTTTTTGGATTATTTCCTCTTTATCCTTTATCTCTTACTCTTTCTATTTTTTGTTTTTCTACATTTCAATATTAAAAACGTCACAACTGCTCTGATGTCCCCTCACCTTTTTCCTGTCCCTTACAAGCAAACATCCTTGTAGAATCATCTGTACTCTTCCTCCATGCCTTCACCTCCGTTGTCCTTCTTTTCCTCTTGACTTCAGTCTAGCTTCTACCTCAACATCCCATTAAAAACTGCTAATGCCTCCTTCAATCTAGCAGACACTCCTCAGACTAAGCCTTGCTTGAATTTTCAGTATTGAAACCATTAAGCCCATTAGCTTTCTAGCCATGCTCTGTTCCTTTGGTTTCATATCATGCTTTCCTGGTGTTCCTCCCTAGTTTCTGGCCACTTCTTTTCTCAGTGTCCTTGGCAGCCTTTTCTTGGTCATAAAACTCTTTTGTTACTATTTTATCATACCCTGAGTGGTCCTAACTATTCCTGTAGTATGTTGAAGGACCTTCAGGTCATTATCTTCAGCCCTTTTGCTCAGCCCCAGACATGCAAGTGTCAAAGACACCTCAGACTTTTAACATGTCCCAAACTGATTCGTCTATCCCACCCATAAATATGCTCATCTGATGTTCCTGAGTTGAGTGGTGAGTGTAGCATCCACATGATTTTCCAGGCCAAGAACCTGGGCATCTTCCTTGGTTCTCTTCTTCTCCTCATGCATCTAACCAGTCACAGAGTATTATTGACAAACTCTTCAGTATCTTTCAAGTTCATTAACTTTCACACCCCCACCACTGCTGCCATTGTGCTTTCATCTGGAAAACTGCCACAGCTTGTAAACTGGTTTTGTTGTTTTATTTTGTTTTTTGCTTCCCCTATAATCCATTTCCTATACTTTAGTTAGCATAATCTTTTTAAAAAGGAAATGTCAAAACCTTTCAGTGATTTCCCATTGCCTCAGGGACTGTGCAGTAAGTTCAGATGCCATAGCATGGTTTGGAAGATCATTAGTGACCTTGCTTCTCCCTCTGTGCCTTCTCTTTTCACACTCATGGGTGTCAGCAGTAGTTGTTTACAAATGTGGATTGATTGTCTCCTAGGTGCGTGGGCTGTGTTAAGTGCTGTCCTATCCTCATCAGTGTTGAACATGTGCTTGTTAGAACCAACAAGAAAGTCATTCTCGTTACCTTCCCAGATCTAGCACATCCTGTTTCTTCTACCTGGAACATATTTTGTTGTCCCACTCACTCCTACTTTTTCTTCAGATCAGAAGGTAGCAAACTGTGGCTCACGAGCCAAATCTAGCCCACTGCCTTTTTTTGTAAATAATTTGTTTTGGAACACAGCTACTCTCATTCCTTCACGAATGACCTGTGGCTGCTTTCACACTGCAGTGGCAGGGTTGAACACTTGCTGTAAAGACCATATGCTGTAGAAACTTAAATTGTTTACCGTCTGAGCTTTTTACAGGAAAAGTTTGCTAGCCCCTACTTTATTACTTTAAACATGACTTATACTAGGTTAGGCAACCCAGTCTGTGCTTTCATCATCAAAAACATGTAATTTCCTTACTTGACGGAAAGCTCTTTGAAAGCAGGGCCCACGTTGGTCTTATTCACTTATACTTGCAGCTCTTAGTTCCTAGCATATATTAGGTAGTCCTACAAATCCAAATAAATAATTTGGATGAATGAATAAAAGTGCCTTTATGAAGTATTTTATTTGATGAAAATCCCAAACCATTAATGTAATGTCTTGTAGTAGTTTATTTTTTCTTAAGTATAAACTTTGTTTTTTAGAGGTAAACAAGAAATTGAAAATTTGAAGGAAGAAGTGGAAAATCTAAATTCTTTGATTAATGACCTACAAAAAGACATCGAAGGCAGTAGGAAAAGAGAATCTGAGTTACTGCTTTTTACAGAAAAGCTCACTAGTAAGAATGCGCAACTACAATCTGAATCCAATTCTTTGCAGTCACAATTTGATAAGCTTTCCTGTAGTGAAAGTCAGTTACAAAGCCAATGTGAACAAATGAAACAGACAAATACTAATTTGGTAAGTATACATTTACATTTAACTTTTAAAGCAACATACAAGAAGCACAAATTAAATTTTCCTGTTAGCATAAACCTCCTGGTTAAGTTGAGCTCTTTTTTTTTTTATTGGCCTGATTGTCTTGTAATTTCAAATGCTGTGAGAAGTGTCAGTTTTTCCTTCCAACTTGTTTAAAGTGTCCATTTCCTTCCTATTTATATAATTTATAATAAAATACCTCCCTAAAGTGTTTATGAAAATATTTCATTTTCGAAAATAAGAAAAACCATGGTTTTTGTCATTAGTAACTGGAATTACCACATATTTATATATGTGTGTGTGTGTGTATTTTAAGATTTATTTATTTATTTTGGGGGGAGGGGCAGAAGGAGAGGGAAAGAGAATCTCAAGCACACTCCCCGCTGAGTACAGAGCCTGACACGGGGCTCCATCTCATGACCCTGAGTTCATGACCTGAGCCGAAATCAACAGTTTGACATTCAACTGACGGAGCCACCTAGGCACCCCTGGAATTACTATATATTTTTTAAAGTATTTCAAATTTCTGTATTTTTGTAGTTTTTAAATGGTTTAATATTTCTAAGTTGAGTGTCTTCAAGTTACTCATAAAAATAATTTGAGCTGTTAGTCCAAAATAAACAGAGACCTCTGATATAGACTGTTTTGCATGTATAAAATGTCAAATGCGTTAATATGCGCCCCTATATTCCTATACAAGGAATTTAAGGAGTGCAGGAAACAAAACCTAGTAAGGAGCAATTCTGGAAGAATCTACCATCAAGGACCTTGTATTTTCAGGTTTTAAACTGTGAGCAGTAATGGAAACAAACAGGTATTAGAATTGGTGTTTTTTGTTTGATCTTATTTGATACTTAGGAAAGTAGATTGTCAAAGGAGGAAGAACTGCGAAAAGAGGAGGTCCAGACTCTGCAAGCAGAACTCACCTGCAGACAAACAGAAGTTAAAGCATTGAGTACCCAGGTCGAAGAACTAAAAGATGAATTAATAACCCAAAGACGTAAACATGCCTCCAGTGTCAAAGATCTTACCAAACAACTCCAGCAAGGTATAAAATTCTCGCACACTTAGACCTTAATGTTGCATCTTCCAGTCATTAAGGATTTATAGAAAAAAATATATTTTACATCAGGTTCTACCACACTGATTAGTGCTGTATGTTCTTTTTAATATATTAATGTTTATAAACCAAATTGCTAAACTTCTTGGAGTTCCATGAATAGTTTATAACATCTTCTATACTAAAGGACTTTTGTTCACAGAATCCCAAAGTGTGAGAGTTGGGAATATACTTGAGGACAGTATTGTCTAAACTTTTTTGATCACATACTCCAATCAGTAAAAAGTATTTAAGCATTTGTTCTCAGATTTATATATATTTATTTATAAATTTTAAACGTGTATCACTCTACATTAAAAAACATGAAAAATAGAATCTGATGAAAATAAATATAAAAATTAAAATTAAAATTAAAAAAATAGAATCTTTTCAAAGATCAGATGAAATGCAAGTATAAATGTAAGTTCTAATATTTTCTCCGTACACATGCTAGGAGTTGTTTTGCGCAGCATCTAGGATACCTGCATCCCACCTTGTGGACCTCTACCTTAGAGAATGTTAAGCCCTAACCCTTCCATCTTAGAGGAAACTGAGATCCAGACAGATTATGAATGACCCAAACACAGTGATTAACAGCTGGGACTGGAACCCAGATTTCTTTCATTTAAAAATTTAAACAATTTAAACTATGCCATGTGCTTGGATACAAAGATGACTAAGATATGTATTTCGGCTTCCTAATCGCTACTGTTCTCACTAACTTTGTGTTAAAATTGAATGAAATATAGTATTAAGGTAAAAGAGATTTAGCATTTACTTAATATGAATATATTCAGATATTTGCCATAAGAATTCAGTTTGTTTTTATAGCTATAATTGAAGGGAAATTTCTGGTATCATAGGGGTCATCTAAATCCATCAGGACTCTGAACATTAGGTCACTATGCCTAAGTGATGTGATCATAGTGTTGTTTTTAGGTATTTTGTATTTGACCTGTACATTTCTAGATATCATTTTATATGAATGACAATAGTAGCCCTCCCGTCTAAAGTATGTATTCCACAAATTTCTCTTGTGTTTAAGCCATTTTTGCCTGAGCGATTTTAGCAATTAAAATCAGAAATAGTGGGGCACATGGTCATGATAATTGTCACGAATAATTTGTTTCTTTTTCCTGTAGCACGAAGAAAATTAGATCAGGTTGAGAGTGGAAGCTATGATAAAGAAGTCAGCAGCATGGGGAGTCGTTCAAGTTCATCAGGTAAAAAGCTTCTGGTTTCAGTAGCTATCTAATGACTGATTGTAAAAAGAAGTAGCATTTTTGTGTGTGTTAAAGTGTTGATATGCTTTTTTTTTTTCCCATTTTGAGTTATAAAAAGTAGTATTATTTCCAGTTAAATAAGTTCTCATCATTACCCAGGGGTTCATGCTCGTCATGGGGTTCTGGATGATCTGTCTCACTGCCTCCTATTATCTTACCTGATTCTTCTTTATTCTTTGTGACAATTTCCTCTTCCATTTTTAAATTTAGATTTGTATCCATCCACATATAGAGAGATTTGTTATAATATGGTCTCTCTGTTTTTTACTTTTATATTTTAACACCTGAAAACTAATGAAATGATCATCATTATATATCAGAATTTTTTTTATATATACATGGTATGTTTAAATCTTTTAGCTTTTCCCATGGTAAATATGCCTGTGGTCTAAAGCGAAAATGAATAGTCTATAAAATTATGATTGATATCATTGTGGAAATGGTAATTAGCAAAATATCAGTGTATTTGTCATTTTGGAATGCCAGGAATTGTGCCAAGCACTTTAAACATATCATTTACTCTGCAGAATAGTCCTGTGATACGTGTATTGCACATTTCTGTGTAAGACTAAGCATATACACTATATTAATAAGAAAGGAATGATAAATCTAAAATACAGAAAAATGGTTGGGGGAAAATCTGAGGATGGAATAGGAGAAGAACACATATGTTGCTGTCAATTATTGGCTCTATTCAAATTTTTGGGTTGATGTGGGTTCACAAGTCTTCATTATATTTTTTAAATAAACAAAAGAAGGTTGTGAAAGGAAAAAAAAAAAAAGTCCTGTGAGGTGTTACAATTCGCATTTTAGTGATGAGGAAAGGAAGGTTCAGAATGGTTCCACGACTTGCCCCAAATTCACAGTGGCAGAACTCTCAGACTCTAGGGTGTGTGTGTGCTGTGACACTACACTCCCTCCCAGGAGTTGCACATTAGGGGGGAAACATCAACTATTGCGGTAGTGGGAAGATCAATAGTAGAAAGAACATAGGTTGAAACTACACATAGGTATTTAGAACCCAGGTCTGTCATTTATTAGCATGTGACCTTAGATAAGGGTATAGTACTGTCGTAAATCTACAAAATGGAGTTGAAAAAAGACTTTTGTTTGTAGGATAAAGAAGATCAGAAATTTTTCTCAACTGATGTTGATTAAAGTAATAGCTAACATTTACTGAGTGCTTACTTACATGCACTGTTCCAAGCACTTCACATATTTTAACTCATTTAAATGAGGATAACAGTCCTATGAGGTAAATAATATTATTCCCATTTTAAGATGAAGGGACCAAGGCACAGAGAGTTAAATAACTTGTCCAACAGCACACAACTAGAAAGTAGAGGAGTGGAATTTGAGCCTAGGGAGACTGGCTTCAGAGCTTAACCCACCGGCTGTGTTCTCTCTCTCTCTCTCTCTCTCTCTCTCTCTCTTTCTTTTTGGCTCTCAGTTTCACTTCAGACTTGTTATTCTGACTTTTTCTTGAGTTTCCTGCTTCCTCATCCTGTTCCTGAGAGACATAATAGGTCCTTTGGGTACTTCTGTCATTCATGTATTTAGAAATAAGAACTCAGGCCAGGTATAACTTGTGTTCTGTGCCCGACTCTGTTCAATCGAATATTTGCGAGTTATACTGGAAGACATAATATGTGACATTAGCAGATGACTCTAGACTGAGTACAATATCTAACTGATTTTTTTTTTTTTTTTTGTCTTCAGGGTCCCTCAATGCTCGAAGCAGTGCAGAAGATCGATCTCCAGAAAATACCGGGTCGTCGGTAGCTGTGGATAACTTTCCAGAAGTGGACAAGGCCATGTTGATTGAGAGGATCGTAAGGCTGCAAAAAGCACATGCCCGGAAAAATGAAAAGATAGAATTTATGGAGGATCATATCAAACAATTGGTGGAAGAAATCAGGAAAAAAACAAAGTATGTATTATTATAATAACACAATCTATGTTTGAAATACTGCTACTTATGTGGTAAAGTTAACTGTTTTCAAAATTAATCATATCAAGAGCCCATCTTTCAAAAAATAATTCTTAATTTTAGTAATTCAGTTACCAGTCTTTTAGTGATCACTTACTGTGTTCTAGGTTTTGGGAATACAGAGATGAAAGAAAACACAGGTCTTTAAGGTGATCTAGAGTTCAGTAGATCTTAATATTTTTTAGGATACTGAGATAACTTTGGATTTAATAAAACACTCTGTTAGCTTTTGCTTTTCATGACTGTGACTCTAAGAGAGAGATGGGGTTGTGGATTATCTTTCCTGTTGGGTAGGATATAGCAGGTAATTTATTGGACACCTGCCAAGTACAAGGTTCTGTGCCTGTGACTTAACAAAATTTCATTGATTTCTTACAACTCAGGGACAAATAAATTTACTGGTGGTGTTCAAGTCAAATCACTAAATGTTCTAGAGTCACCACTAATCCAGTAAGTGACAGACCAAGACCTGGGGATCTGGGCCCAGCTGGGACCAGGTCAGTGTGACCTTAAGTCAAAAGCTGGCTTCTCAAGCTCCCAGCAGCTGGGCACCAGGGGCCTCAAGCTAAGAACCAGCCGTTTGAGTGGTGACCTCCGAGGCTTCAGGGCGGCCTGGCCCCTGAGCGGGGTGCTGCTGGCCTTCCGTGGGGTGGGCGGAATGCCTGGTCAGCACAGCCTGAAATCTGCTGTGCGGTGCGTTCCATACACGTTTAATTTACACTAATGTTCTTTGTTTTGGTATCATGCATGAAACCTTACTTTTTCTCACTTTTATGAGGTGTATTTTCATGCATTTTTGTTTTCTTTCTTTTTTTTTTTTTTTAAAGATTTTATTTATTTATTTGACAGAGATAGAGACAGCCAGTGAGAGAGAACACAAGCAGGGGGAGTGGGAGAGGAAGAAGCAGGCTCATAGCAGAGGAGCCTGATGTGGGGCTCGATCCCACAACGCCGGGATCACGCCCTGAGCCGAAGGCAGGCGCCCAACCGCTGTGCCACCCAGGCGCCCCGCATTTTTGTTTTCTGTTTCTTCTCCCTGCTAACTGGCCTCTGGCATGGTTTTTTGTTCAACTCACCTGCGGGTTCTCCATCCTGACCCTGTGGCCTGTGACCTTTCCTCCTCATCCCTCCAGTGGCTGCTTCTCCCCTCCCAGGAGCTGGGTTCTCTGGGGCTTGGGCCTCAGTGGCTTGTTCTCCCCTCCCAGGAGCTGGGTTCTCTGGGGCTTGGGCCTTCCTTCCTCATCTGGTAAAAAGAAAAGAAAAAAAAAAAAGAAAGAAAAAAAAAATGTGCTGTGCAAAATTTCTCTTAAAAATACCATAGTCTTGGGGCGCCTGGGTGGCGCAGTCGTTAAGCATCTGCCTTCGGCTCAGGGCGTGATCCTGGCATTCTGGGATCGAGCCCCACATCAGGCTCCTCCACTAGGAGCCTGCTTCTTCCTCTCCCACTCCCCCTGCTTGTGTTCCCTCTCTCACTGGCTGTCTCTCTATGTCAAATAAATAAATAAAAATCTTAAAAAAAAAATACCATAGTGTTTTAAGAGGTTTTTTTTTTTAAATATATTGCAATGCCTTACCAGTGACTTTTTAATTTTTATTTTGAAATAATTTTAGACTTAGAGAAAAGTTGGCCCATGACTTTTAAAAGAAAAAGAAGGGATGCGTGGATGGCTCAGTCGGTTAAGTGTCTGACCCTTGATTTCAGCTCAGGTCGTGATCTCAGTGTTGTGAGGTTGAGCCCTGTGCTGCCACCCCCGCCCCATCACGTGCTCATGCACACATGCGTGCGTGCGCTCTCTCTCTCTAAATAAATCTTTTTAAAAAAAATGAATAAAGTTCTAAGTTTAATAACAAGAAAAGAGAAAATACTGAAATGGAGCAATAAAGAAATTACTCAAAAATATTTTGATTAATAAGGAAAAAGAAAAACAATGTTTATATATCTCTAATGTAAATACCATGTTGAACAAAAATGGGATTAAGACATCATCTGGAACGCCTGGGTGGCTCAGTCAGTTAAGTGTCTGCCTTCAGCTCAGGTCACTATCCCAGGGTCCTGGGATCGAGCCCCAAGTTTAACTCCTTGAGCAGCGGGGAGTCTGCTTCTCCCTCTCCCTCTGCCTGCTACTCCCCCCTGCTTGTGGGCACACTCTCGCTCTCTCTTTTTCTCAAAAAAAAAAAAAAAAGATACTATGTGAATAAGAAAAATTATTTTCTAACATATTACTGTTACTAACCTAATAGGTGCTTGTTTTATACTAATCATCTTCATGCTTATGATCATTTGACTCTTGTAAATTTTAGTGTTTTTAATTCTGCAGGTATATAATTGACCGTGTTGTTTTATTTTGCAGAATAATTCAGAGTTACATTTTACGGGAAGAATCAGGCACACTTTCATCAGAGGCATCCGATTTTAACAAAGTCCATTTAAGTAGACGGGGTGGGATTATGGCATCGTTATATACATCCCATCCAGCTGATAGTGGATTAACACTGGACCTCTCTTTGGAGATCAGCAGAAAGTTACAGGCTGTTTTGGAGGATACATTACTAAAAAATATTACTTTGAAGGTATCTCTATTTCTCATTTACTTACCAACCAGTAAGTAAGCGTGGCATAATGGTGCCTCTTTCATAGTGTGAGCTAGCCCGTAATTGAACTAGTTCTATAATGCAAGGTAACCATTTTACCTGGAGATAAAATTTTTGTGTTTTTCTTATTGAAAAATACAGTTTTTTAAACTCTCAAGGAAAGGAGGAAAGAGCAAAAAATCAGCTTAACTATTGGACAGATAGTTGTTTATTTTGCAGTGGGTGGCCTTTGACCTGTATAGTTACAATCGATTGCTGAGACTCTATTTTAAGATTAAGGCATTCATTTTCTAATGTATTTTCCAGCTTTACTTTTTGCAGCTTTTACCTGACCCAGCTATTCTATTTGTGCTATGTTTGGGTCTTGATAGTTAGTAAATCTAGTAACAAATCTGTGCACTAAAATTGGCTGTAGCTTCAGTAAAAAGATTCCAAAATGTATAGGATTTATTTACTGAAAACTGCCGTGTACCTGGTTTATGTCACAGGGCATTGAAGACTAATCCTCACCCTTTCAGGGTCAAAATTTAAGCAAAAACAGTTCAAACTGAATCTGCGTATTTATGATACTTAATAGTTCTGTTTTCTTTTCCCTTTTCTAATTGGTAAAGGAAAATCTACAAACACTTGGAACAGAAATAGAACGTCTTGTTAAACACCAGCATGAACTAGAACAGAGGACGAAGAAAACCTAACACACAGCTGTTGGTCACTGAACAGACAAAAGCCACATAAGGGGCAGGTGCCACTGCCCAGTGTTGTGGGAAACTTTCCTCTGCTTTGTGTGTCAGCCAGTAAAAAAGTGTTTTGCTTCATCTGTATAAAATACGAATGCATTGCTGTGTATACTGTAAGAGTATAAGCTTTGATGAAATTTGTGTTTGTATAGTGAGAGCCTGTCACTGAATTAGAACAGCTGACATTGCTACTAGTCCTGCAAAGTGCTGAGCATTACTGCAAGGGCTTTTGAAAACCCCTTCTCCACATTTCTTCCTTTGGAAATATATAATGTCAAAAATGATTCAGCTTTTTAAAATTATGCATGAAAGGACACGTGTTAATCATTCAACAATATGCTGTTTCTCCAACAGGAAGAAAAGTAAAGTGATTAAAATTTTGTTTGACATTCCAGCATAACATTTGGTTGTGTTTCAGGGATGCCAATGAGTCCTTAAATCTTTTAATTTTAATGGAAGCTAATAGGAAAGCCAGCTCTTGGTGGCTAGCAGTGATCGGACATTGCATGCCTCTGTCAGGTTTCCTTATCTGTGCTACGTACATTTTTTTCAGATTCAAATTGTTTGAGTTAATTTGAGTTTTTTTTTTCATTTTCAGTTACATAAAATATGATTTGAAATAACATGCTCACTTAGATTTGTGAACTTCAGTTGTATTTTAAAATGTGAACTAGATTACTCTTTAGAACAGAGAGATGAATAATGAATTCTTTGAAACTGAAATGCTTTAGTTTTACTAACATCAAGTGTAAAGATCGATGTTTAAGATATTTATGAAGAACCAGTTCCCAAGAGAATCCAGCATATGGCTCTGTTAACCATTTCATTTGAATACCATTCTTTACTGTTGATATAATTATATTCCAGTGGGGTGATCTTACAGTCCCCAAATGTGATGTGTTTCAGTCAGTATATTTATTTAAAATATAAAATAATTACATCTCTGTAACCAAAGGAATTTTAGAGCCAAATTTGTGTATCCTGATGGGTTTTTACAATATTTATTTAAGATGCACACTTAAGTGTTGCCAGTCATAGTATCAGTATTTCTGCATCATTGAATTTTGTTCCTCCTCTTGTGATTTGTCACTTATTATCATTTCTGAGTGTGGTTTTTCATATTTCGTTAAATTCAGATCATTTCTGTAATAGGATACCTTGGCTAATATGCAGATGTTGCCACAAGTGTCACTTTTGTTTTAGATTTTTGCATTCTTTTTTCTCTCCTTAAGTGTGAAGTAAGCTTTGGGATGATGAATTAAAAACCTTTAAGGAGTTGCATGGCTCTAAAAGTTGGGCTCATGGTAGCAATGTCCCTTTAATGTGTTTTAAAATTTTTTAAATCAACGTTGTTTAAAAAGATCATTTACTAAATTTTTACTAAGGATTAGTATAGCATCTTATTTTTTCCGTATACCGAGTTATGTCTTGGCATCCAAAAACGAAATCTTTTCAAAATGGAAATATAAGTCCAAAAACATCTTCTTAAAATAGCTATAACGAGTGTTAGTCTTATCATAATGTGTCTTGTTCTTTTTCCAATAATAATGTATCAAAATAAAGTAAGAGGGTAAGTGCAATCAAATTATTTTCCCATTTTTCTAGACGTACTAAAGACTACTTAGAGTAGCCAACATAACTAAATTTCATGACTTCTGTGATGGAGATTCATTCATACACTACAATATTTGTTTTTTTCCTCCAAGACAGAAATGTATGAATGGAGACCAAATAGTCATCAGATCTATAGTGTCCTATGGCTATACACTTTTAAAAAAATGTATACGTTTTATTACATACAAAAGTGAAATATTCCAATATTAACATTTGTGCCACCATTCATTTGGAGAAGTCAAATGGTGACACTCCATTAGAGGAAAGCTATTATAAACCATATTCTGACTTACTATTATTTTTCAAACTGTAGAAAATTTTTGAAGAAAATGCTTTTATTTTCCTTTTGTTCTTCAGTTTCTACTGTATCTTTTTGTATATGGATTAGAACCGAGCAAAGTAATTTACAAAAATGTGAATGTATCAGATCTTTATACCAATTCACAAAAAGCTCCTAATGTAAGGATTTAGAAGGGCTTCTACTCAATACATTGACTATATGGAGAGAAGAATGGGAGTCTGGAAAAGGAAAATGGTCTGGATAAACCTGAGATCTGGGGGAAAATTTATTTTATATGTTCATTATTAGTTGTACAAATCAAAGGCTGTTTTGGTTAGTACTATTTTGTTTCTTTGAGCAGGAAATTATTCTGTGTGTACTCGGTATATGCTTTTCTAGGTTTTAATTTTGAAGTGAAATTCTTACTGTGACTCCCTTTTTTCCCATACCCCTTCAAACTTTAGCCTAACTGTTAAGGATTGAAAATAGTGGGTTTGAGCAAAGAAATGGGTTTGAACTTCAGTGGTGTGTGGTTTTTTTTTTTTTTAACTTTCTATCTTCATCACAATTTAAAGTGACTTATCTTAAATTCAATTTTATCAGGCTACCAGCATGTTATTTATTCACTTAAAAAACACATGTATTAAAAGCCTGCTATTGCCAGGCAACATCCGGGGTATTGTGGTTTCATTGCTGAACAAATCAGACAGAGCAGGTGCTGTCCTCATGGCGCTTTGGTCTAGTGACAGTGGCGGGGAGGCAGTAGGAATAGCTCTGAGCCTCTGCAGCTCACAGCCAGCCGCTGTAGGAAGAAGGTTAATCCATTTGTGCAAATAGTGGCCCAGAAATCTCACTGTAGCATGAAGCTTTGGGAAATGAATCCTTGTTCTGGGGTATGCTGAGAGCAGATGGCTGTTTTCACAATGGTCTACACGTTCTCTAACCGTCACAGTTCGATGTTTATTTTTATAGGAAAAAAAACCCCAAAGACCGTAAAAAGGTATTTGATGTTTGCCATTTGAGTAAATTGTGAATGCCTGCTTGATGCTCACAAAGATGGATCCAGTCATGTTTTCATGTGTGTTCCTAAACTTTGACCAGTATATTATTTCCTAAAGATTTTTTTTCATATAAATGTAGACCAAGATGTACTGGTAGAAAGAAACCAAAACATTAAAAACCATTAATATTGTAAATGCTACTGTGGTGAAAATAGTTTTGTCAATCATGTTGCTACTCAGTATGTTTAGTTTGCCTTATGAATGTTGACTCTAGTAGCCTGTTTTTCGATATCCTTTTTTTTTTTTAAAAAACTAATCTTTTTTTGACACTAAGATTGTTCATTTTTAACACCAGTTGGTGGCACTAGGAACCTGAAATTTTTCAAGGCTCTGAACAACAGAAAATAATTGAAAAAGTATCCAAACATGAAGAATTTTCAGGAAGATAAATGAAAAATATAATTGTATATTAAAGATTTATTTTCTGGGATGGAATCCTTTTTTAAAATGCTATGGCTGTCCATTTTAACTACAATGATGAAACTTGTTTATCTTCCAAAAGTTCATATATATATATATATATATATATGCACATTGTACAGATAATCTTTAATTTGATTACACTGTTCATTTTGTAAATATGTTTCTGTATAAAATGAAGCTTTTCAAGAGAATTGTATGTATATATTGTACTTATTAAATAGGTAATGCCTGTTTACCAAGTTGTATTTTAGTAGCATCTTTTTGATTATTTATTTACATACACCACTTGTTAAACAGACTGATTTTCCAGACTGTCTGCAAGGCTGTTTCAGATTGCTTGAATTTTCTTTTTTAAACCACCTTAGGAATTTTTGCTTTCCACAGTTGTCTTTATTATACCAATTATTATTAGAAGTCAATGAACAATAGCAGATTAAATTGAATGCCAGGTTCTATTTCAAATTTGTGTTTTTATTATTGGTAACAAAATTTGGCCTTTTACAAAAGGCAGATTTTCACATGCCTGATTTCACATAGACATTTTCACATGCCTATGGGAAAATTTCTCATTGAACTTGATAAGCCAGTAATATATTCACATTTTCCACAAAACTATGTACTACTCACTTGCCCAAATTACCTAGCTTTAATAATAAAGATCTAATATGTTCAATAAAAAGATATTGAAATGGCATTAATTCATGAAATTAACGTGTGTGGTAGGTATTTCACATCACGCCGTGTTGTTTTCTGTTTCACAGTTCTGGTACACTTAAATTATGCCACATACCTTCATGACTTCACTACTGGAAAGAATCCCCTAAAATCAGGGTCCTTGGAATAAAGGTAGAATTAATAGAATAGAGGAAGCTGACATGACGTCTTCCTCAATAGTCTGCTTTCCGGTAGCCTTTGGATTTGTCTGCAAGGTATGGGATGTATGCAGGAAGAGTGAGGGAAAGATACTGGCCATGGTGGGGTTTTTTTTCGTTTGTTTGTTTTTCATTTTTTTTGTTTTGGCTTGTAGTTGTTAACTGGTCAGTGGGCCCCTCAGGCATGAGATTGGAAAGACCATTCCATGCACTTAATCCATGTCTGTTTTTTTCTTTCTGGTCCAATCAATGAATGTAGAATGAGCACACACTTCTTTAGGACCCGAAGCTTAAGAGGATGCCTGTGGCTGATGAGTGCCAATGTGGTTTTAATGATTCTCTTTGCAAACCATGTGACTAGACTTGACGTTCCTGCCTCTGTGGAGAGGCACTATTAATTCTTACATTATATGTGAGAGACTTGATTCTTGTTTCTTTCTTTTAAAGCATGCATTTAAGAAGTATTCTATTTCTGGGGCGCCTGGGTGGCACAGTGGTCAAGCGTCTGCCTTTGGCTCAGGGCGTGATCCCGGTGTTCTGGGATCAAGCCCCACATCAGGCTCTTCTGCTGGGAGCCTGCTTCTTCCTCTCCCACTCCTCCTGCTTGTGTTGCCCCTCTCACTGGCTGTCTCTCTCTGTCAAATAAATAAAATCTTTAAAAAATAAAAAAAAAATTCTATTTCTGAGGAATTTCCAGTCTTGTTTTACTTTTGAATTGCCCAGAGACCACAGTGTTTGCCAGATAGACTATCTGCCCCCAATTGCACTCCCCAAAAAGGGATAGGATGTTATATTCCAGAGAGGAATCTCTACCATTCACACATTGCAGACATAGTTCAGTTGTCCATTTAAGATCCACTGAAATAAACATGTTATTGATAGTCAACTGCCAGTTGTGTTAACTTGGGGAATATATTAAATACAGGAGGGGTTTTCCACATCATTTCACTATATAGTCTTTGTTTTTAATAAAGGCCCAAGGGCAGTTAGTCGTGTTTGTATATGTTTTCAGCACCCTCCCACTTTGCTGGTCCCAGGAAATATCAGTTAAACCTGCCACACTTAACTGTGATTTCTTGGGTTTTTTTTTTTTATGAGCTCTGACTAGGCGAGACACCCGCAAATGCCCATCAAGCCAGCTGCCCTTGCTGCAGGTTTGAGCTCTTTCTGCCCCCCCCCCACCGCGGGAGAAGCACTCAGTGTCTATTCCACCATCAGAGCGCCCTTAGATCCCAACTCCCCCAAAACCGGGTCCCCAGGAGCCTGTGCCAATGGAGGGTGCTGCTGGGTGTTGTGTATTATTGTGGGAATTTGGGACAAGGTTGGAGGGAGACCCTGCTGGGACAAGCAGGTCAGAAAGACTGTTTCTGGCATCCTGATTGGAATTCAGAAATCCTATTTTAGGGGCACCAGGGTGGCTCAGCTGGGAAAGCTTCTGACTCTTGATTTTGGCTCAGGTCATGACCTCAGGGTCATAAAATCAAGCCCCACGGCTGGCCCTGCGCTGGGCACGGAGCCTGCTTGGGATTCTCTCTCTCCCTCCGCACCCCCCTGCTCAGGCGTGCTCTCTCTCTCTCTCTAAAAAAAAACCCAAACCTATTTTAAATAATGAATATTCAAAATTTATGGGTAAAAGGGGCTTTGAGTGCTTGCCTGAAACTTTATTACCTTCTTTCTTTACTTTTATGAGGTTCGATGTGTTCTAAACTACAAGGTACCAACTTTCAAAGAAAGTTGCAGCAGAAGCCTGGCAGCAGGGCTATGTGGTGGGTGATGTCCCACACGCTCGGGCTCCCACTGCCTCCTGAGAAACCGGATGATCCGATCTCACAGTGTCCTGGCGTCATCACAGCCGAGACTAGTATCTCGTGTGCTGAAGCCCAAGCCGCCCCACACAAAGGCCACCGATGGATTTTATTATTTTTTAAAGACTATTTATTTTTGAGAGAGAGAGAGAGAGAGAAGGTGCAGCGGGGGGAGAAGCTGAGGGAGAGAGAAACCTAAGTAGACCACCACCACCCCACCCCCAGCTGAGCACAGAGTCTGATGCGGGACTCGATCCCAGGACCCCGAGACCATGACATGAGCCGAAGTCAGATGCTTAACCCCCTGAGCCACCCAGGAGCCCCCAGAAGACACTTGGTGAGCTTCTGTGGTGCTTTCAAAGCAGTGCGCGAATACTCCCAAAGCAAGCGATCTGTGCTTTGGCAGAACGCCGGCTGTTTCCTGACACCGACACCGGGCCATGATGTTCAGCAAGACACACGCGTAACGTCATTTTTTTCATCCTTTCCTGGATGTTCTGCCTCCCTTTGGATTAATTGAATATTTTGCATGATGCGATTATATCTCTACAGTTGGCTTCTGAGTGATGCCTCACTTTAAAATGTTTTCATGGTTGCCTTAGGGTTTACAAAATATCTATAAAATATGAAATCCTTCGTGACTCCGTGAGTCCTCATTGTGCAGGGGCTGTGCGAACCCTCTGTGATGGACCCGAATTTATTGCTGCCGAAGGGAACCCCTTTTCTGTTTGTTCTGCCTGCTCTAGACGTCCGCGATGAGCAGGAAAGACCGGCGGGCCTTTCAGAAGCACAGATTCCAGAGGTGAAGGACCGCACATCCGGTCCCAGAGCGACCAGACTTTCGGGTTCCACGGACTTGTAAGATTTCAAAAACAAAATGCTGAGCTTATTGACTTTTATTTAGCTAAGTGAGGATCAAAAAGAATGAGCACTTATCAGCATAATATCATAAGAGACAAGATGTTTTCTCACTAAAATAAAAAAAAAGAGTGGTTGAAAAGTTCAAATTTTTAAATTGCATGAGTGTAGCTCTTTGAAACACCGTCTTTGTTTTTCTCAGCTCGCTGTAGCCTGGGTCGCAAACCACCCACCCGGTGCAAACCCTCACACAAAAATCAGGAACAAAGGCCTTCAGGTGGGATGTGATTTACCTGAAGTCCCGCGTTAGTAAGCCTCTTCCTTGCCGTTCCAGGCACTGCTGCCCCTGACGGTGCTTGCGACACAGTGAATTTCATCGGCACACCCTCCTGGTTCAGCACATCCTTGGAACCAGATGCAATCAGGAAGCTCTGAAGGTGGAAGGTATGTGGATTATTGATTTATTGCCTCTCAGATCCCAGTGCCTTCTTTAATACCTGCTCTGTCATGAACAAGAGAATCATTTCACCATTTCTCCTTTTAAGCGAGCGTGGTGTCAAGCTTCCTCAGGTAGAGGTCAACGGAGGCACATGACAGGAGGAAGAGCTTCTGGAAGTTTCCGGCAGGGGCTGGGTTTAGACTTGGGAGGACATCCAGCAGAGCCTGCCCCAGCCACCCCTTTGCAACCTTGTAGCACTTGGTGATCACCTTTCCGTGGCCTTCTCGACATGGACACTAACGTTCCCGCATGGCTGCACACAGTTACTTGTGGTCCAGAGAGTTACACACAGTGTAGCCAGTGCCGGTCCACACGGCTGGCTCCTTCCCTGCGGCGCTTCGGAGGGTAGCCTGTTTACTGCTTGCCTAGTGACTCCGGACCAGTTCCAGGCTGGCCAAACCAGCAAACATCACTGCTACCCAGTGGACTGAACCGCATCTTCCCCAACGAGGTCCGAACTCCTTCCAGGTCCGCTTCCTCAGGTACTCTCCCTCAGCCCTAGTGTACCACCGAGAATTTTCTTACAATTACTCTTTTATCATAGGTGGTAATTCTTTAGGTTAAACTCTGGCCGAACCTACTGTGTTATTTCTCTCTCCTGACTGGACCCAGACTGAAGGTGAGAGCGAAGTACGTTGTACAACCCCCCGAAAAGGCACAAAGACAAGAGGTTGACCTTTGGTGTTTTACAAAACAAAGATATCATGGCTTCTCATTCCATCATCTAACGATTCATATGCAGTATCGTTATCTATGGGCAAAGCACCACGGGAGTGTAAGTACCCTACCTGGAACAAGGTGGCAAGAGACCAGCGCCCGAAAACAGCCCAGAGGGTGGTAGAAAAGGACCTGCTTCGTGCTGGAAGAGACAGCATCATTTGAGAAGGGCCTTCATGGGTAGGTCGCAACGTATGGAGGGAAAACTAGAGAAGTCCAGATGGGAGAAGGCTCTATGCCTTTTTGCTCAGGGCACACTAGGTGTGGTTCTGTTTGGCTAGAATGGAAGGGACCTTAGAAAGCTATCTAATAGCAGCCAGGCTGTGGACGGCCTTGAATGCCGCACACAATAAACTGAGTAAATGAGTTTGCCAGAAAAGTGGCTTCAGTGGAAGGCCACAGGTTGGGGTCCCATCCACACTAGCATATTGACTAATTGTTATATTAACAACAACAACAACAGAGCTCTTTTATTGAGGTATAGTAATAGTACTTTCAGAAAAGTGCACATATCCTAAGTATACAGCTTAATAAATCGCTAGAAGCTGAACACAGCTGTGTCATCAACACCCAGTGCTTATTGTGTCCTGATTGGATCCCCGCTGATTGACCCCAGAGCCCTCCTCAGGCTCCCAGTCATTACCCGTCCTGGAAGGATGACAGTCCTAGCTTCTACCAGCGTCGATTGGTTTTGCGTCCGTCTGGGCCTTGATGTGAAGGTACTCGTACAGGAGGTATTCTTCTGAGTCAGCACCTTACTTAAAGGATCACCCGTGTTGTCAGGTATTGTTATAGGTCATTTATTCTCTTTGCTGTACAGTATTTCATTGTGTGGGTATATCACAATTTATCCAGTCTAATTCATCGAGGCTTATTAATGCAGTTTGATGAGCTCTGGGGGAGTCTCCAGTCTGGGGCTCCTAGGAGCAAAGTTGCGATGATTTTCTTGTACATGTCCGTGGCAAAGCAAACGGATGTATATTTAGTGCACAAATGCCCGGCACTAGAATGATTGAGTCACAAGATACACACGTGTCTATTTTTATTAGAAAGTACCCAACTTTCCTAATGTGGTCAGACCATTTGTACATCCACTAATGTGCGTAAGAGTCCCAGTTGTTCTATAGCCTAGCAAACGTTTATTTTGCACAGACACTAGTTTGGTTTTTTTAAAGATTTTATTTATTTGAGAGAGAGAGAAAGAGAGAGGAAGCATGAGTGGGGGGAGGGGCAGAGAGAGAAGCAGACTCCCCGCTGAGCAGGGAGCCCGACACAGGGGCTTGATCCCAGGACCCTGAGTTTATGACCTGAGCTGAAGGCAGATGCTTAACCGATTGAACTACCCAGGTGCCCCAAACACAGACATTATTTTTTAAAGGGGACACTGCAATGTGTGGGCTGATCAGAGTGGGTGACCCAGAGGAGGAAGACTCTGAAAACCATGTTCTTAAGAAATGATTGAGAAGAAGAAGGTCTTTTTTAACCTGGAAAAGGGAGGATTCGGGGAGATAAGAGCAGTGTGTCTGGCAGAGAGCTGAAGAATTGCCAGGTAAAGAGGGCTTAGATTGGTCTCTGGGGCTCCAACAGAAAGCAGCCATCCTTCTAGGTTCAGGGACCCTCCCAGGATTTACTGCTGGCGAAGGTAGGGCAGGACTTAATCCCAGGTTAGCCTGTCTTCACAACCCATATCCTTTTTATTTTTATGCTCATATATCAGTTTTATTTTTTTAAACAACTGGAGATATCAACATATAAAAATTGTTCATATTTAAGGTGTACAACTTGATGTTTCGATATATGTATATTGTAGAAAGATCAGCGGAATCAAGCTTAATAACTTATCCATCACCTGTATGTTGTTGCCATTGTGCATGTGTGTGTGTGTCTGACGATTTATTTTTTTTTATTTTTTTTTTAAAGATTTTATTTATTTATGTGACAGAGAGACAGACAGCAAAAGAGGGAACACAGCAATGGAGAGGGAGAGGAAGAAGCAGGCTCCCAGCCGAGGAGCCCGATGTGGGACTCGATCCCAGAATGCCGGGACCACGCCCTGAGCCGAAGGCAGACGCTTAATGACTGCGCTACCCAGGCGCCCTGTGTGTCTGACGATTAATCTGAGATCTAGCCTCTTAGCAAATTGCAAGGGTACAGTAGAGTATTGTTAACTATCGGCCCTCTGCCGTACCTGGCTATTAGGTCCTCAGAATGCATTCATCCTGCATAACTGAAACCTTGCACTCTTTGACCAGCATCTCCTCGCTTCCCCCTCCCCACCTGCCCCTGGCAGCCATCACCCTCCTCTCTGCTTCTACAAGTTTGACTATTTTACATTCCACATGGAAGTGGAACCATGCAGTATTTGTCTTTCTGTGTCTGGCTTATTTGACTTAACGTAATATCCTCCAGCTTCATCTATTTTGTCACAATTGGGAGGATTTCCTTCTTTTTTAAGGCTGAATAATATTCCACTGAATTTTACGCTTTCTTTATTCATCTGTACATCAATGGATATTTACCTTATTTCCATATCTCGGCTTTGTGATTAATGGATCAGTGAACATGGGATCCCGATTATATCTTCCTTGGGTATAGATCCAGAAGTGAGATTGCCAGATCATACAGTTCTATTTTTAACTTTTTGAGGAACCGCCATAGTGTTTTCCAGATTGACTGTCCCAATGTACATTCCCACCAACACTGCACCAGAGCTCCTTTTTATCCCCATCCTTACCAAAACTTATTTTTTCTCCTTCTGATAAAAGCCATTCTGATGGGTGTGCGGTGATACCTCTTTGTGGTTCTGATTTACATCTCCCTGATGTTTTGTGAGCTGAGCACCTTTTCATGTCCCTGTTAGCCATTTGTATGCCTTCCCAAAGCCCATGTTCTTTCAACATGACTGGTTTCTAGAAGTCTAAAGGAGGTCTCTAATATCAAATATATGTTTCAGCTAATAAAAATTTAGATTGGGGAAATAAGCCTGTAAATCACCATAAATTACTTTGCTGGAAACTGGCGGTATTAGGAAGACAGTGTGGCATCCATGCAAGACTCTGCAGCCCATTCATTTATTCACTCATGGAACAAATATTTCTCAAGGGCCTACCAAATGCCTGGCACTGATCTAGACCCCAAGATACTGCAGTGAAAGAACAGGCTTTACCTGCTAATGGGTACAGCTTACCATCTAGTTGAGGGCAGGAGGAGGAAGAAAGAAAATAAGAAATAAATAAGAAAACAGATGCTTTCCAAGTATGCAAAACCTTTGCAATCAGATATATGTGGGTTCAAATTCTTCAGATTGTGAGTTTGGACTTTGGACCTACAGCTACCCTAAGCCCCAGATTTCATATCTGTAAAAACACCTATAATAATTATTTGCTGTGGGGATGCTTTATTATATAAAGCATATGGCAGGGGGCCTGTTAGAATGAGTAATCCTGCAGTAAGTTGTTGTAACTATGAAATAAGCAACCAGTTACACATTTCTTCCCACATACCCATAGAAATCCCTATATCTCTTGTTTTCCAAGCTTCATCTCAATTTCTAAGATCTGATTATTTGGCCCTAAAGAGAGGAAGTATTGGCTAAATTAGTTACTATGCATAAATCACTTATAATAGTGCTTGGCAGATATTAAGTATTATATGTGTTTATTAAATGAATACATGTATGAATGAATGAATGAATGATTGAATGAATGAATGAATGAATGAATGAATGAATGAATGAATGAATTCTACTCTGGACGTAGTTCAGTGAATCCTCTTCACATCAGGGGATCCTTGATGTAACTTTTCATCTCTTTTCCAAACAACCTTATATTTCCAAACTTATATAATCATGCCTGCTGTACTTCACTTCATTCAACAAATATTTACCGAATACGTCTGGCACTGTTCTAGATACTGGGAATACCAACAGTGGACATATTTAGTAAAGGTTAAAACACTAGCATGAAGCAATACATTCAGGCTAAGGGTAATTTCAAAATAATTTCAGAAATTATTTCAAAATATTTTGCCCCAAAGAGAGGAATTTGTTTTTTCTTAGTTGGAAACTCGTTGTCACCCGATGTCAAGTGGAGTGCTTGCTTGAGCTGCTGAAAGTTACTGAGCCAGCGAACAAAGACACGGTGAGTTCTAAGTGCTCAGTGTTTTCCACAATCTCAGTGGCACGGGAGTGGGGAGTAGGGATAAGGAAAAATGAGGATAGCATGTGAATAAGCTAACAAGACGACACTAAGGTGACTTGGGTCTAGACTGCGGGGACCTAGGGAGAAATAAAAGATGTAACAGGGCCCAGTTAGGACATCCGGCCTCTGACAACCTACTTCCAAGCATCCTTCCACCTCCCCGCTTTCTTCAGGACCAGGAGGGGCTGGGACCAGAGTCTGGGTAGATCTAGGAAACATGTGAGCCAAATGGAAACGTGTTGTGAGAAACCATGGTGCTTAGCAAGAGTGGTGTCTCCAAGAAATGGCCTTGAGTGGAGTCAGACAGAACGAGGCAGGATGAGAAGACATTCCTCAGGCAGATCAGACTGCAGCCAGTTCAACAAGCGTGTTACACCAGGGCTCATGCGCTACCCTGGGAGACTCGTGTGAGAGCAGAGCTTCGGAGGCATTGACCGTGGCTTTGAACAGGTCGATTTTAGTTTTTTGTTTGTTTGTTTGTTTTTATAGAGAGAGAGCAGGTGTGTGAGTGCGTGGGGGGGCAGAGGGAGAGAGAGAATCCCAAGGAGGCTCCAGTGCTAGCCGGACACGGGGCTCGATCCCACAACCCGGAGATCATGACCTGAGCCGAAAACAGGAGTCCGACACCCTATCAACTGAGCCACCCAGGTGCCCTGAACAGGTCAATTTTAATAAAATCAATAAATGGGACAACACTAGCAAACAAACACCCCCTGACAATGGGCTACCGGCAACTTCACACCTACCTATCTTTTCTGATGGCTTACCCAAAGGCAGAGGCAAATGCCTTCCCTCCAACCGTGCTAATTCATGGCTGTATTAATGAATATAGCAGATGCTACTCTAAATCAGTTACTGTTTTAGATAACGTATGTTTGTGAACTCATTTGATTCATGCAAAACACCTATTTTAGAGATGAACAAGCCAAGTAAGTCTAAGCAACATGCTCAAGGTCACCGAGCCAGCAAGTGGCGGAGTCAGAATTTGCATCCAGGCCACCAGACAAGAGTGCGTACTCTCAGCCAGGACCCCAAATGTCATAATCGACAGAATCCTCAGTCCTAACACAGGGCACAAAAAAGAACTCACAACCACTACTTGTGCAGTAAGTGAAAGAATTATAAATTATTCAGTGTTCTCTTCACTACTCTTTGTCTAAGCAGTTGGAAGACCAAGTACACAATGCCAAAGAAAAAGTAACACAGGCACATAAACAGTATCACAATAAAGCTCCGTACTGGTCACATTTTCTCTGGGGAGTTCAGATTATGTTGTGCAGTCGAAGATACAATTTACTCTGCAGGTGACTGAAAAAGAATATACCACATCTGGATTATTGTAATATACAAAAATGGCATGTATTTTTTGCCAGTGTATTAGAGTCTCTAGGAAAGCTTTCCGCTCCTTGCCAGTTTCTTAGCTAGAAGGTTACGGAAGTAGAAGGTAGCTTCCAGAAAGACAAGACCTGTTCTGGTAGTGGACTGCCTTTTGATTGTTGGCCACATTTTAACGGAAAGGAAGCAGACTGTCGTCACATTTTAATACAAAGTAGAAAACAACATTGTCTTAGGACTGCTTCAAGTTACATGTTTAAATTATATATTCCACTTATAAACATATTTTTATATTTAAAAAAATTTTGTTTCCTGTACCAAAAAACTCCCTTGGCAGAAATTTTGCTACAAATCCAGTGACACAGAAAAGGTTTTTGTGTTGACTACTTTGGTTGATTGATTTGCCAACAGCCATTATAAGAGCTCTCTGAGCTTTAATGTTCATTGGGTAGGACAGGAGTACGGTCATTTCCAAATTCTATTACATATTGCAAAATAAAAACACTGCCAAGATAGCCCAAGATTTGTACTGTTGCTGACTTACTGACATTTCTTATTCTAACGCAATTAATGGACATGGATCAAGTATCTGTTGTAAAAATTACATAGAAGATACAAAAAATATTCAAGTAGAGATTTATAGGTTAATCATATGAATGGGACAAATTACTGCCTGGGACCTAATCATTAAATAGGAAAATTGAAAAAAGAGAACCCAAACCTTTAAACAACCTCGAATGATGGGAGTACAAGATTTTCTGGAGTATGTTCCCCTTAATATTACTAATGTTGGCCATTCTCATTACCTTATTCTCAGCAAGCATACTTTCTCTAAATGAATGCAGATGAATTTCAGACGATTTAAGGAGTACCCTGAGATGACAAGAACATCTAACAGAATTAGTGACACTTAGCATTAAAACCTCGAGTAGCTTTAAAAAATTGAAAAGCACAAAATTGAACGATTTTGTTTATGTCAGATCACTAAAAAACCATTCTATGCGCACTTGAAAATGTGTAAATTGAAGTATTATTTTCATGCTGGCACATTTTGCTTAAGGTTTTGAGTTTTGATGTTTATTTGTTTTTGTTTTTTTAGTTTTGTTAAAAGAATGGGTTTTAGTAATCAGTGAAGTTAGGTTCCTAATTTGTTCGCTTACATACAAGGGGCTCAGTGTTCGACTTCAGATCTGGGCTCATTTTCAGTTCCTTACACCGTTTTCCACTGACAAGTTCTTCGCCTGGAATGGTTCTGGGAAATCGTAAGCCAGGCTTGCTTGTCAGAAATGTGCAACAAGTCTTTCCATGTGTTGTTTATTTCCAGGCCACTGGTTTTGTGCTAGGAAGTCCTTGACATCATGTGATATGCAATGCAAATAGGACAGCCATCTCCTGGAATAAAGCTGGAATAAAGCTGGTGTTCTTATGGTCCAGGACCTTATATTTGCGGGTCGTGACACACTTGGACAAACAAATCAACCAGCCTAAAAAATTAAATAAGAGAAGTTTTGCACCATCAAAAACTCCAACACCAGGGATCCGATGTGAACTTAAAGGAAACTTTGGTGAAATGAGTAAAGAGTATATGTTCTGGAATCAGACCACCTGGGTTTGATCACTTGATCTAACTGCTTGATCTACCTGCCTCAGTTTCCTCATATGCAAAATGATGATGAGAGAGAGATTGTGGTGTTGTCATGAGATTCAAATGAGATAATGAGCGTAGGGTATACTGTGCACTGTGACAGAGAGTGGGCACCGAACAAATGTGAGCTGTTGTAACGTAGAGAATTCAGAACACCAGCATTGAACATGGCTCTTCCAAGCTTGGGAACAATGCAAGGCC
This sequence comes from Ailuropoda melanoleuca, assembly GCF_002007445.2. Lineage (NCBI taxonomy): Eukaryota > Metazoa > Chordata > Mammalia > Carnivora > Ursidae > Ailuropoda > Ailuropoda melanoleuca. The sequence goes on along the minus strand of NC_048223.1, from coordinate 113,550,433 downwards.
ATAGGCAGTGGCGAAAGGCTGTGATCATGCAAATGGCATGATGTAATTAGACTTGGCCTTATCTTTATAAAAGAATTCCCAAAGAAGTACAAATCGTAAAGGCATAGTCACAGAGTTATTGTAGAATTCCTTGCCTCTAGTGATAAAGATAACAAGGATTTGTGTGTGTGCGTGTATGTGTGTAGTCTTTCTGCTGTGGATCACATTATCACGAAAGAATAAGCCGTTACCCGCTATAAGATACCAGGCACAGGGGCGCCTGGGTGGCTCAGTCATTAAGCATCTGCCTTTGGCTCAGGGCATGATCTCGGAGTTCTGGGATCGAGCCCCACATCAGGCTCCTCCGCTGGGAGCCTGCTTCTTCCTCTCCCACTCCCCCTGCTTGTGTTCCCTCTCTCGCTGGCTGTCTCTCTCTCTGTCAAATAAATAAAATCTTAAAAAACAAAACAAAACAAAACAAAACAAAACGATACCAGGCACAGTATCTTTGGTAAAGTGGTTTGGGGTCATCACCCAATGCACAGTCCCGGAGTCCATTCTCATTGATTTTCTCTCTGATGAGCCTTGTGAGGTATTTTTTTTGAAACTGTTTACATGAAAAATAAAGATACTTCATCTAAGCCTTGCAGATTCGTCCTTGTAGAAGCTCCTAGAAAGTTCTGTGGGACTTAAGTTTGTGCTCTAAATGCCACTAGGTGGCAGAGGAATGTTATGAAACCAGTTAATCATCTCAGACCAGTTTGGTGCACCCACCCCCCTTCCCATCTCTGGGTGGGTGGCCTGTCTGCAGGATCCTGAGAGACCTTTCCTGTAATGCGGACTTTTAGTCCTTGACGCTCCACATGTTCAGCCTTCAGAAGAGTCTGTAACTCTGGACAGCAGGCACTAGCGTCATCTAGCAGATCGGGATTGTTCATTCTACTGTTGCTCAAATCCCTGAACCAAAAATACCAAAAGCTTTCCAACCTTTGAAAACTTTATTTTCAAGTCTGGACATTTGGAAGAAAGGGCAGCCTTCTTGCAGGCACGTTGTAGGACCCTAGTTAACGAGGATGAGCCCGACACACTGGGGCGCCCTCTTTCCTCCTTACATCAGGCACATCCACTTCTCAAACCGCCCCCTCCCCCACCCGATTTCTTTCTAAATCTTTAACTTCTTAATCTCAGAAATCATTCTTTTGGGCTACTGAGTGTCGTTTCTAGTGCTCCAAAATTTGGGAGGCTAGTTTGGACTAAACTTGAGTGATTTAATCAATTGGTCTCATTTTTCATTTTTTAAAAGATAAGGTTCTGAGTCTGAGCTGTGAGGCACTCTTTTTATTCCTGGGGTCTCTAGCTCAGCTGTACTCTATCTGGAGAGAGTTCAGGATGGGTTTGATCAAGAAGCCCTTGTAAACAGAGAGGAACTACCCTCCTGGAAAAAGAGCTGCTCTAATGTCATGTCACCACCACATGAAGCAGAAATCCAGCAGGTTCTGCTCTATGATTTGGAATTTTATTATATTCAATATAATTTGTTAATACTTTCCCTCTACTATTTATAACTATCCAATTAATTGTTCTAGTTTCTGGAGAGAAACCCAAGGTAGCTACTTGAGGCCCTTGGCTTAAGAACCCAGTCTTTCCCCTCTCTTTCCACGTGGCAGGTGCTGACTGGAGATTGCAGTGGGGCCAGCTGAGGTGACCGCAGGGCATGTGGCCTGAGAAGGAGTCATGTGAAGAGACATGATGGGACCTCACAGTCTCAAAGGACACCTTATCACAGAGACAGGGAGTTTGGGCTCTGAGATGGCAACTACCAGTGTGTCCTCCTACAGGACCCCCTTCCTTCCACCTCTGTCCTACGCCCTCTGTGTGTCCCAGATCTGTGCAGGGCCTTCGCCAGACAGAGGCATGTTCTCTTACTGATGAGCCCCTAGCCTTTGATTTTAGCTGAGACGCTGGCAGTGTTTTCTGAGCATCCAGCCCCTCTGCAGGTGATCGCCTCAGTGGGCATTTGTGCCCTCTGTGAGTGGAGCTTTCCAGCAAAGGATCTGTTTCTTGGCTTTGGGGAGAAAGTAGGAGAGAAAATCCAGCTTTCCAACAAAGGACAAATTAAATTCAGGGGCTTCCAAATTAAGTCCATACATACTTCCTTCATTATTATTATTATTATTATTTTAATTTAAATTCAGTTAGCCAACATATTGAACACTCATTTCCTTCCTTTAAGAGCCCTCTGCCCTGGTAAGCCGGGAGCTGGGTGCCGGGCTCCTCCTGCTTCTCATACGGGGTTACTGGAAAAGCAGCCACGATCCATCAAGGCAGCCCAGCTGTCCACCGTCAAGGGTGGCGTGGGCAGAGAGCTCAGGCTGGAGAGCTGAAAGGTGGAGGAACAGCCGTACCCTCTTTGCTGAGCCTCCCATCTCTGTGACCAGGTGTTCAGGCTGGGCTTTGAAAGGTGCCATGGAAGTGGAGAGCTAGCTGGGAACAGCTCCCCCTAGGAGCCTCCAGCCCCTTCATTCTGCCTGGGCTGCGAGTCCCTGTCCCTTCCCAGGTCATCCCTTGCAGATTCCCCGCAGCTGGAACCACCGCCCTGCCTTCTTTTGCCTTTTAGAGCCGCAGTTCCCCCTGGCTGCTTGCAGAGCCCGTCTCTTCCTCCGGCGGGGTCCCACGCAGCTCGCGTAGATCTGACCGGCTTCTTCCCGGCTCTGGGCACCTGGTCTCTGCTCTGTGCTTTCCTCTGGGGAAAGGAAAGCCACACTCATTTCTGTCTTCTCCCTTGCTGGATGGTTTCTCCTGTTAGTGGGGGAGGTTTTCTCAAGGAGCCATTTCCATTTCATGTAAATAACATTTGCTTTTGTAGCTGGGTACATTTCTGAAGCTTTGAGAGTAATAATGGTGCTTACCCAGAAACTGGCAAACTTGCTTTCAATGGTGAGTGAAAAATACAGTTTTTCCCATTAAGGACTCTGTTATGCTGCATTGGGAAGGGGGAGTGCACCCTTCTGTGGGGGATCTTTAAAAGAGGGACAAGCACTCCCACTCCCAGGTCCCCACACCTCATTTCATGGTGCTTGGGGACCAGTAGACTTAAATTTGCCACTGGAAGCGTGGGGAGAGCCCCCACGTCACATTCTGGATGGGATGCTGACTTCACTTGGCCCGAAGCTCTCAGGTTTGAGGTTGGCCTTTATTGGCAGGCCTGGGATCTTTGCCAACTGGGCACATACTGACAAAGACCCAGTGATCATCCTGAGCAGGACAAAGATGATCCCAAAGAACACGCCCAGGCGTCGTTTGGGTAAATCCAGCTAATACAGGGCACGTACGTTGGTGAACAGGAACCCGCACTCTCAGAACACTTAGGTTTTGGTTCTAGAACTGGGCAGGGTACAAAATCATCATGGAGGCCCACCCTTGGCCAGAGCGAGATGGAGAACCCAGAACGTGATGCTCCCCCCCGCCCCCGCCGTGGCTGTGCACATGGATTACGTCACTGCCACTTTCAGCAGTTACTATTTTAACCAGGTAACCTGTGCCTGATCTCTGCCTGCTGGGAAAGTCATCCAGCGTCCTTCCTCCTGTCTCCCTCGCCCCCCAGCAGTGACAAGTTCTAGCCCTTTCAGCAGGGGAGGTGTTCTGCTCAGAATAGAGCTTGGCTCCTGGGCCATGAGTTGCAAAGCTGTCTTCATGACCGAGGGGCTCTTGTTCCCTCTGCTTTGAGATGTGTCCCCAGAGGTCAGGCCCAGTGGGAACTCAGTGAGTGTCCCCTCCTAAGGCAGGGAGGAAAGGGGAAATGGGCTTGTTGAGAAAAACATTGCTCCCACCCAGATTTCACTTCCGTTTCAGAATGCAAAGTGACAGAGGGAGTTCCAGGCTCTCAGAGAGTGAGGGGGAGGCAGGGAGAGCAATAAGAAGAGAAGTAAAAAGGCGGCCCCTCGGAGCAAACAGCGCCCCCTTGCTTGGGCAGTGGGGTCAGTGCCCTTCAGTTACCCCTAAAGGCAGTGAGTCCGAGTCGAGGGTCTGTTTTAATTGGAATTTGGTCACCTGAAGAAGTCGAGTTGTTCTCAATGTCATTCTTTGCCTGTGTCTCAAATAAGAAATGTGAATATTGGGTAAATCCAGACAGATAAGGTGGGACGTTTTAGTTTTCCTCTGGGGCAAATAGAGAGTGGGAACAGGGGACCCTGAATTATTTTCCAGTGCTACCTAGGATCAAAGGAACATTTTATTGTAAATACTAATGGAACCAAAAGGCACCCGAAATGAAAGGAACACTCTTTGTATCTGTGTGCATAACCCCTGGGCAATTCAACAGAGAAGAAATAGTAAGTAAATCAGAGCCCCATTACACATTAGCAGCTCTGAAGCAGGGGTTTGTCCCCTTAAGTAAATTGTTTTATTTGACAAAGGATTTTCACACTGGGGCATGTGGACTAAATTTCACTCTGCCTCCGACTGGGTGTTCACCTCCTTGAGCCTGTCTTCCTTTGCTCGGGCTGCCATTCACAAAATACCACCGACTGGGTGCTTAAACAACAGAAATTTATTTTCTCAGTCTTGGATGCTGAAGTCCAAGATCAAAGTGGCGGTTGGTTTGTTTCTTTTCTGGGGTCTTTCTTCTTGGCTTGCAGATGGCCGCCTTCTTGCTGGGCCCTCCCATTGCTGTCTCTGTGCTCGAACACGCCTGATGTCTTCCTTGCTCTCTGTGTCTTAATGTCCTCTACTTTTAAGGACACCAATCATACTGGATTAGGGCCACCCTAAAGATCCTATTTTTACTTCATCACTTACTCCGTTGGGCACAGGGTCACTGTAATCCATTATCTACAGATGATGGAAAATAGCAAGTTGGCCGGATGAATTTTATAGGAAATTTCGTGAAGCATGGGAAGACTCCTAATTTGTCTTCCTATGTAATTTCTGGGGAGTGTTGCCGAAAATATCTCTCACCTTCAACAACTTCCCCCTGACTCTTCCTTCCTCAATCACGGAGGGCTGTTCAGGATCTGAAGGCTCAGAAGAAGTTGGAGGTCATCCTGGGTTTGAGACAGGCCACACGGGCTACCCTGAGGCTGGAAAAAAATTCAGATTCTGTCAGTCTTAGAGGCTGAACATCTGATACAGTGAGGCAAACCTGGGTTCTATGAAAAGCAAGGACCAGTTACACACACTGCACACACATACACACAACACGTACACACACACACACACACACACACACACACACACACACACACACACGAGTGCACAGACAGCAGAAAAGTTCGCACCTGTCCTTGCATAAAGAAAGTAGCATTGGTATTTTTTACTGCTAGGGATTCCCAGCCTGTGCTGAAGAATGCCCTTAGTCCATGGAGGGTAAAATAATACATTACCACCCTTGATCTCTCTCTCTCTCAAATTTTGAATCCTCAAAGCTGAATGAGGAGCATAATACCCAAGTCTGCTATGTCAGCCATGGGAACCCCTTGTCTGTTGGCTTCAGTGTCATATGATGGGGTGTGGGCAAGTTGGGAAACGGAGGTACACCCTCCTTGGGTGTCCCAGAGCCGAGTGGCAACACCTTGATTTCTTTCTGGTGCCCAGTCCCCATTCTGAAGTGCAGGAGTACCAAGAAGGAATAGGGAGTCTAGAGCCACAAAACAAATCCGGTGATAAACTGAGGCAGAAACTGGCCTGTGGCACTAAGGTGGGAAGGCAAAACAAGAGAGCATCAGGAAAGTACAGCTTGCTGCAAGAAAGAAGCTAACTCAAAAGAAAGGGAAGAGGGACCTCAGGAATTTAACTTTTTTTACTTTGGACCAACAGACTATTTTGTAGCCCAGAAACTCCTTTTCTTTGGACTCCAACCTTGCTTTATGTCCAAAACGGGACTGGAAATGGGCATTATGAAGCCAAAAATATCAAACAGCCTTAGATCCTTGGTTAAAAACATTAGCAGCAACACACAGCAGAGCTCACCTCCCCCATTCTTCACATTTCATTATGAGAGGAAAACCACAGGCCGAACTTAGCAGAGGCTGTTATAATTAACTCGCAAACCATCGTGTGCTTGCTGGTGGTTTCTGAGTCTCTGAGGCTCCGAAGTCATGTAAGACGGGCTTATTTAATATGCGTTACAGAAGGAAACAAAAACACATTTTGAGTCTTTTTGCTAAACAGCAGCCCCGTTCTATTACATCCATTTCATTTACTGTTTCCAGGCTCAAGGGAATCAATTTCCTTGTGATTTATCTCCATCAGTTTGGGATGAAAGGAGTTAACGTGTGTCAATCAGGGTTCCTTAATGGCAAGTAACAGAGGCCAAGCCTGGCCCCTTAGAGCAGAAAAGAATTTATTGAAGTGTGTTAGATAACTTCGAGAATCCCAGGAGGGCTAGAGAATGAAGCCTGGAGGCTATGCAGTCAACAACAACCTCTGAAATCAATTTTTGAGCTGTTCTGGGGGCTGCCCCACTGCCTTCTCCCTGCACCGAGAGACTGTTGCTTACACTGCAACCACGTCTCACACCGGACCAACTTCTGGATCGTCTATAAACTGGTTGTAGTAGCCACCATCCTAGCCAGCATGCCCCCAAACCCTAACCAGGGCCCTCTGGTTCTCAGGTTGTTCCTCGTTCTCCAGAGATCTCTGTGCAAATCTCTCCCCTGCCCCAACCTCTTTTGGGAAACCCAACCTTATCCAATGGAAGGGGGCTTATGCTCTGGAACTCCTCGCCCCGACGCACCCCAGTTGCTTTTGCTCAGGTTGGAGTTGTTGTGTCTGGAGTTGCACCTGGGGTGGTTGAGATCCCGTGATCACTGAATCCCTGAGGCTGGGTCTCCTTGTCCCCAGGTCTGCCATGGGCATGGCAGGCACTCCTGATTCTGTGACTACTTGACCTGTTAGAGCAAGTTCATGCATATCTCCAAAGGAAGGATAATAAGCCTCACAGGGCAGTATAGTGTAGACTCATGTCAAGAGAGACAATTCTCATATGCATTTCAAGGCTCTCTTCCTTCCAACACAGTGAGCCTTATTTCTATGCTGAATGGTCACCTCGAAGAAGTCCGAGATAGTAAAGGACCCACAGTACTTTCTGGTGGCTATTCCCATTGACATCCTGGCCAGTGTACCTGGCTGACCGTTTATGGAAAGGACTCATCCATCCTTTTGCTCTTCTCCATCTCCCTCTTGGGGATGGTAGGCAGTACAGGGACTGGTGCCACTTCTTCCCATTACCGTGTCACGCGTCACCCTCCGTGTATAAGTTCAAGGTCGTATATTAAGCATTTAACGTGGCAGAATAACCAGCTTGAGAATGAACTATGCCTATTTTTCTCGGCTGTAAGCTCATCAGGAAAGAATGAGAGGTATTTTCCCCTTCTCCCAACAGAGGGGCCAGGTTCTGCATTCTGGATGTCTGGACTTCTCTTGTCTCGGGGGAACATTAGATGCCTTTGTTCTCAACCATCTAGGAGACAGAACTCAACCCACCAGTGTAACGAGGGCTCTGTGGTTTGAAGGGGAGGATGGAGGGGGTGGAGCTCCAAGGCTAGCCAGAGAGACGGAGGCGAGGTCTTGAAATGGTGAAGGCCCAGCCCAGTCTGCAGGCGCTACCTGATGAAAGGTGACACCTTGGACAAGGGCTGGTCACCTGGAGACCAGGGAACGATCAGGTACTGCAGTGCATGCCTCTAACAGCCCAGGCAAGTGACCCCCGGTACTGGGCCTGGCATGCAAGGAGGGGTGCACGGGGCATTAACTGCCTGCCAGCACTTGGACCAGCTGGCCTGGGCTCATGGAGCAAGCAAGGCTCGCTGTGGATGGAACTGCAGCACAGGACAGACGGCTGTGGACCACAGCCACAAGGATGGTTGACCATGGAACAACACAGGTTTGAACTGCTCTGGTCCAGTTATACGTGCAGTTTTTTCAATAAATACAGTACAGTACTGTAAACGTATTTTCTTTTCCTTAGGATTTTCTTGCCTTCTTTTTTTTTTTTTTTAAGATTTTATTTAATTATTTGAGAGAAAGAGAGAGGGAGCACAAGTAGGGGGAGCAGCAGGCAGAGGGAGAGGGAGAAGCAGGCTCCCCACTGAACACTGAGCCTGATGCGGGATTTGATCCCAGGACTCTGGGATCATGACCTGAGCCAAAGGCAGACGCGTAGCCCACTGAGCCACCCAGGTGCCCCCTTCCCTAGGATTTTCTTAATGACATTTTCTTCTCTCCAGCTTACTTTATTGTAAGAATATAGTACATATTATGTACAACATACAAAGTATGTGTTAATCAACTGTTTATGTTGTCGGTAAGGTTTTTGGTCAGCAATAGGCTATTAGTAGTTAAATTTGGGGGGAATCAAAAGTTCGATGTGATTTTTGCGTGTGCGCGAGGTCAGCGCCGCTAACACCTGCAAGGTTCAAGGGTCAACTGTAAATAAGACGATGCAAGGCCAACCAGCTGAGCATTGACCCCAGACTTAGAGAGTTATTTAGGACACTACCAAATTCCCAGCATTCCTTACAGCCCAAGACTGGAGCCCCAAAGTATAAAATGGAAATTGGACTTCTCTCTGACCCTTACAAAACCTTATTTTGGAATAATTTTAGATTCCCAGAAATGTTGCAAAGATAGCACAGAGTTAATGTCATTGGTTTATACATTATGTTATACTAACTAAACCCCAAACTTTATCTGGATGTCTCCAGTTTTCCCACTAATGTCCTCTTTCTGTTCCAGGACCCAATCAAAGGGACCACATAGCATTTAATCAGCACGCCTCTCCAGTCTCCTCCAGTCTATGATAGCTGTTCTGTCTTCCCTAGTGTTTCATGACCTTGACGGTCCTAAGGAGTATTGGCCAACTATCCTGTAGCATGTCTCCCAAACTGAGTTTGTCAGATATTTTTCTCATGATTGGACTGGGACTGTGGGATCTGGGGAATAATACAGCAAGGGTGAAGAGCTCTTCTCATCACATCCTATCTCATCAGAGGGTCCACGACACCCACATGACATCACTGATCATGTCAGCCTTCATCACTTGGTGAACATGGTGTCTGCCAGCTGTCACCACTGTCAAGTTACGAATCCCAGTTCCCTATTCTAGTCTTTTAAAACCATCAGCTCTTTTTTATTTGTAATAGAAAAATAAAGAAATAGGATGCTTTTTTTAAAAAAAGATTTTATTTATTTGACAGAGATAGAGACAGCCGGAGAGAGAGGGAACACAAGCTGGGGGAGTGGTAGAGGAAGAAGCAGGCTCCCATTGGAGGAGCCTGATGTGGGGCTCGATCCCAGAACGCTGGGATCACGCCCTGAGCCGAAGGCAGATGCTTAACGACTGAGCCACCCAGGCGCCCCAGAAATAGGATGCTTCTTGCAACGGAGTGGCATGGAACAGTTCTTGCCTGTTATATTTATATTTGATCAAGGGTTTTCTTGAAGCCCTCTGCCTCGACCAAAAGTAGCAACTCTAATGGTAGGAATTTCAGGCTCTGTGACAGTTGGGTGTGGGCGTGTGGGCCTGGGTGATAAATGCAAGCAGCGTTCTCCATCCTCCCGCTCAGGCGGTGCCCTGCTCTTCTGCCTATATATAGGACCAGAGCGTGGAGTAGCCTGTTCATGAAATCTCGGTACAGATTTGAACACTTAACACACCCACGCACATTCAAGGGACTATCCTACCACTTATTTTCTAACACGGGGTATAAGTGCAGATTTAGAAGGGGTGATGATTGTTTACTCAGGACAAATTAAGCATCTTTGGTGGAGAGCGTCATTGGAGAGGAATATGGCCCCCTTTCTATTTCAAGTCCAGCTCATTCCCAGTGAGGCAGTCACTCCATTTCTAGAGTAAGTGCTTCCCTCCATCTTTGAAATCGGAAGCAATGTGAAGATAGATATGAAAACAAGTATACAACCCCCCCGCCGTGTTCATGCTCCCTGAGCGAAACGATGCTGTTTCTATTGTTTGATCTGGTGGCAGGCCAGTTTCAGCTCCAGATATGACTTCAAGCATCTCTTCTTTTCTCAACTGCCTCCAATAACCCTGAGAGTTGTGGATTTTCAGGTTTAATACTTTAGACAGAAAGTATTTCTGTGGTCGGGATCAGCAGAAAGACTATGAATCATTCAGAATCTCTGCAATGACAAAGTACTTGTTGGAACATTGCAGAAGTTGTTTATTGGGGTTCTGACTCGTAGAGAAACAAGGAATTTAGCACCAGATTTAGAGCAATAAAGCATGGTAATGTTTGTTCACACTTTGTGCTGTCAGAATTAAGATTCAGTTCCATAAGCCTTCGACTCGAGTCCTTCACAGAAACCATCTCATAATATCCCTTCACGTGGGCTGTGTTACAGCAGTTCTGCAGGAGGTGAGAGCAAGGCATGGATTTGATGGAAGGCTTTTCAAGAGATTGGATATTAGGAAGTGGACTTGGGGGTTTCTGAATTCAGAAAGGCACCCTAGGATCCGCTCCAGATCAAGGGTGAAGCTAGCCTTCCACAGCCACCTCATTTTAAGCCGTTTCTTTTACTCAACACTTTTGCTGGAGGTTGGACTGCAGGTCAGAGGGTTAGAACAAGAGTCTGCCTCTGCTCCTGCAAGGCTCACGGTTTGGAGGGGGTGGCCGTAGGGGAAGGAGGACCAGAGATAGATGGATGAACAGTGGCCCGAATTCCCTGGGTGATGACGTGGGGTGGGAAGGGAAGGGCATTCTAGGCAAAGACGGGGGGGCGCTAAATGGCCCAGAGGCAGGCTGGGAGAACTGCAGGTAGCTAAAACTAACCAACCTCCATGGAAACAACAGGATTTTGCTTCTCTTAAAAAAAAAATGGGATAACACATTAAACTTCATTTGAAATTAACATGCCAACAGAGCTAAGGAAATCTGGAGAAATGATAATAGGAAGAGAAAGGAGCCTTAAATGTTAAAGGAAATCAGAAAGCTGCTTTAAAATGTTATGCTCTGGGGGCGCCTGGATGGCTCAGTCATTAAGCGTCTGCCTTCGGCTCAGGGCGTGATCCCAGAGTCCTGGGATCAAGCCCCACATCAGGCTCCTCTGCTGGGAGCCTGCTTCTTCCTCTCCCACTCCCCCTGCTTGTGTTCCCTTTCTCACTGGCTGTCACTCTCTCTGTCAAATAAATAAATAAAATCTTTAAAAAAATAAATAAAAATAAAATGGTATGCTCTGGGTATAAGAATTGATACGTACGTAGACAGAACAGTTAACCTAAAAGAGACCCCAGAACATTTATGTACTTAATAGATCATAAGGAACTAATGAAGGAAGATGTGGATTATTCAAACAGTGGTAGAGAAATTAGTTATTTATAAAAGATTGAAGTTACAGCCTCATCTGATATATTAAAATGCGTTACAGATGGATTAGCATAAAAGTAAAACACGAAGCCTTTTAAACGCAGAGGAAAATGTCAGAATTGAAAACTTTCTAAGTACCACATCAATAGAATAAATTGTTATGAAAAAGAATGAGATTTTTCAATAAAATAAGAGAAATTCTTATGTATCTAAAGAAACAGTAAAAAGACAAATGACAAACTGGCAAAAATATTTTGATACTATGATAAAGGATTAATAGCTTTCTTTTACAAGCAAACTTTATAAAACATTAAGAAAAAGTACACCAGAAAAATAGGCAAAGGAGATGAACAGAAGTACCCACACTCAATAAAAGTTAAAGAATGTTCAACCTTGGAAGTAATGAAAGAATGCACAATAAAATCAAAAGATAATATATTCTCACCTCTCCAAGTAGCAGATGTTTTAAAAGAAGGGACTCTGGTAATATGTACCCTGAGCTGTGAAAATGTGTGCATTACCTTTGATCCCAAATTCCACCTTTAGGGGTCTATCTGAAGGCTAGAATTTTTTTAAAAAAGATTTTATTTATTTATTTGACAGAGATAGAGACAGCCAGCGAGAGAGGGAACACAAGCAGGGGGAGTGGGAGAGGAAGAAGCAGGCTTATAGCGGAGGAGCCTGATGTGGGGCTTGATCCCATAATGCCGGGATCACTCCCTGAGCTGAAGGCAGACGCTTAATGACTGCGCCACCCAGGTGCCCCTAAAGGCTAGAATTTTGAAAATAACAATCCTGTTTTTTTTTTTTTTAAAGATTTAGTCATTTATTTTAGAAAGAGAGAGGGAGGGACAGAGGGAGAGAATCTCAAGCAGACTCCCTGCTGAGTGCGGAGCCAGATGTGGGGCTCGATTCCATGACCCCGAAATCATGACCTGAGCTGAAATAAAGAGTGGGAAGCTTAACTGACTGAGCCACCCAGGCACCCCAACAGCCCCGTTTTTAAAAGCAAACTGTCCTTCCGTAAATGTATGCTGGGACCTAAACCTACAAATAATAGCTCTTCTCTTTCACATCATTTTACGATACTGTAAAGAGAAAGGGTTTGCAGTCAGATTATTGAGCTTCTAGGATAGTAACAACAGGAAAGTTACTAAACCTTTCTGAACTGAAGTTTCTTAATCTTTAAAATGGGATTTTCCTGTTAGATTAATTCTTGTAAGTATCGGGGGGCACATAATAATCACTCAATGAATGGTGGAGTCATGGTTTCTGTGTCCTCGTCATTCTGACCAACTCCTTAACATGAATTTGCTGATTTGATTTCAATTATCAGGTAAACTACCATTATGCATTTAGGACTCCGGTAGAGAATAGGAATCTGGCAGAAGAGGAGAGAGGGAAGGAATTTTGGAAAATTCAAAGGATCTTGGTGCATGATGGAGAAAAGTGGGCACCACACAGAATAAACTAGTCCAAGTGCTCACGCGGGAAATAGACTGGAGCTCTGGACCCCTAGGAGCTAAGTATTGATCAGCCTAGGCAAAAAATAAAATAAAATACAATAAAAAAGAGTAATTGACCATACAAGTTTTCAGGACACCTCGATCTTGAAGGAAGCTGCCCAAACTCTCGCTCCGCCTTAGCAGGAAGAAACTGACATGACAGTCAGCGATGCCCATCTTCTGTGTGAGGCACATAGCACTTCTGTCAACCTAGAGGCTCATGGTGTCTCTGCCTAATGGAGGAAACACAAAACGGGTGTAGAGACTTGGTGAGCAGGACAACTCCCAGGTGGGGGGACGTCCAGCCTCTCCCCGATTCCCATTGAAGAAACGGGAACAGGCTGCCTTAGAGCTGGAAACTAAGGAAGACTGGCTGCCATGTGCCAGGAACACAGAGGAATTTCTGTCATCTACAGCTCGGACTCGAGCAGATTAAAGAAGGGATGACTCCATCTGGGACGGACTGTATAGTGCAGACCTTGGGCAAACTCGCGGCCCCAGAGAACACAGCCCAGCACACTTCAAAGCCTGACCCGCCATATCTGTGAATTCCTGGGGCTTATGTTCTCACGATCCCTTCTGCCTCTGGCCCCTCTGGCCCTACACCACCCTGCTTGGCCCCATATCAGCCTGGCCAGAAACTCCAACCCTTCAACACTTTTCACAGAGAATTCACTCAGACCAGGCACGTCATGAGTTTAGTTGTCTTAAGTCGGTGGTCCCTCACTGGGGCAGTTTTGCCTCCCAGGGGACATCTGGGAGTGTCTGAGGACAGTTTTGGTTGTCACAACTGGGGGAGGGCTGCAAGTGGCTTCTAGAGTGTAGAGGCCTGGGATGTTACAGCCCACCACGACAAAGAATTATCTGGCCCCAAATGTCAGCATTGTTGGTATCGAGAAACTGTGTCCAAACCGAAGATGTGACGGTGATGAGGCTGGTGATACCGCCCAGTGCATGGGTGTCTGCCATTTCTATGCCTTCTCTTCCTCCTTGTATTTTCTCTGCCCCCCTCTTTGCCCCCACCCCCTTACTTCTCAGGAGCAGAACAAATCCCTCTCCCTGCCTCATGATCCTCAGTGACACCATCACCTTCAGTGATAAGAATATGTCTTTGGAGTTTCATCCACTCTGCCAAGCAGCTCGTCAAATTCTTTCTTCTAAACACAGTGCTCTCCCTAAGAGGATTCCTGGTCAATGTGACCTCTCCCACCCACATCTGATCTCACACACATGGAAAGGAGCCACTTCTCTGGGAAATGGAAGAGATGTAAACCCTCACCAGTCTTTGGGGAACAGCAACACATTCCTACACCAGTGCTGAGGGGACAGCGGTGCCAGGCAGGGTCAGGGACCCTGGGGCTGCTTGCTCAGAGGACAGCGGCATCAGGAAATGTGTGTGTGTTGCTGTCATCACGGACAGGACTCTGGCATGAAGGTGAAGTCTTCTTGGCAAGAGCCTATGCTGCTGCTTTTCTCCCCAGCCCCACCATGCTTTCTGCCGAAGTTGCTGGATTGTGGAGAAACTGGAGTGAATCTCTTGGTGTAAGAAATCAAACAGGTGGCCCCATCGTCTTTGAAAGATTGTACCTCCACTCCCACTAGCTCACCCACCTCTCTCTGGAAGGCTCGACTCAGAACACGTGTGACATGACAAACTCCAAGTTCTAAAGAAGAGAACCCATGGAAGGAATTAAGCAAACATGCGAAACAAACAATGAAATAAATTCAGTGCAAAAAAAAAAAGGTTTAGTTTGAGTTCGAATAAGGTCCAAGAAGACATGGCTGTTGAGACAACAGCCAAGGTGATCTTGAGGAAGAGGTATCTGAGAGCAGGAGGGGAGACCTGGAGATGGGAACTGTGATTGCCACATTGCAACCCCCAGGGGAGGCCCTCGACGAGAACTGCAATTCAGCGAAGGAGAAGATAAAATTGAGAAATCCTCTCAGAACCCAGAGGAAAAATAAAAAAGTGATTATGGGGCAAGTTTAATAACAATAAATATTATTTCAGAAAGAGGCTGGGGAATAGAAGGGAGTGGAATGGAAGCAGAAAGGGGTGGGGAAAGATACTTGGAACTGCTGTAGTTAATAATAAAAAAAAATGGTGGTGAGGGAATGAGGATCTTCCTAGAAAGGGTGAATTCAGACCTAATGAGGAAGTACAACGTGTCCTGAGAACAGGCAGAAATAAACCTATTAAAGCAAGATTCAGCAAAGAGTGAGGCCTGCCCGGGCCCGGGCCTCTCTGGCCAGCAGCACCTCGCCAGCAATATTTGGAAAGCGTCCGCATAGCCCACACATTTTCCTCTAACACCACCTGCAAAAGTTCTCTAATCTACGGCCATAAGAAGACAATAAAAAAGATCTGATAAGAATAACTGGAAACCACCATTATTGAGAATTGAGGTTTATTGCAATTAATGGAAGAAAAATAAAGATTGCACACTTGCCCCTTATGCACATACGTATCTGCACTGTGATTTAGATGATTATTATATTAATTTCCTGAGCACAGGGAATCGGTGAAAACCCTCTTGTCTGGTGTAGCTGAGAAAAAAGTACTTGTTTTGCTCTAGTCTGGATCCTTCTCTGCCTGTGTCCAGGGCATGTGGCTGCTCCCCTTCTGCAGGGCTCATGTCGGCCTGAAAGGTCATGGTCATCGTTTCTGGTTTCTGCCCGTGTCCTTGTTCACGGTTATTTTTTTTTCTTTTTTACATTTCAGGGAATTGTTTTATTCAAGCTTTTCACACGCAAATTGTCATGAGGATCTTTGCTCCCACTAGAGTCTCATTTTGCATTATAGTAGCTATCCTCAGTTCTGTGTTGAGACACAGCATTTTTCTTTTTTAATTGAGGCAAAACTGAGGTATAACGTGTATTAGTTTCAGTGCACAACGTCATGATTCAGTATTCGCGTCCATTATGAAATGACCATCACAGTAAGTCTGGCTAAGGGTCATCTTACATAGTTACAAAAGATTATTTTTCTTACGATGAAAAATTTCGAGATCTATTCTCTTTGCAACTTCCAAATAGAGGTGAAATAGGTGAAGATGATTAAGAGGAATAGACTTCCAGTTACAAATTATGGTTTGTTTTTTTTCCAGTACAGTCTTCTCACCAAGGCTGGTGCCATGTTGGCCTGTCTGCTGTCTTCCACCCGTGAATACATGAGCTCCTGGTGTTCTGTCCCACGCCTGCGTGCTCTAGGATACGTATACCCCGCGCATATACTCTGCCAATGGGAGGGGTGAACTCGGCAGCGTTTGGTGGGGGAAATAAATTCCTAATTGGAATCTGAGATGAAGGCATTTCTCTAGGTGGCAGAGACCTGGGCTCCATCATGCTCCCCTTGTACCACCTTGAAACCCCCTCCTGGCTGCTGCTGCTTGGGGTTTCCCGTGAGGAACTCATGCCTGATCCCATATGGATGCGGAAGCGTCACCCAGTGCTGTGTCAGCACCAAAACCTGACCCCAGCCCCCTGAGAACGAGCTCCAGGGGGATGGAGGGGACTCCCTGCTCAGGAGTTCTGAATTTAACGAATGTGGATTTAGTAGCCAGTGAGGAGGGATTAACCAGGAGATTGAGAACATCTGCGGAGGCTGGAAAACCCACACAATCCCGTGCCCGCTTTTGCAAACCCGGAGAATTCCTGTAGCTCTGAAGTCCTAAGCAGGAATTGAGAAGCACTTGTGAGCTCAGATAATGCTGGAATGTCTTCAGAAGAAAAATCTAGAGGGTCGATTATGTAGCAAAGGGTTGAGGAACTCCCACTTTGGTTTTTATTCTTACATATTATTTAGATTTTTAAAAATCGGCTACATATTTTATTTTTCTCTATTTTTAAGCCTGTTAAAACAAGACAGCAGCAACAAAGGGGGGATTCCTGGCCAGGAACACAGAGGTGCTGGCCTTGGAGACTTGGTCTCGTAAGTCTTGTAGATCCCTGAGCACTAGAGCCTGACGTACATGGCACATCCATCAGGACACGGGAGTAGACTGGGAGGACAGGCTGTGAGGTGGCGGAAGAGTCCTGGCCGAGACTCGTGAGAAGCCCAGGTAAGCCTTGTACTGTGGTTTTGATTTTAACCCACACAGCTTATCCCCTTACGAAACCGTTTGCAGTAGATTATCCTAGTAATTGTCCTTAGTGAATTCCGCGTCTGTGCCCTGCTAGTCTCCTCCCACAGGGCATCTGGATTTGGCCACATGACTTGCTTTGGCCAATGGGATGTCAGCAAATATGGCGGCGGTCTCCGAAGGTTCCCCCAGTATGAAGACCACCAAGCTTGCCTGTTGGTGACCCAGTGGATGGTCGGTACCAACTTCGGGACATGCAGTGTGAGGCCGTATCTGGCCACCCAGCCACCGCTGAACCGCCTGAGAGATACCTTCACAGCACGAGTGACTCCGGTAAGACCCGCAGAAGAAGCTCTAGCTAAGCCCAGCCCAAACTGGGACCCACACAATCCTAAGAAAACAAAACCGTTGGTGCTTTAAGCCGCGAAGTCTCTGGTTGTTTATTTTGTGGCAGTATGCAACTGGTGACACCGTGTCAAATGTCTTGTTATATTTGCATTTAGCACCTTGCTCTGCCCACATTCCGTGATGAATAAATGAACCCTCTTACAGGTTTTATTTAAGAAGGTCCAGAATAAGAGAATGAAAAAGAGGATGGCATAGTTAGGGTGAAGCATTTAATCTCCCTGCGACTCAAGTTTATCTCTAGAATGGACGTCTTTTGTCACCAGGTGTAGGTAAAAATGGATGACGTCCCGGAGTTCTGTTTTCCCTCTAGGTGCACCAGGACGTCAGAAATGTATTTTCAACATTCAAAGGAGAGGTTTACCCAGTTCCCTATTTGCGTTCTTCTGTCCAGTGAGATAGTTTGAGGGCTTTGGGAAGAAGCCTAGGTCCCATCTGAACTACCAAAGGGTTCATGTCATGGAGCCCCAAGGCTCCTGGGTTGACTCCCTCCCTGGGAGCCCACCAGATAGTGCTGCTAGAGGTCACCGATGAATTTGCATGTTTTCCCTCCTTCCCGTGGAGAGGGAAGGAGGAAAGTCATGTGTAAGGTATGGAACTGCGTCTGAAGTTTGTGGGGGGAAAAAAGAGCTTTGCAATTTCAAAGTATAATTCTGGGTATGTCTCAAACAGGCATTTTGTCTTTTGGCCCTGTGTTTGCATATTATAGCCAGTTGTTTAAGTAATTTGTTCATGTTTGCATTTATAATGCTTAAAAAGCATAATTAAAAAATGAAACAGACCCTTTTAACTAGAGCCTTTTTTCTCAAAGTGATTTTATTTAATGAATCCTATTTTTCTTTTCTCTTCTCCATGGAGAGGCCCATCTGTCTACAGTTCGGTTGTCAGGTTTCTCAAAAATGGGTGCCCACTTTGCCCCCCAAGACCTGGAGTGCATGCACAGATCTGTTTTAAGCTCTCAGGAAGGTCCTGAGCGCTTCTTCTTTCCTGCAACCTTGCCCACAGTGGGAGAAGAGCGGTCAGCTGAGGTGGTCTGTGGTACAGGTGCACCTCCTAAAAATCCATCAACAGTTACGTAGGCCATCAGAAGAAGCCCCCTTGATGTGTTTCCCCAGGGTAGCATTGAATGGCATCCCAAATGGAGTACCTTCCTTTGGGACATCCTAGGGTGAAATAAACACAGCAGCGGCGCCGGGGGGCGGGGGGGACTTCTGGCCGAAGGCCCGGCATATGCAGAGGGGAAATTCTGCACAGCCCTGAGGCAGAGCTGGGCACATGGGCCAGGAAGCGATGTTCTGTAGGATTATGGGATAGGGTTGTACTTTGAAAGTTTATCAGAGGAATTAAGGCAAACAAACAAAACAACCATGCCCGGGATTTGAAGTTCTAGCTCTTATGTCTGTCAATGACTGAGTGACTGTGAGCAGATCATGTTTTCTGGACCTTCACTTCACCACTTTGCAAAGAAGTAGGCTGGATGGAACGGTGGAAATTCCTTCTGCTCTCCAAGGCAATGGCTTTTTGAGATAAATGATTGGCTGCCACTGTAGTAGACTCAAGAGCAAAGGAGGGACACGAGAGGAGTACTGGGGGAAGATTAATTTAATATGCAGGGGAGCCTGAAGTCAGAAGGGACCAAAGTTGGGGAGAACAGCCGAGAGGCAGTTCCAGTAACAGTTTCTCAAAATAATATCATTCAACTTTAATATTGTTTGCTCAGAGTTTGATGTCACAGTGTTAGGAAGCATAAAGTTTTGTCCTTCTATAGGACAACTTTGTTTCTAAGTTAAATTAATTTCCTGTCTTCTCAAGGAATTAAAAAATGTCATGCTGATACCCTCACGCTAAACACCACACCCATGACCAAAGCCTGATGTTTGCATTCTATCGTGAGCACGGTTCCCATGAGGGCTCCCTTTGCAGCATTTCTCTGCTACCACGTCCTGCAGAATATTCGGCACCATCCACGCAAGTATGGAGACAGGAATTTTCACACATCATTTTTAATCAGCTGTCAGGCGGAGATGGCCCGATCCAAACCTGGCCGGCCAGAAAGTTCAGAATACGGATCTCTTACTCCTGCCAGGCACTTTGTGTGGTGATGAAGTTTCATCCCGAATTGTAGAGTTCCTCCAACGACAGTGTGCTCTGGTTCTTAAAGTGCTTTCCCCGCAGGGCTGAATGCCTGGGGCTGCTCATGGGAGGTGGTGACTCCTCTCCAGGGCACTGCTTTGCATCCGGCTGGACTGAGAGGGAAGGGAAGTCATGGCCACCTTCGTTCGGGTGCCCGTGGCTGGCGGAGGCTGGGGTGAGACGGCAGGGGAGGAGCGGAGTCTTAGATCGCTGTAACTGGCTGCTTCAGGGAGCTAGCAACACTAATTAGAGAACCATTAGGTTATAGGTCAGTGGCTGGAATGCCTTCAGAGAGTGGCCTGAGCGTGACAGTATAGGATGGATACTGCCCAGTGGTCAGGGAGGCGTGAGAAGCTCCAGTCTGCAAGTTCAGCGGGCAGTGGTGTGATGGGAGCTCACACACAGATTTTGTGCAAGGTGGCTGGAATACACTGAGATGCAGAAGGGCCTGGGGGCGCTTCCGGGAACACCTCTTCGGCAGTTCTCTCTGCATGGGTGTCAGCCACCCCGCACCCCACACCCGCCTCTCTTCCTTTTCTGCCTTTCCATGCCTGAAGAGAAAACAGACTTGGGAGAAGGAGGATTTGGGGAGCAAGATCATATCTGGGTGAGGGCTGAGGATGGGGAATCATTTCTTCGATTGCTTCCTTCTTACAAGCCCAGCCTGAGAAGGGAAATCAATGTGAGTGGTGGGCTCACACACCCTTGATCCCTTCGGGCACCATGTCCACTCTTCTCTCTTTCCCTCTTATTCCCCAAGTGCGGTCTGTGGACCGGTGCTGGTCTGTGTGGTGTTTTTCATTTTCTTTCTTTATTTTACGACCTACAATGAGACAACCACAGAAATGAGGATAAAGCCTGGAAAAACTTGCCTAACAGTTTGGCATTGTTGTGACATCCAAGCACATTGTGACCGCGTTTTACCAACGCATTGGTCTCCAATGGATAGGAAACTTAGAAACTGGTCCCTTTTCACAGGTAGTTTGAGAAGCCCTCTTGTGCTCCATCACATCATTGACAAAATGTGGACTCAGGGCTGATCACGCACAAGCGTCGGCTCTGGGGACACAAACCTCCCAGGAGTCGACAGTCTGGGCTTTGTAAGGCTAGCTCACGATTCGAGGGTGGTGGTCTGGTCCACCCTCGTTTCAAGGCAGAGTCCAGAGAGATAGAGGCCGTGTCTCAATCTTCTAAGCCTCTGGCACAGTGCCGAGAACAGAGTAGACACACAATAAGTGTGAGTTGAATAAGGTTATGATGTTGCAGTTGTGGTCAGAAAAGTGAGATAAGAATTGGACAGCTACGTGTGGCTATAGCAAGTAGGTGGCTTCTTGCCTTTCAGTCTCCCTGCTCTTTCTGTACCTGTTCTGAAGGTGAACTTCTGGGACCACAAATATGGACTGTAAAGGACTCTACTTCTGAACGTGACTAAAAACCCAAATCTAACCCAAATCTAAAAACGATTGGATTCTATAAGGACTCTTCAAAGGAAGCCGAACTCTTGCTAGGCAGATCGTGTGGTCTGGTTTATTTGTGAATTATCTTGAAATTTGGGGGGGGTGGGGGTGGTGGTGGTTGGAGTCAAGGGTTCTCAAATAAATACATACCTTTGGTGCCAGCAGTTAGCAGAGACACGGTTTCACTGTGCTGCTGGACACTAGTAACGCCTAATGGCCTCAGACTGGAACCGAAGCCTCAAACTGGCCTCAACGGACACCTGCCTCTCTGATTCTCAGATTTCACAGCAGAGGAACTGAGATGCAGAGAGAGTAAATGACTTGCCTTTTTGATAATAAATTGTGACCCTTTCCAATGATTTATGATGCAAATATAACTTACTTTAGGCCAAAGATTTAATAATACAAAATCTTACCACTAAAATGAACTCAGTCGCAAAGGAAAACCTCAGTGATTTGACGTTTATTCAGGTCAGAGGAAGGCCAACAACATAAATTGGCAAGAGTGTGTGTCTCAGCCTGAGAGCGAATGCGTATTATAGGAAGTAAGGGCCAGAAATCTATGACCTCGAGGGCATGCTGGCAGTTTAAAAAAAAAAAAAAAGAAGGTTGATGGTCCACTGGAAAATTCTTTTCTTTTTCTTTCTTTTCTCTTTTTTTCTTTCTTTTTTCTTTTTTTTTCTTAAGATTTACTTATTTATTTTAGAGAGAGAGGAGGAGGAGAGAGAATCCCAAGCAGACTCCATGCTGAGCCAACCAGGTGCCAACTAGGTGCCCCTGGAAAATTATTTTCTAAGTCCTGTTTTATTTAATATAAATGTAATATAACATGACGAGCTCCCCTAACCTTCAGGGTGGCCCACAACCCCTAAGTGCATAGTTTCTCAGCCGTGGCACTACTGACATTTTGGAATGGGTAGCTCTTCGGAGTTGTGGGGACTGTCCTGTACATCGTACGATGTTTAGCAGTATCCCTGGCCTCTACCCTCTAGATGTCAGTAGCCTTCCCCCATGGTGACCATGGAAAATGTCTTTTGATATTTCCAAGTGTTGCCCACAGTTGGGTGGAATGGTTAGAACTAAAAATGTTGTAGTGTCATGATGCATAATGCCATTGTCATTAGAGAAATGCGAACTGAAGCTGTAGTGAGATATTGCCCCACACCTGTCAAAAATAGCTAATGTCTTAAAAAAATGACAATACGACATGCTGGCAAGGATGTCAAGAAACTGGAAGTCTTTTTTTTTTTTTAAGATTTTATTATTTTTTAAGTAATCTCTGTACCCAATGTGGGGTTTGAACTCATAACCCCGAGGTCAAGAGTTGTATGTTTTTCCAACTGAGCCAGCCAAGCACCCTGAGAAACTGGAAGTTTTCTTTTTTCCTTTCTTTTTTTTTTTTTTAAATAAATATCATTCTACTTTTTAAAAGATTTTGTTTATTTATTTGAGGGGGCGGGCATCAGCAAGTGCGGGAAGGAGCAGAGGGAGAAGGAGAGAGAGAATCTGAAGCAGACTCCACGCTCAGCACGGAGTGGGATGCAGGGCTTGATCCCATGACCATGAGATCATGACCTGAGCCAAAACCAGGAGTTGGTCCCTCAACAGACTGAGCCCCCCAGGGGCCCCAGAAACTGGGAGTCTTGTACACCTATGGTGGGAATGCAAAATAGTACAGCCACTTTGAAAAAACAGTTCGGCGGTTTCTTATAAAACTAACCATACTCTTATTATGTGACCCACTAGTCTCACTCCTGAGTATTCATAAAAGTAAAATGAAAACTTACATTTGCACAAAAACCTGTATGTGAATGTTTTTAGCAGTTTAACTTGTCATTGAGAAAAAAGTAGAAACAACTCAAACGTCCTTCAACGTTTGTGTGGATAAACACTCCTGGATTCATCCATACGAGGGAACACTAATTCACAACAAAATCACGAATTACCGATGTGGACAACAACAAGGATGGATCTCAGATCAGCTGCTGCTGGTGAAGGAAGCCAGGCCCAGGACGTGTGATTCCGCTTGTGTGACATCCTGGGAGAGGCAAAATTGTAGGGACAGGAAGTAGATCTGAAGCTGGAGGTGAGGGAGAAGGGTTGCCTGCAAAGATACAGAGGAATCTTCTGGGGGACAGAACTGTTTGCTACGTTGGTCATGCTTGTGGCTATGTGGCTGTATGCCTTTGTCAAACTCCCAGGATTGTCTGCCTAAAGGGGTGAATTTTCCCTGTGTGTGATCCATCCATACTACCGTGGGCATTAATTTTAAAACATGAAAAATATGTGCCAGTATTATCAGAATTAAGTGAGCTAAAATAAATATAGTTCTCAATCTTTTCCAAGCTAAAAATTCACACTGTTCTTAGTCAACTGGGCAGAAGACAAATGCTAAAATATTGTTTCCATAGCAAAGGCCCAGACGTTGTGATTTAATATTCGTTAGGTAGGCCAAATGGCCTGGACACTATATAGCCCATATTGAGAGGAGGCAGTCCTTGCCTTGCAGGTAAAAAACAAACCTTCAGCATCAAGCTCTAGCCCATTACCTGGCCTCAGACAGGTCAGGCTCCTTTTTTTAAATGCAAATGTATGCATGTCCTGGGGTCACACACTATCTTATACTTCTTTGTATTCTAGGGTTCCTCCAAAGAGCAAGTGTTTAGCAAGTGTTTCCTGATAATGATGACGGTGGTGGTGATGGTGGTGATGGTGATGATGATGATGGGATCAAGGTATAGGACAGTCTAATCTGGTGTGGCTTAAGGATTTACTTTCGCCTGCACTGAGTGTTGTAAAAAGGCCAGTTTTGGATAGAAGAGTGGAAAGTGGATCTAGAAGGACAGAAGGAAAATATCCAGCATTCCTCCCGATCACCTCAGTGTGAGAAAGTTCTGCAGATGAGAAATCAAGAATTTCATTAGTAAGCTTGCTCATCTTGAGATAAGAGTGTGCCTTGAGGGGCGCCTGGGTGGCACAGCGGTTGGGCGTCTGCCTTCGGCTCAGGGCGTGATCCCAGCGTTGTGGGATCGAGCCCCACGTCAGGCTCCTCTGCTGTGAGCCTGCTTCTTCCCTCCCACTCCCCCTGCTTGTGTTCCCTCTCTCGCTGGCTGTCTCTATCTCTGTTGAATAANTTTAAAAAAAAAAAAAAACTTTAAAAAAAAAAAAAAAAAAAAGAGTGTGCCTTGGGCCCCACTAAGCCCTCTTCAGGGCTGGGATTACAGCTCCCCGGAGGGAGTGTTTTAGTCTGTATCCCCTACTGAGCTGCCGAGAATAATGATCTTAGGTGTGAGACTTAGAACTCTCCCAGAAGGCTGTCTTCAAGGTCAGGGGGACCATCTGGAACTGAAATGAGAGATCCACTGATGGGCAGGAAGGGCTGAGTGAGGGAGGGCTCACTGGGGAACAGTTGGCATCTCGCCGCCTCGTTTGAAATTCTTCCCTTATCCTTACTATTCTCCGTTTTAAAGATAAAAATGCACAGAAAACATCAGTGAAACAAACTGTAATAAGAGAAGCTATAGGAAAAGATAACATCTAAAACATAATTTCAATATAGTAAACAAGAAAGTCACCAAGGATCAAAAGAAGACCCTTCTACCCTAACTGGCAAGCCTGGAATATATGACCTGTGCTGTTGAAGCAAAAGATACAAAAAGTTCTTCTTGGGAGACACTTAGAGAGGGCCAGGTAACAGGTCCGGTCAAGGCCTCATAGAGGGTTTGTGCCAAAGGGTCTCTGGCTGTCCTTGTTCTTTGGTTTCAGCCACAGGTGGGCATCTGCGGCTGGAAATACCCACAGGTGCTTTCCCCGCCAAGCCAAAAGGAAGCAAAACTCGCCGAAACTATAATCAACCTTCTCCTTCTCTCTCTAAGCTCCTCTGCTCCAAACCAGGGCAGGTCAAGCCCATGGGAAGTGACTCAAATACAAGGAATACCCCCCACATTTCCAGCAGGCAGTGTGCACTGTCTTAGCTGACTTGCACTGAAATCTCCATGGCCTTGGTCAGAAGTTAGGGGGCAAGGGAAGAAAAGCAGACCCTAGAAGGGATTGCTGAGTGTTACCTGGAAGGACAGATTGAAAGTTCAGTACCTCCAAACATTCACTTCACTTTTGTTCCCTCTGGTATAATTTCGTGGAGCCAAGTTTATCAAAACTCTTTCGAATCCTCTTCCCTCCAAAAGTATTACACGCTGACAGATGTTTTCTGGACGCCACATGGGCTACGTCCGCCCTCTGAGTTCCAGCTCTCCCAGAATTCGAAAATGACGGAGTGACATCCTGGAATTCCAGCTTGCAGATCCCACGTTTACTAGTTCCTGATAGATAGATAGCTCGGAAAGGATCGGGGCTTCAAAGTGCATGTTTTGGAAATTGTGTAAATGTGTATATTTATACAATGGATGATGAAGACCTTTTAAAAACAAACTTGGGCATTTACATCACAGACCTTCAGACTCCAAAAAAGTTGTTGTTGTGCTCTATTTCAACTTCCATTCACCAGCATGAGCTCTTTCAAAAAAGATTGCCTTGCAATGAAATAATGAAAGAAAACCGCACACAAAAATAAGGTTAATGAGGCCTCCCTCCAGACCACTGCTCTGCATAATTTGAGGGATGGAAAAAGACTGTCTCAGCACAGGGAAGTGACGAACTGTGACAAGACGTGAGGATAGAAAATGGAAGCAAAAGCCATAACAGAAGTGAAAGCTAAAACTCCATAAGAAGGGGAGAACATAAGTATTTACCTATATTTCTATTTTAACAAACTTTGTGGGACAAGGGATGAAATAATTTAACTCTGGAAGGGAAAAAAAATGTGCTTTCATCTTCAAAGCACTTTCATTTGTATAAAATAGCTTCCTGAAATAAAAACACAAGTATTTTGGCTGATCAGTACTCCTTGCAATTCATTAACATGTGCTTTTTAATTTAATAGATCAGAGATCCTCATGATACCCTCGGAGGAGCAGTTGGGTGCTTTTTAAAAAGACTTTAATGTCTTTCTCTTGTGCATAAATGTCATCACTTTAGGGGCGCCTGGGTGTCTCGGTTGGGCGTCTGACTCTTGATTTCAGCGCAGTCATGATCTCCAGGGTCAGGGGATTGAGCCTGGTGATGGGCTCCATGCTCAGTGGCGAGTCTGCTTGAGATTCTCCCTCTCCCTCTCCCCCCTACTCCCACTCACCTACACTCTCTCTATTAAAAAAAAATAAATCATCACTTTAATCTTTCACTGTCTAACAGGAGCATTTCCCTATGGAAATCATCCTTTTTTTAAAAATAGTTCTCTGATAAACTAGTGGTCACAGAGACTCTATAAGCTGTAGAATGCCAGATCTCAAAACATATTGGCTGGAAAACCATAGAATAATACCTACAAATTAGCAAATTGTAGGACAATACCTACAATATAATGCCTATAACATTTTAAAAGTAACCAGACAATAGGCTGTGCTATATCTCTGTCTTTATTTTTGGTACAGATATAAAAGCCTGGGAGAAGATGCCTCATCAATTCAGGACAGAGGGCACTTCTGGGGAAGGAGAGCAGACAGTGGTACTAGGCAGGAAGCCAAGGAACTTCAGCTTTATTTTTTTATTTTTTTTTTTGAGTTTTTAATTTTTTAATTTTTAAGTAATCTCTACACCCAGCGTGGGGCTCGAACTCATAACCCTGAAACAAGAGGTCCATGTTCCTCTGACTGAGCCAGCCAGGCATTCCTGTTTTTTTATTTTTAAAAGATTTTGGTGTCCAGATATTAATCGATTCTAGTAGGTAGTGGTATATAGACACCCGATCCCAGTAATCTTTACTTTTTTTATTCTCTTTATCTTCCTGTTTAATAAAATATAAAATTTTAAGGACAAAGAAAACCCTGTTGAGCTCAGTCGACATCAGTTACCAATGTGCCAACCACAGGCGGAAGAGTTGTTATCAGAGAAAAACAAATGTAAACTTGAAAGATAGAAAATCACATCTGACCTTTGCGTAAGGTCCTTTTCCTGAATTTTTGGATGAGAATGAATGAGATCCCCCAAACACAAATCTCCTGGTGTGGCTGTTGATTACCTCTAGTTGCCACCCCCCATGGACTGGATTTTCCCTTTCTTTTCTTTTTCTTTACTTTTTTTTTTTTTTAAAGATTTTATTTATTTATTTGTCAGAGAGAGAAGCACAAGCAGGGGAGGGGTAGAGGCAGAGAGAGAAGCAAGCTCCCTGCTGAGTGGAGAGCCTGATGCAGGACCTGATCCCAGGAGCTTGGGATCATGGCCTGAGGAGAAGGCAGACCCTTAACTGACTGAGACACCCAGGCATTCCTGTATTTTCACTTTCATTGCTGTGTGCTCACTTTCCCTCTCTGGAATCCCTCCTCCCTGTATTTTCTGCATAATCAACATAACAGTTCATGATAAAATATATATATATAAAATTTTCCTGCATGCCCACATGAAGATTTGGGAATGAAGACTAAACACAGGTAATTACAAGTAAGGCTCTACCCTGTTTAGTCAATTCATCTTGACTGAGTTGAACGGGCTCATCGGGCCTTTATTCTGACGTCAGATGCCTTTCCCCTGCTCCTGTCTGCAGTCCAACCCAGGACTCTCTCTATGCCCTTGGTCACTGACAGGTGAGACCTTCCTTTCCGGGGAGACCTTACCCCACGCAGGTATTAGACACTCTGCTGTCCTACTCAGAGCACTCTATTGGTGCCACCGTTGTCTGAGCACATGTCTGCTAGGACAGACGCTCCCAGCCACTGCCCTGGGTTTTTGAGCTTTTCATCCTGTTGTGCGTCTCTCTCCCAGGTCACGTATTTATTCTCTTCTGGTCGGTTTTCCAGCCCTGCAATTTGAAAATGCTCATACTATTTTATGAGTGGCTGGCTGGCAGAGGAATTTTTCAGATCTTTACATATTTAGGGGAGGTTTGTAATAAAATGGCAAACATGCTGGGAACTTCTAGTAGTTTTTTTTTGTTTGTTTGTTTGTTTTGGTTTTTTATGGAGAAAAGATAACTAGAAATAAGGAGAAACAGATACCTGGGGCTATTGGGTGACCACATGTAAATCAGTTTCTAGTTCATCTTATTAACAAACCAACTTAATCTCTTTTAAAAAGTTTTTTCCCCCTATTTTTTCTTGGGTTTGTCCAAATATTCTGGTAGTGTGGTACAGTAGAACGAGTGTGGAAGGAGTGTAGGTGTTGGAACCTGACTGGCTTGGATCCAAGCTCGCCTCAGTAAGTCTCTGGGTCTCAGTCTTCTCATATGGAAGATGGGAATAATAATACTGGCATCTTTTATTTACACACACACACACACACACACACACACACACACACACGATTAGAAGAAAAGTCTCTGCTCCTCACAATCTCCCAAACCTAGCACTCAAAATCTCTCCATACTACCCAGCAAGAGTAATCCCCCATGAGATGATGTCTGAACCTATCTGCTCGGAAGGGACAGGGACATCCAAAATATCTGGCTCTGGGACCTCAGCTCAGCTGCTCTGGAAAACAGACTTCTTTCGAAATGAACAATCCAAGCATGAGATCGGTGTTTGGTCGTTGTCACTCTGGGACTCCAGGATTCTCTGAATAGAAATTGTTTTCTAGAAAGAAATGAACGTGTTGAGTTAAAAGTTGCACCCATGTATACAGAGTCACCAGACTGGACAGACAGACGTTCCAGTTAGTTTACCGACTTGTTTAAAAAAAAAACAAAAAACGGGTCTTGAGGCAACAGGGGTTGGACTGCTTCATGGAAAAACGTCTCAGCAGCACTACAAGCTGGAGAAGGAATTTAGAAGGCCTCCTTACGGCCAGCTGCACTTGCCTTCTCTTCTTCAAAGCCAGAGGTTGGCTGTAAAGTTTATGAAGTCTTTTCTCTAGGAGATCTTGAGAATCCTTGCTGTGGCATCAGGGCTCCCAGCAGACATATTTCAGGGGAAGGAGAGGAGCGGGCTATCATTATTTGGATTCCAAAAGTAAAATCCTAAGAACAGCGTCATCCTCGAAAATGTGTTTTTGAAATCACTTCCAAGGAGCAAGTAGGTAATGAGATAACGATTTTTATTTGCACTGGAAAGTACTATTTGTGGCCATTATGACTACATCTCTTATTAAATGTGTCAAAGATGTTAAAATGAGTTTCAAACAAGAGGAAAACCTAAATGCCAGAAAGAAAAATCCTGACTGATGTCTTTAGCCCGATGTCACAGCTTTCTATAGGAAATGATGGACTTTTTGTTTGATTTTTAACCAAGAAAATAGTAACTCACTCTCTTGTATTGTAGGTGTGTATCTAAAACATGATTATGCAACAGGCTTTGATCAGCTGAATCACATTCTGCACATTTTAACACTTGATTACATGGAGTGTCATATTTTCTGCTAATTATTCCTTTGAGCGCAATCAGACTAAGTTCTTTGGAAATGTTTTTGTATTCTAGTTTTCAGCACAGGCATACGGGTAGGCTTTAATAAACACTTAACAATTAGCTTTTCAGGGATGCTTTATATTCATATCTGGGTGATTGTCAATTAGCCGGGACTCTACCCCCTCCCCGCGTGCACGCGGTTGTTAATGACAAGTAATCCAATGAACCTGGGGCTGCTATTTAAATGTCTTCTGCTCAATTGCATTAAATGGTTTACATCTTAGGGTTCTGGGGATGTGGAAATTTGAATTTCCCTCAATCAGGGGAAATTGTGGAAAAACACTGGGGGACCATGGAAATGAGTTATGCAGGGTACAGATCAGAAAGAAAAATACATATTTCATCATGCTTGAGAAAAGAAAAAAGTCTTTTTTGGCAAAAGAGAAGCAGCCACTGATGTTAAAATTGCGATCTTCAGTCGACAAATGCAGATGTATCTATCCTTGGGTCTTGCATCTTTGGACAGTACGCAGGGCATCATGGTCCCGTGTCGAGGTAGGGAGAATGGGGCCATCCAATAAACTGCAGACTTCACTCCCCACTCCCCAGCTCCAGGGTCATTTGGAGAGTTACTCTCTTACCCAGAACTCAGACTGCCACCACCCACCTGACAAAGCACAGGGAGAATCAGAGAACCCCACAGGGGGATGGGGAGGTGGTGCTCCCACTTCCATTTCCATTAAAGGGCCCTTGGTGTCCTGGGTGGGGACTCTCTGGAGCACTGCATGCCGGTAGACTAGAGGGGGCGCTCTGGAGGGGGGTGCCAGGGTTCCTAAAGCCCCGTATAGCCACCGTCCAACTCCACACCCGGGGCAAGTTATTTGACCTCACTAAGTCTTAGTTTCTTCATCCTTGAAATGGGATAATATTCATCTCACAGGGTTCTCTCGGATCCAGTGACGTCGTCCTGTGAGAGCATTTAGTGTAGTGCTAAATAAACACTAAACAAAGACGAGTGATGGTTTTTAAAGCATTCTCCTGTATTTATGCATCATTCCTGATGTATTATCCCATTTTCCCAATTTCTACTCTAGGGCAGGTCCAAAACACAAGGAGCATAGCTCCAGTTATTAATGTGATGTTGTTTCCTGTGGGTCAGAACCGCTTCTGTTAAGGGCAAACTCCCCTCCGTTTCCTTATGATTTGCTGCCGACTCTGACTCTGGCTCCCTCTTCCCCAGTCCAGATGGGGTCATGAATTCAGATGTAATTAACGACTGCCGTCACTTGCTCCTCTGATTGTTTACGGTTTTCTCTTGCCTAATGACTACATGTCTGGGACTCCTATTTTTAACAAACATTTAAAACCTGACAGAAGACAGCTCCTGGCTTACAGTTGTTCATTAGAAATAGGATTCTCAACAGGTAGCTGCTAAAAACAGAAGGGAGACGGACTTAGGAGGGAAGGTCACCTGGTAATAGCTATTATTTTGACATAGCTGGAAAACAGTATCACAGAGAGGAACAGAAAATGCCCGGTCAACACCAGCGCTCTCGGTCAAGGGAACTAAGAACCATAAGTTATGCAACCGACAGACGCAGCAGTGGCCGTGCCAAGAATCTGCTTCAATCTGCCTGCACCCTGTTCTGAAACTGAGTGACCTTCTTGGAAGTGGGTGAATTTACCCTGCTATTTCTGGCAGCACTTCCGGTTCTCAGGCTCTTTATTCTACCAGTGGCACTTCTAAAGTAAGAAATATGTTGTCTGCCTGATACCAAGTCCTTGGTGCCAAACACATTCTTTTAATGATGTAGGGGAAAGTCCTGCATAAATTGGACAACACACTAAAGCTATAAGGAAGAGAATATAACCCTCTCCTCCTCCTCCTTGGGCAACTCCCCTGGCTCAGAGCTGATACACCAACTTTTCCTAGAATGAGAAAGGGTTATATACATATATATACATACACACACACATATAGAAAGGATATATATATATACACACACACACACATGCATATGCATGGACATGTGCATAGATACACACATTACATGCATACACGTGCATTATATTTCATAATCCCAGAATTTATACTTTTCTGCCTGCTCTTATATAATGTCTGAATTGGCTATAAAGAAGAAACGTTTATCTGTGAAGATACAAGAAATATTGTCATTTGCAAAACAATCTAAGGAAACTAGAAAAGATGGTTTCCTTCCCCAACATTTGTCCCCTCCCCATCGTGATTCTCTTGCTTGTTTTGTTGTGTTTTTGTTGGGGCTATGAGAGTGTTTTCACTTTTAACTTCTCATTAGAGGTGGGCCCTCAATCCCCACATCTCCCTATCTAGCCCGACGCTGGGCCACAAATCTGTTCTCTTGGCTGCTTGGTGGGTATCTCTCCCTGTGCGTCCACGTCAAACGAAGAAACTCCGACCGCACATCTAGTTCTATTTACTTACCCGCCCAGAAAACCCGCAAATAGGCTTATCTTCCTTTCTGCAATTTATGGCCTTGTCTCATCACTGACACTCACTGAACTCATGACCCTTTCTCCAGTTCTTTCTCCACCAGTCCAGTCTTCTGTGTTCTGGTGGAGTGCATGCCATAGAACGGTGGTTCTTTTACTTGAAACCTTCAGTGACTCTGTCCACTCTTCAGGCTGAAGTCCAGAAATCTTGGTAAGATGTATAAACCCCTTCCCAGTCCAGACTCTGCCTCTGTACCACGGAGCCTCTCCCACTGCGCTGGTCTGGGCGGCCTCACACTCCAGCCATGGAAATGTTCTTGCCAGCCATGGAAATGTTCTTGCCATCCCTGGAATCCAGCCTATTCTTCCTTTGCCTCCATGCCTTTGGAAAGTTCTCTCCTCTGCTTGGAATGCCCTTTCCATCTTGGCAAAAGCCAGTCATCAACCAAGTTCCAGCTCACTTGAAACCTTGTGGCGATGCTTTCTTTGACTGTTCCAGCCCATCTTGGGATCTGTTCCCTCTTGGGGGAGGGGGTGTCTCGTGGTGAACCCTGCCTAATTCATTTGGAGACTGACATTGTCCACATCCTCCACCAGGGACCAGGACTGGCAACTGTGTGTTTCCATTACCTACTACGGTAGTACCTGGCTTCTCGTTGGAGCTCATGTTTCTGGATAGAAAAATATAAATCAATTAACTCTTTTAAAACCTCTTAAAATTTATTGAGTTTTCCTTCTTGCACTTTCAGGTGCACATCCATGGTTAAAAGTAAGGTAGTTACAACTAATTGGAGCTAGAGAAGGATCTTCACTACTACCTTGTTCAACCAGCAGTCTTCATACAAATTCAGTATTGTGGTTAAGAGACATAAAGTCAGGGGTGCCTGGGTGGCTCAGTTGTTAAGCGTCTGCCTTCGCCTCAGGGCGTGATCCCAGAGCCCTGGGATCGAGCCCTGGGATCGAGCCCTGCATCGGGCTCCCTGCTCTGCTGGGAGCCTGCTTCTTCCTCTCCCACTCCCCTTGCTTGTGTTCCCTCTCTCGCTGGCTGTCTCTCTCTGTCAAATAAATAAAATCTTAAAAAAAAAAAAAAGACATAAAGTCACTTCCCCAAACTTACTGGGGGCAGAGGTGGGGGGGGGCACTAGAAGCCGTGCCAGTCCCAGTCCCTAGTTCAGAGCCCTTTTTTCCTGATGCTGCTGTTGGAAGTGCCTAGAACAGGAATTACTCCTAATACTCTCGCGTCATGGATTTAACCTGCCATATGGATGTGAGTAATTCTACACTTAAACTGCTAGTTTATATAAATAAATACTGAAACAAAAACGGTTGTACTTGACCCCTAGGCAATAAATCAGGTTGAAATAGAGCCATTAAAAATGTCAACAGCTCTGCCCAGGAGTGGTAGTGGAAGTCACCTTAGAAAGGAGAGGAAACAAGTAGTAAAAAAGAGAATCGAAGCTTGACAAAGTTCCGATCGTCAAACGAAACTCTGGGCTGCCTGAAAACTTGAGAATCTGTCTTTTAGCCTGAAAATCTGTTTGTGGGTCCCTCATGACCAGTCTGTCCCACGGGATTCCATGTTTTTCCTCTGAGCAGGTCAGGCTCAGGATGCCACAGAAAAGGCCCTCTGAGCATCCTGAGAACCACTCCCAGGTCCTCCCAGAAGATAAGGGGTAAGTGAAAACAAAACAAAGGAACTTCATCTTTGTTCTATCCTAGAACTGAAATTGAATTAGAATCTGGAGCTATGAATTTACTCCCTTCATTTTTAAAATGGGATGATATGTATTGAGTGCCAAGTGCTGTCATCCTCATTTAACAGACGAGGTGAGGTTTGAAGAGGTAAGTCACTGGCTTCAGGTCGCAGATCAAGTGACAGCAAACTTAGGACCTAGGTCTGTTGCCATGGTAACCACTCTGCTCTGCTGCTGCTTCCTTTGGAGTGGTGAGAAGGGTTGGGAGCTTTATTGGGGCTGGATTAATTTGTGCCATGACAAGTGGAACCCAGTCCAGTTGCGGCTGGTGGGAAGGATCTGGAATGCAAGGTGGAAGACTTGGTTGGTTCTGGTTCTGGCCGAGGTTCACTATCTAGAAGCAAGTTTTTAGTGGGAATGGTGGTGAGACTCTGGGAGAATATAAAGGATTTACTGGGTGTAGGTACTGGGTGGGTTTATGCTTGATGAGCGACCACAGTAGTTCTGAAAACTATGACCCTGACATCCAACATAAGAGAACTCTAAGAACCTGGAACTGAGACCAGCCATGTCAATGTGACTTAGCTGTTTGTTCCAGGAAGCCTTCCCTCAGGAATAATAAGACCATAAACCAATAAATAACTGGACAGTTTGCTTCAGGAAATCCCGCAGATCAATTTACCAGAGACAACAGGCAGAGCTTGCTATTCCAACAACAGTTTACTTGTCAAGACTTGTTTCAGTCCCCTTGCTCTGCTGTGTCGACTGACAGCAGATACTCTGACTGCCCATCTCAGTCAGCCCCACCTTCAAAGAGCTGCTGTAAATCACTGGGACCAGATCCTAAAACCCTATAAATATCCATTTTGACTTCCCCTTTTGAGACACAGCTAAGACTTGTCAAGACGGTGTTCTCCCTTACCGTAGTAAGTTTTAATAAATGTGGCTTTGCTGTGTCAGCAAGTGGTCTGGGGACTTTCAAGGGAGTACAGTACCAAGTACTTTCCATCCCATTTTATTGATGTGAAGCCTGAGGTTCAGAGACACTAAGTAACTACGCTTAAGTCGCACAGCCAGTATATCCACGGAACCAGATTCAAATCTGGATGTCTGCTTTCCAAGACCAGGTTACCATGGAAGCCTCAACTTCCTTATCTGTGAAATGAGGGAATTGCCTTGGCTTATGAAGATTAAGATTCTTCTTTGCTTGCTTTCAACTTTGATAAAAATAAATTTCACTATTTTTAAAGCCAGAATAAATTTTCTTCCCTTCTCTTTCTCTTTTGTTGGAATATTTCCACCAAATTTTATTTTACATGGTTTTGTCTATCTAAATAAATTGCAAACCTAGTAGAAAAGGACCCCATTGAATTTTCTTTTTATTGTGGTAAAAGACACATAACCTAACATTCACCATTTTAACCATTCTCAGGTGGGCAATTCAGTGGCATTTAATACATTTAAAAAGGCTGTGCAGTGGGGGGGCTCCCGGCTGGCTCAGTTGGTAGAGTGTGTAACTCCCGATCTTGGGGCTGTGGGTTTGAGCCACATGTTGGCTGTAGAGATTACTCGAAAAAAATTACAAAACACGGGACTCCTGGGTGGCTCAGTCGGTTGAGTGCCGAACACTTGGTTTTGGCTCAGGTCATGATTTCAGGGTGGAGAGATCCACTGCGGTGCTCAGTGGGGAGTCGCTTGGGATTCTCCTTCTCCCTCTGCCCCCTCACCCCTGCTGTCTCTCTGTCTCTCTCTCAAATTAATCAATGGCTCTTAAAAAATATTACAAAACATTGCTGAGAGAAATTAAATAAAATTAGAAAAAAAAGTAAAAGGTTGTGCAACCATCACTGTTCTCCAGGTTCAGACCAGTTTCATCACCCCAACAGGAAACCCCCTACGCATGAAGCATTCTCCATTCCTCCCTTCTCCCAGCCTCGGGCGACCACTAGCCTCTATTCTGTCTCTGTGGATTTCCCTATTCTGGCTATTTTGTATAAATGGAATCATGTAATATGTGGCTTTTATGTCTTTTTTTTTTTCACTTAGCATCATGTTTTCAAGCTTCTATCACATTTCGTGTTTTTTAATGGTCATGGCATATTTTTGACACTGAATAGCAGCAAAAGAACAAGCCAGTGACATTAATCATTATGATTGAGAGTTTTTGTCCTACTGGGAGAGAAGAGGTCCTCAAGGGTAACAATGTGAAGGAAAACCCTCCACATCCTGTGGCCACTTGACCTAAAGAGAGCTCTCCATCACTCTCCCCAAGCTCAGGACTGAAGCTGATAAGGAGAATATGTGCAGGAAGGGTGAGGAACCAGTCACCTGGCTTTGCGGTGCCTTTGTTGACCTCCCCGGTCTTTTCCCTGGATCGTCTTTGTATGCTCATGAAGACAGCATGTCGAGCTGTTGACTGGAGCCTAGCAACGGGTGAGAGTTCAGCTGGGATCCAGCTTGCCTTTAGGACAGTTCATATTTAATTTCACCAGCCTAAATGGAGAGAGGCTGCAGGGAAGTTTTTCTGTCCACACCTGGCAGGAACCATCGCTCTCTTAACTTTCCAGGCAAAAGGAAGTCAGCCTCTGTGATGGGATCGTGGAGTTAGTTCATACATGCCTTCTGCAGGTGTGCCAAGGTGGGGTGTTGGGGAGCGAGTCTCTTTGAGACCCTTAGATTGAAAAGGATGCTTTTCGTGAACTGTTCAGATAAGTGTGTGGAAGGAAGTGTATACTGCAGCACACCCAGAATCCTCTCCTATCAGCCTCCTATAAACATCAGAAAGAAGAAATGGCGTGACTGCTACTGGCAAATCTAAATCATGATTTGAAGCCAGAGACTAAATAAATCTTTTTCTGGTGACAGCGCAACACTTAGAAAATTTACTTCATCATTTCCTTTCCCAGTTAATGTCAAATTGAAAATTGATGCTTGATGCATGGACTAGTAGAAAATTTTATGTCTTTCCGTAGAGGACCTCTTTTTCTGTATTTCTCCCCTCTGAGTTATGGGTGATAGGGATGTAAAAATACACAAAGGAAAGCTAAAAATGCCATTATGTCTCCTTTTTTCAACATTTAAGATAAAGGGTCACAATGAGTTCGAAAGGTTTTATCTTATAAATATTGCATCGAGAATCATTCATGGAGATAAATGTCACAGAAGCCAATGAAACATATTGACCACAGTCAGTTTATGGGGCAACCTAAAGAAGCCTTCCAGGGCACTGATTGCTGTGAAATGATAAACCATTAGCTTTCTTTTCCGATGTGACTTGCATCTAAGGCAGGGATGCTTAACCAGGGGTCAAGAGACACCTTGACAATGACTGTGACACTTTTCACTTTTTAGGTATGTGCATCTTTCTGGGTGAAGATCATAACCTTTATTTTCCTTTTTTCTTTTGTAATCTCAAAGGGGCTCGAGGATAAGAAGATTCTTTGCTCTAAGAGGTAGTTGGACTACAGTGATTTTATTTTGTTAAGATTTTATTATTTGAGAGAGAGGGAGCACAAGCAGGGGGAGCAGCAGGCAGAGGGAGAGGGAGAAGCAGGCTCCCTGATGATCGGGGAACCCGATGTGGGCCTCGATCCCAGGACTCTGGGATCATGACCTGAGCCGAAGGCAGATGCTTAACCGACTGAGCCACCCAGGGGCCTTAGACTACAGTGATTTTAAAGGTCTATTGCAATCCTGAGATTCCTTGGAATCAGCCATGTGTATTCATCAAGGATGCTCTCTTAGCAGGTAGATGTAGACATGGAGAAAAGCAGACAAACAGAAGATTGGCTACATAGTATATTGTTATTGTTTCCAAAAATTTTGCCAGTAGTTTCCAAGAACCTACCCACCAATTACCATCATGCCTTTGGCCATTTTGTTACTTTTTAAAGTAGGTTCCACGCCCAACGTGGAGCTCAAACTCATGACCTTGAGATCAGGAGTCACATGCTCTCCTGACTAAGCCAGCCAGGTGCCCCTGCCCTTGGCCGTTCTTAATGTCTGCTAATAGGAGGCAGCCTCAGTTATTTCATACCTCCGTGCAGGGGTCCAGGCTCTTGATTTCAGCTCAGGTCCTGATCTCAAGGTCCTGAGATGGAGCCCTGAGTCAGGCTCTGCACTCAGCGGCTTGAGATTCTCTCCCCCTCCTGCTCGCACACACAGGTGAGCTCTGTCTCTAAAATAAATGAAATATTAAAAATCTCCCTGAAGTTGCCACTGTCTCAGTAACTGTTTATTACCCCTTTTGCAAGTATTTATTGAATACTATTACTTGTAAATTAATTGATTTAGCATATTTAGTAGGTTTCACTGTGTTTCATTCCCTTCCCTGACAAATAGATGGCATTCTACAAGGGAATGTTCCATCTTACAGGTCCGCAGTTTCTCATTCCCAATTCCCTAATCCAGAAAGCTCTGAGTTTTTCCATAAATCATTTGAGAGTAAATGTGACCTGACTTGGACTCACGTGGCAGCAAAACCTGACTTGAACTAGCGAGAGGCTATTTATAGTCATTATTTATCCACTTAGTATGAATAATCACACATTTCACTGCAGCGACATTAATGTTTGATCAGAAAACCCTGACCTGGACCCTGCTTGGGGTATTATGTAATACATAGCTTGTGCATAGGCACCCTGTGGCCTTCCTAAAACTCCAAAAATGCTCAAGAGTTTCAAAGCACCTCCGGCCCCTCGGAGCCTCAAATAAGAGTTTGTGGATTTATACTGTATATTTTGCCTAATCTCTCTCTATAGCGAGATAGATGGATACATATCTATCTATATCTCTATCCTTAAATGAAATGGAAACAATGCTATTTCTGTTCGCAAGACTAATAGAATCAAGTACCTGGGTTCTCATAATGTAGAAACAGAAACAGGAGCTTTTCTAGTGGGGAATATGCTTTAATCTCAATGCTGTAGGGGAAGCAGCAAAATACCCTCCCCACTCCCACCTTCCATGAACTCAGAAATAATGGGCGAGAGCGGAGATACAGTGTCTTCGCAAAAAGACAGCCAGATCGGTAGGACTTGACAGTGACCTGCTTAAGTATCATAACTTCTATAAAGGAGGAATGTATCCCTTGGACGGTGAGGGTCTTGGTGATAGAAAAACGTGAGACAGAGTCAAATGTAGGCAGGTGTCCATCCAAGCCATATTGAGGAAAGAAAGGAGAGTAGGTCTTAAAGCCAGCAGATTGCCAATATTCCAGCCCACCGCAGAAATGGATGCATTGGTAGATTTTAGCCTGATGCCCTTAACATTAAATTTTGCAACCAGCTTCCCTCGTTCTGACCCCATGCTTGCTAAGTGATCTTTTGATTATAATGCTCTTTCCTGGGCATAAAGAGAGAAGTTCTGATCATCCTCAGGGAGGTATAATAGGCCTCGTGACAGTTGAACTGTAAATTATTAAACTGGATTTCTGATTTTATATATCAATCTCAGGCGCTAGAGAAATGCATTCTTATCAAATAAGCTTCTGAGTGTTTAGGGCTGAGGGGTCTGTAAATGCCTGAAGGCCACGCCTTTCATGGAGGTCTCCTCATCGGAGCCTCTGCATTGCTGCCACCTTCCCAGTCTGAAGCCTCAGCACTAAATTTCTCGCAAATGATAATCCTGATATGATAATGCAAATCTAATGCTATTTAAATGAACTCTGCGATATGCAGTACATACATAAAAAAAGAACACCAGCTAAAGTCCCAATGCTTTTTCAAAAGGCAAGAATCCATATAATTTCCCTTGAAATAGCTAAAGATTCAACATGAGCTCTGTTTCTTGTGTTAAGATGGGAAGACAATGATTGCGAATCTGTTTCAAGTGGAAAAGCCCTGAATGGGAGATGCAAACTTGGAGGCAGCGTTCTGTTTGTTTGCTCCAAATACATTTTTTTTTGTGGATAGAAGGTCATTCCTTACAGGATAGAAATGCAGATGTAAAATTTAAAACTGAAATCTGTGTGTTGGTGAAGAGGAATCCAATCGATTCTCTTAGCTATGTTGACTGTTGGGGTCCAGGGAGACCACGTAGGGTAGAGAAAGGGGCTTTTTCTCTTGAAGTCCAGCAAGAAAAAGGACTGTTGATCTCTCAGTTAGAAAGGAGAAAATCCCATTTTGGATAGAATACAATACAGGACAAGTAAATCAACTATTTTGCACGTTGACAACCGAACCTAGAGCCTAGATAGAACATGTCGTTCTGAGTTAACAGTTTTAGTGAAATGCCTATTTTTAAAGAATGATAATATACAGTATAGCCACCGTCATGCTCATTGAATTTACATTGTCAAGCAAGGTACATAATTCCAACAATCTATGTGTCATTTCTAGAAATAAAGTCATTTCTTGGAAGTCTTTGGGAAAGAACCCCATTGTTTCCTGTGACATTATGAGAGCTTATTTCACATGAATGTCAGCTTGAGGTCTGGCATCTTTCTTAGAGAAATTATTCTTTATGTCTGTAGGAGAAATCTGAATTTCCAAAGGAAATAGAGGGTCACATCAGATCTTCTCGCAGTGCCCAGCTCTAGGCAGGCCTGTTAACACTCCGTTCCTGGATGGCTGCAGGGTCTCTGGTTCTAGTCAAATGGCCAGGGAAGGTTCAGAGTGCATAACCCATGCCAGGCAATGCACTGGGCATCGGGGAGTTCAAGATAATAAGACAAGGCTTGCATCCTGCAAGGGCCTCTAGACCAACCTTGGGTGCACGGAGAGGAGACAGACTTAGGAGATCAGATCAAAACTGCTCACCTGTTGCCGTGAACAAATGACTGTGCTCTACAGCCTTATCTCCACTGGGGGCACGATCTTCGGGCATTTTCCAGGCCCTCAGTCCTGTGCATATAGAAACCTGCTTGACAAAAAAACATTTCTCTGGGTCAGCTCCTGAGGTTGAGATATAAAAACCAGAAATCCAATTTAATAATGAGCTCATCTTTAGTACAGGAGAGTAAACAAATTTTAGTTTTTTGATTTGGAAAATGTGATCATTGATTATTATGAAGGTTAAGATGTTACATCCACCTGTCATGCCTTTGACGGCAGGTTGCTCTTTTTAAACCCCTGCTTTTCTCGTGACACTCTTGCTCATCAGTCTCTGTGCTTTCAGGACGGTTAGAGTTCAGCACTTTTGTATCAGCCTTCTGGTCCATTACCAAACGACGTTTCCGACTTCATCTTCTAATTACTCCATCAACACGAACTGCCTACAATTGGCGATTTGTTTGAAAATTCATCTTGACTCACATACTTCTGTGGTTTTTCTCCTGCATTTCTCTCCCCCTTGTAACTTCTCATGGAATGGCTTTTCATGCCATTTTATCCTCATATTCAGGATCCACATAGGGTTATGCCACCCCCTCCACCTATTCCCCTCTCTGAACTCTAGAGCTGAAATGTCAGTACAGGAGCCACTGGCCATACGCGGCTACTGAACACTTGAAATGTGGCCGGTCCCAATGAGGGTGGGCTACAGGTGCAGCGTACACACCCGATTTTAAAAAATGTAGTGTAAAAAAAAAGTAATGTCTCATTAATATTGTTTGATACCAATCACACATTGAAATGATAATACTAAGTTCGCCTGTTTATTTTTACTTTTTAAAAAAATGTGGGGGTGCTTGTGTGGCTCAGTTGGTGAAGCGACTGACTCTTGGTTTCCACTCAGGTTATGACCTTGAGGTCGTGGGATTGAGCCCCGAGTCTGGTTCTGTGTTCAGCAGGAATCTGCTTCTCTCTCTCCCTCTGCTTCTGGCGCTCCCGTGCGCACAGCCTCTCTCTCAAATAACTAATTAACTAAATAAATAAAATCTTTTTTAAAAATAGAAAAACGTGGCTACTCGACAATGTAAAATGAAATACAGAGTTTGCATTGTATTTCTGTTGGATACTGCTGGTCTAGAGCCCTTACGTTCAGCCCATGCGTCTGGTGCTCAACCATGCCTGCGTCCAGGTCCTTTATCAATTTTCACATGTGAAGGTCCAGTCTCCCCAGCCAGAGTGAGTACCTTGGGGACAGGCTCAGAGTCCTAGGCTGGTGGCATCCCATACAGCACACTCACCCAGTGCATAGTCCTCTCAATCTTTTAAAAAACACCTGAGCATATGAATCCCATCTCACATCTCAAAGACTAATGACAGAAATCCTCTAAATAGCTCAGGTGTCTCCTGAGCACATCTAATGTGAAGAAATTTATTTAGCCATATAGGTATATTCCTACTCAAAAAATTTGAAGAGAGTTGTAAACATTTGCCCTTTGGGGAGGGAGTTTTCTTGATAGCCTGTTTGGAGAAAAATTATATTGCTTGTTTTGTCCTGTGTTCGCAAGGATGCTTTATGCATGGACCAGAAGGGCTTATTCATTTTCACGTTACACTTGAAACTTTGTACAATATTTTTTC
This sequence comes from Ailuropoda melanoleuca, assembly GCF_002007445.2. Classification (NCBI taxonomy): domain Eukaryota; kingdom Metazoa; phylum Chordata; class Mammalia; order Carnivora; family Ursidae; genus Ailuropoda; species Ailuropoda melanoleuca. Next base: position 113,508,593 of record NC_048223.1, on the reverse strand, counting down.
AGGTCTTCAGAATATTGTGGCTCTGGTGACATTGAAAAAAAATTAGCACGATTCTAGGAAGGACGGTACTTTGATGCCACGAGGCCAGGTGACACACATAAGACTTTACTGTGCTGTATTTCATTCTAGCCTCGAGCCGGGAGGAATTCCTGGAACTGGGATGAGTCCCATTTGAACAACAGGAAGAATGAAAGAATTGGACATTTGTATGAGTACATGGAAATAGTGCATGGAAAGCTGAGGAAGGGGTCGCTATGTTTCATATATATTATCAGAAGGATTTTTATACAGAGAAGAGTGGATCCGTCAGTCATCCTTTGTGAGATTCTATGGGGATCGGTCATGAGTCAACACAGCAAGAGGGATTTGTGTTAGCTACAAAGGAAACATCTCCTGATACGACAGGCTATAAAATGGTGAGTCTTTATATCTTATGCTGAATTCCATCAATTTCTGTGGTCTGGGCTGACTGAGGTGTAGACTTGCTTGAGTAAAGTGGTATTGTTTACTAGACATATCAAAGTCCTTCCCACACCCGAAAGTCTGGAATTTTTCTTAGTGACTCAGTTTTACTTAAGTATGTGACTTACTTTTACTTAAGTATGCCTATTTTAAGAAAAAAATTATTTCAGGGTGGATCACAGAATCATTTAAGCACAAGGAATTCTTTAAGAGGACCGTCTTACTAAAATGCTACCTTTAATGGCTTTAGAAAAATCCCTGGAGTGAAGAAAATGTTACTGGAACATCTATTAATGTTTACTCTTTAAAAGCATTTTTAACAAGGACATCAAGATTGCAGGTGAATTCCTCCAGTTAACGTAACAGATATGTTAAGTCAGTAATGTTCCGGTAGGTTTGTCACTGTTTATGAAGTTGGGAACAAAGAAACCCAATACCCTGCAAGCCACCAAAGAGGTAAACAAAAAGACAAACTTCCCTTGCTCTCAGCACTTTTCACCTCTGAATTGCTATGCCCAGAAAAAGAGAGCAATCCAGAGAGTTGCTTTTAGCATTTACAACTCAATGCAAAATTGTAGAGGGGAGCAACTTTCCAAATTGACTTACTTTTTTCTCAAAGTGGCTGTGGGTGAAAAATCATTAAACAACCATTTTTGCTTAGCACATGGCAAACACGTTTTTTAAGCCGGTGTTTGGGAAGGTTATTTTATTCAGCTGCGGTTTCTGCAGAACTTTAAATGTGATTAAAAAAGGGAAGCACCGTTTGTTCAGATGCATGGGGCATTATATATATATGTTTTGCTCTTCTTAGCCGTTCCTTTCACTTAAAAAAAAAAAAAAAACCAGGGATTTTTGTGGGTGGAGTTGCAAGAAAAGGGAAAAGAAAGTTAGGAGGAAGTATTTGAAATGATAGACTTCACAAAGCAATAAACTTCTATCTCAAAGGGTTTCACGAACAATGGCTACTGACCAGGCTTTGTGGGAAGTGAGCCTGAGTGACAGGGAAACCAACCGACTTTCCCAAGGTCATTGGCCACAATGGCCAGCCAGAGCAGCCAAAATCTTTGGACCATCTATTTGAACAAGTTTTGCTCTCCAAGAGTAGAAATTTGCCCACGCTAGCCTAATAATGACTGGGAAAACTGATTTACACATAGTTGCAGGTGGACTAGCTAGTGGTAGTTAACCTTTGCAATCAGGGTACTGAAAAACTGACAAGGTCATATGGTTAAAAACTGAAAAATAAAGAAAAACAGAAAAATAAAACTTAAGAAAGCCCCATACCCTACACTCAGTGTGAATACCTTGTATAGGAAATGTGCAAACAATAGTTAAAAGTTTTCTTCCACTCGTAATTATGAGCAATACTGAAATTCTCAGGAAGAAATCCGAACTTAAGACATTTAAAATGCATCATAGGTAAGTTTTGTGGCATAAATAGGAAGAAAATTAGAGCGAGATCTTGCTAATACTAATTAGCAGCTATAAGCAAGGGAATGTGGAGAGAGAAGAAAGGAATTGTAATGAGCGCATTGAGATATATTGAAAATCAGAGCTTTAGGAAACTTGATGAGAAATGCTGCCATGAAGAGGATTTATCTAGAACTAGATGTCCTAGATATTTTAAGTTCATTCAAGAAGAACTAAAGAAGTGCTCAAGAGAAGGACTGGTGAGTGTGGTGGGTCCCAGACAAGAACTGGCTTCAGGTACAGAAGGTAGACAGGTGTTCAGAGTGTTCTTGGCATGACACGCAAGTGAAGGCAAAGATTTATAGGGTGTAGACGGTTACTTCCAATGCTTTCTTGGGACCTGCTGACATTACTGTGAGGATCGTGCTCTAACTCTGACGTGACAGTGTAAACTTTCCCTTGGGGGCTGCTGTTTTTCCAGTCTGTCTTTAGAGCAATTAGATTTGGAAGGCTATTAACTGCTTCATCAAATGACCAAATTGTTTTGATTCAGAAACTCTCTCTCTCCTCCCACAAAAGGGTAAAAGGACTCTGCTGAAGGTAAATTAATCCACAAAGTATTTATAGAATTACCACCTCGTTGATTACATTCTAAGAGTTATCTAGTACAGACTCTTTAAGTGAAAGCAAGGTAAAAGTGGGAATTTCGGGAGAGGTGTATTTCTCAGAAGGTAGTCCGGTGGAGTCGGCTGAAAAATCGTAGCAATGTAGCAATGCAATTTGGGACACACTGAGTCACAAATTCTAAGATTCAGGAGCAAGATTCTTGATGGAAATTTAAATAATGTGGTGGGTATGTGTGAAGGGGAAGAAAGAAATTAATTTAATTCCATTTGCTGATGTGACTGGAGCACAACTATTTTTAGGTATAATCCAAACAGTGCATATCTTCTCCATTTTGATTAGTAGCAAATTGGCAGGGATTCAAAAGAATTAGTATTTCTCAGCACAATATGCCAGAAACATACAAAATAAAACTAAATTATCTGTGCCAATGTGCTTAATTTGAATTACTGCTAAGATTTGTTCTTCAAAAGAACTAATGGGTCCAACTTTGTTAAAAAAAAATTCTTTTAAAGCTTTTCACATATGGCAGCAAAACTTAATCATTTTCCTTTAGACCCTTGCTTAGAAGCTCTTGCTAAAAACTTAAATGATAATATCACCCTGATACTTTGGGAGCAGAATTTCCGCCTGGCAATTTTACTTATCACCAGAGGAAGTTAGCATGTTCAAAATGCAAAATTAAAAGAAGCTAGGGAAATGTGCTTCACAAGGAAAGGTTTCACAATAGCTACTTAGAAGTTATTAATAATTCAAAAAAAGTTATTAATAATTCCAGTTCCAAAGAAAGCATGGACCGAAAAAATAAGAATCATTTGCAAAGTTTTATCTAGGCAAGTTCACCAAAGGGATTCAGCTATATGCTATACCCATTACACATTTCTGCGCTGGAGGGAGCATTTATAGATGCTGGAGTATCTTGTTACGCAGTAGAGAACTTTGCACAATCTCAACATAATTTCCAATGAGGTAAATCAATGAATCTTGATCACACTGAAGGTCACTTTTTAGTTTTAAGGTTTATGCCTTGGAATTTGGTGCACACAGACCTACGGCATAAGGTTGATTTTCTGCATAGTCACTGCTGTTCCCTGTCATTTGTGGTGTGTATTATTTCACCAGATTAAACAGGATTGACAGTTCTCTCCTCCCATTGCCGTAGCTGTTGGGGTGGACAGCCCCGTTGCCCGCATTGCTGTTACCAATCAATGTCCGTCTTCTTCAAAAATAACAAAAAGCAGTTATCCTGGAGAGTTGGAAATCACCGACCCAGTCTGTTTCGGAATCCTTGTAATCCTCAGAGTACTTAAGGGATCCTCGAAAAATCTTTCTGTTTCCTACAAATGCAAACTGGTCCCAAGATTATAGTCGTTTCTTATAATTCACGTAAGAGTTTTGACCAAGTAGTTAAATTATATATATTTGTTTATTAAAGTTCAAAGGAGTGTCATGATTTTAAGACCTGAGGTTTGATGGGCCTGGAATATGGGGCTGGGAAAATGTCTTTTTATTTAGACACAAGGACTTATCTAAACAAAATAACAACAAGAAGTCAGGAGGGGGAAGCATTACCCTGGCACTTGAGTGTTCGTCAGATGAAACTGTAGGTGTTGTCTATTAATTTTCTAGTATAAACGAAACTAAAGAACAAAAGTCCTAAGACAATGCATCTTACACCCTCGTGGGGTAAGGGAGGGTAGAAGTGGGCTCTGTTGATTTCCTGGGGAAAGAGTGAGATTTCATCCTGAGATTGATTTTATATCTCCAAATTGTTTCTTTCAGTATTTTTCTTTGTATTTTTAAGTAAGTTTTGCCACTTTCCCCCTCCCCCCCTTTCTTTTTCCTGCAGAAAGGGGTTAAACCTCACAGCAGCTTTTGTTCATACAATCTTCTGTTGGTCTCTAAAAACATCTACAGTATTAACCTTTCTCAGAAGACTGTCTCCTGGTCTTTAGAATATTCCATTGCAAATGTGGCTTCCCTTAGCTGAGAATAGTTTCTTCAGGAGGAGTCAAAACTTTATAATCCTCACTTTGGTTTCTTTACGATCATGAAACATAAAGCTTGTTTAAAAATAAGAAGATAAAGACTTCAACTTATTCTGGAGAATGCAGAAGTAATCCCAGGATGGAATTTCACTATCCTTTCTTTAGGGACCGATTTTATGAAAAATATCCTATCCATCTGGATGTCACAGTTTTGCTGGGGAGTTAAAGATTTTCACATTTGCTCTTACCTGTGACCTGCTTACCCCCCAGATTCTGGAAAAATGGTCTATTTAATTATATAAGAGAAAAAAAATGTTGACTTAAAAAGCTGTTTTTATACATTTTTGCTTAAGCATAAAAGCACTTTTCATTCTAAACGGCCACTGGAGAAATCTGCACACACTGGTCATCCGTAGGCTGTGATTTTCTCCTGGAAAACAAAAACAAGATGTGTGGAAGCCACTTACCTCCTTCCAGGCAGGCAACTCATTATTCAAGGAGTTAAGTTTTTTCCCTGTGCGTTTCTGTGCGAAGTTGCAGTTGATTTACCTGGCTCTATCACTTTTTTTTTTTTTTTAAAGATACACAATCCCACATGTTACTTCTTAAGTCAAGTGCAGCAGATGGGATCTTGAAAACACCTTTAAGTAGTCTAGAATACCTTGAATCTGGCTGTGAAAATTTAGGGCAAGTCTGCAGCTCTCAGTAGGTGCACGCCTTATTTGGTCTAGAGGCATTTTGCTATGTTACTGAGTCATGAAAAGCTATTAAAAGAGCTCTATGGGAAACCCAGCCTATATTTTGAACAAAACAAACTGTCTTTTCCATTATCACTGACCCCTTCCTTACAGACACACGGTACATAATCTTGATTGTGCTTCATTGGTATTTATTGCACATGGACCAATCCCTCACACAGTAGTTAGTTGCACCAGGGTATAAATACTTGGTAAAACACACAAAGGAAATACCATTTACACACGAGAGCTAAATTTTACCAGCAGATTCACGTGGGCACTTGGACATAAAAAAATAATAAAAATCCTTAAGATAATCATATTTGTAATATGGATACAGTTACAGTACCATGATAAAAGAGTATAAAAATGTATTTTTCCAATAAATCATTAGCTCAATAACAGACAACAGAAGTAGAGTTTGAATTTTATTTTAGTTTTGTAAGATCTGCCCCCTGCCCCAGTTAAAAAATATTTAATTTCTTTTTGTGCAAGTAATATCTTGTGTGGACTTTACAATTCCTAACACTGTGCAAAAATGGTATTTGGAACCACTCCTTGTTTTGTGTTTTGTTTTTTTACCCATGTGTGCAGTAATCTGAACTGTTTCCTCCTGGGTTTTTTTTTTTTTTCTTTTCTGTCCTGTCTTCAATGGACAGAGTCACATGTCACAGAGGCTCAGCGCCTGGTCCTCCCAACTAATATTGATACATAAATAAGCTGTTTAATATAAACAAGTCTTTCTATCTTGCTGTGCAATGTGCACAGTGTGAGGTAGAAACCCCTCAGCCTGACCACCGAGGCGCGCGGGGACAGCAGGTTTGCCCTACGAAAAGAAAGCAAGGTGAGGCTTGTTCCAAGAATAGCTTAAAATTTCTTGAAACGTGATTTTTGCATCCATCCTTTCCTTTGCTTCAAGAACAGGAAAAATCATTACTCAGGAATTAAAATGAAATTTCTCTGGAAAGCAAAGGAAACATGTCCTGACAACTGTCATTCCCCCTTCTCTCTGTCCAGTTGACTGCTCCCGTTCCCTGGAATGGGATGGAAGCCAAGTTGATAGACTTTTACGCTTTTCCCTTCCACTACCCCGGTCCTCGAAGCAAGTGTCAAAAACCACCTGGAGGGGGGAAAAAAAAAAAGACAACCCAAAATGAAGATGCATTACACGCACACACCAAAGAAGGCCGAAGCACACACAGAAAAAAGGAACTCAAGACAAATCTGCAAGCCACTCTCCCACCCTTCCCCAAACTTTCCTTTCTGTGCAACGGTCCGTGGCTTTTGTGTTTGTCTTGGATGAATCAGACGAGGTTTGCGGGCTTCGAGTTCACCTGCTCTGGGTCTTGCGTAAACACAGATCTCTTTCCCCCGGGAAGCCATCAGGGGCGCCTGGGCGTTCTTGCTCCCGGGGCGCGGGGAGCCGGCAGCGCGCGCCTGGCCCTACACCTTGGATTCCGAGGCGCCCGCGGCGCGGCCCGGCTCGTCCAGGCTCGAGTCGCTGTCCGCCC
>NC_048223.1:113500786-113501780 GCF_002007445.2 Ailuropoda melanoleuca | reverse complement strand
GGCAGTAGATGATGGGGTTGAAGGCCGAGTTGGCGTAGCCCAGCCAGTTGAAGAAGACGAAGAGGCGGGGGGGGCGGCGGCGGGGGGGGGCGGGGGGGGTGGCCTTGACCACGTTGGCCAGGAAGAAGGGCAGCCAGCAGAGCGTGAACACGCCCATGATGATACCCAGCGTCTTGAGCGCCTTCTGCTCGCGCAGGGCCTCCAGGCGGGGAGGGGGGCCGCGCCGGGCCGCTGAGGAAGCGGCGCTCGCAGCTGTCGATCTTCTTCACCTGCTTCTGGGCCTCGCGGAACACCCGCAGGTACACGAAGGCCATGATGCACAGGGGCACGTAGAAGGAGACGACGGACGAGGCGATGGCGTAGGCCCGGTTGGTGACGAAATCGCAGCACTTGGGGTCGTTGTAGCAGCGGCGCGCCTCGTCGCCCTCGGCCCGCCACCAGTGCATGAGAATGGGCAGGAAGGACACCAGGGCCGAGATGGCCCACACGGTGCACACGAGGGCCCGCGCCCGCGCGCGGGTCAGCAGGCTCTGGTAGCGGAAGGGCGACGTGATGGCGAGGTAGCGGTCCAGGGCGATGACACACAGGGTCTCGATGCTGGCCGTCACGCACAGCACGTCCACCGAGGTCCAGAGCTCGCAGAAGAAGGAGCCGTACTCCCAGCGGCCCCTCATGACGATGGTGGCCCCGAACGGCACCACCAGCAGCCCCATGACGAGGTCGGCGCTGGCCAGGGACATGATGAAGAGGTTGGTGAGCGTCTGCAGCCGCGGCGTCTTGGCGATGGCCACGATCACCAGCACGTTGCCCACCACGATGAGCAGCACGATGAGCGCCATCAGCAGGCCTATGCCTGCCGTCCACTGCTGCGACAGCGGCGCGGGGCCCTCGCTGGTCGGGGTCAGCGGCGAGGCGGACGGCGACGCGGGCACCAGCAGCCGCGCCGCCGTGGCCGCGCCGTCGGGGAGCGGCGCGGCCGACGACAGGTTGCAGG
>NC_048223.1:113445442-113500567 GCF_002007445.2 Ailuropoda melanoleuca | reverse complement strand
CCCGTTCAGCTGCTCCGGGGAGTCCGGGGCAGATCGCCGCACGAGCGCCGCCCCCGCGCCCGCCGCTTCCTGCAGGCGCGCCCCTTCCAGGGCCCGGCGGTTCCAGGGCCTTGTGCCCCCTACCGCAGTACTGCGCCCGGCTCCCACCCACGTCCCCGCCGCCCCCTGGAGCCCCCACTCTCTCCCGCAGTCCGCTCCCTCCCGCGCCCTTGTGGCCTCCCGCGCCGGGCTCCCTCCTGCGCCCCACCACCTCCGGCATCCGCTCTACCTCCAGTGCCCAGGTTCCCTGCGGAGCAGAGCGCGCGCTCCCCTTAGCGGGGAGGAGACCGCGGCGTCCTCTAGACGCCCGAGCGCCTCGGACAGTCTGTCCGCTGGGCTTGGAGGACTTTGGCTGCGAGGTTGTTTCTCGGATCCGGCAGCCTTGCAGAGTGTGTGTAAAACCCTTCCCCCGTCAAGAGGGGACCCAGCCAGCCCGCGCCCTGCCAGCTCGGGGGATCGGAGGCGGGTGTGAGTGGTTAGAGGAAACTTTCCAGCAGAGCGCCTTGCCGGAGCAAACCACGCATCTGTCAAGAACGCTCTCTGGGCGCTCTTGCAAGGAGCTTCTGTTGTTCCAGTGCGGTAGACGCAGAAAGGAAGCGAAGGTTTGTGCATCTGACAGCTAACGCTGAGGACCAGTTGGAAAATCACACACTCCTCAGCCCCAGCTAATGAATATGTGAGTATGATGCAACAGCGGGTGTCGATATTATAAAGAGAGGCTTAAGGAAACACAAATGTTAACGTAGAATAAATGACACCGCCAAGAACAAAGAACACATTTAATTACATTTCGGACTTTTCACATTCAGCAATAACACCTGTATCTGTGTTTTATTACCCACATGATTTTATATTTTGAGCTGAGTCAATACAAACAAAAAGGTACGGTTAGTTTGGGTTGACGTCATGAGCTGACATTTCAGATTCCTGGGGCTGGTCGGTTGCTTTCTCCTTTGCCCAAGTTCCCAGATTCCGAAAACTCTAGGATTAGTTTTGGAGGGATGAGAGGAGAAACTATGTAAACACTCAAGAGGATTAATATCCTATAGCATTTAAAGTTCTCATCAGTGGCTTTTGAGTTGGCGAATGAATCCGTTTGAGATTGGTGAGTTGTTAGCCCAGTTGTGGGTGGCTTCTATGTGGGGAACAGCCACCTGGAACACAGTGCAGCAGGGGGACTGCAAGCCCCCTCTCTAATCCCGGCCACCATGACGTCCTCAGCTCAGCCTTGAAAATAAAAAGCCTTTCATGGAATCCTGGAGAAGTAAACAGCTTCTAATTACCCATGTAAGGATGCACGAAAGCGTTACATACTGCTCACACGCCTTTCTTGCCTTGGAGTAAAAAGAATAGGGTCTGGAAGGAACATCACTATCTGGACCAAACCCATATTCTTACCTTGCAGAGAGAGGCTGATTTCCACAGCTACCCAAGTCAAGAGCTAAAAGCAGGGCTTATTCAGTTTATAAAGTCAAGCAGTTTTAACCACCTTCCCTTACTTAAATCCAAACATAAATTTGCTTCAGGCCCAAACTGGATAATCAATCAGTGTTACAAGGCCGGTGGGTGTGGGTGTGGGTGATTTGTTTATTCACCCCTGTGCCAGGACTTGTCAGCCGAGTTATGCCAACTTGGGGAGATTGAGAAGGGGGAGCAAGGAGAGGAGGGGGGCTAGAAAGAGGGGAGGAACAGGGACTGCACCCTGAATTTAGCCTAAGCTCCCAAGAGCCTTAGTTACCTGTCACTGCAAACTTGTCTCCCCTTCGGGCTTCCTTCTGTGGCCGCCCTCAAGAGGCAGACTCAAAATAGCCAAGGGGTTGGAAAGAGTTGAATTTGACGCTGCCCAGGAAAGGGGTTCTGAGTGCCGGGCCATGGAGTGAGGTGTAGGGAATGTGGGGAGGAGGCTTTCTATCCTGCGCCATCTTTCTGTCAAGAGGTGTTACTGGAATAGGGTGTGCCAAGCTTAAGTGCCCAGGATGGGCCAAGGAATTGCATTTCTGCGAGCGATAAAGCCAGAATGTGGTTGTAGAGGTTCAGTGCGGAGGCCTGGATGCCAGCAACATTACCACAGGTATGCGTGTCTGTGCATTTGTGTACGTCATATATAGATATGTGCATTTGTGTACAGATGTATGTGTATAAACATTCCAAGTATCAGGGCATGGGATTTGAACTGTCACAAAGCTCTCGTGAAACTTTTTTTCCCTGCTCAATCAAAGGTACATCAAACTCCCCCAAATTTCTGGATAATAAATACCTTAAATCACAAATATTTAAAACCAGAAGGTTATTTTAATAGGCATTCCAACACAGGAACACAGCAGGCATAAAGGGGTCCCTGGGATTCTTGGGGCTTTCTTTCACTTGTACTTATGGAAGAGTCTGGAATAGCCCATGTTCAACTAGAGTTAGCTTCCTTTTAAAATAAAATGTTCTCGGATCTCCTTTAAATCCTACATTTCATGACACTTTTTGAGCTACCCTTTTTGGTCCTCGATGAGGATATACATAAAGAGGAAAGGTCACCATATCCACTTACATAGGTGTTACATGTTGCAAGTTCAAAATTAATGACTCTGCCATTTCCCCCTTCCCTCCTGGAAACTGTCAAAATGAATCAGTTCTTCGGAACCCACTGATTTGACAGTACTTTATGAAACAACAGAAAGCTCCAACAATAAATGATAATAGGCGCATGGGGAGGGAGTAGGCTCCTTCCTCCATAGTTCCCACCCCCACCTGCCTTTTCCATCCCACTACTCTCCGTACATATCACACTTACCATGGTTCCTCTTTGTTCTCCCAGCCTCTAAATCTCCCCCCTCCATTTACTCTGGCATCCCACAGTCAAATTAATATTTCTAAAATGCTGCTTTGAAGCAAGATGCTTTTGTGTTCAGAAACCTTCACTCACTCCTCAACTTGGCATTCAAGGTCCAGTTCCAAATGGCCTTTCCAGCACTGTCTTTTGTAGAACTGTCCCTGTCACCCTAACTTGCAGTACTGCGTTCTTTTTCCTTTTTTGGATCTATACTCCCCTCCTTCTTCATCTCCTCCTCCTCCTCCCCCCTCTTTTCCTCCCCCCACCACCTTCTTTTTTATCTGTGCTCTTTTTCATTGGGTTCTTTCCACTAAGAATCCCCTCCTTTTCTGTTTCAATAAATTCAGCCTTCAAGATTTGGTTGACAAGTTTTTTATTTTACAATCGTCCCTGCCCACTGTTTCTGGAAATGAGGTCTCCTTCCTCTGCCTGCAGTAGTTACTTTGCTAATTGCATTTCACAAGGTAATTAAAAATATATTACCTTTCGACACCTCTTATATTGTGATTTAATTTTTATATGTTTTTCTTTTTTTTCTCAGACGGATTGTAAGCTCTCTCAGAGCCAGGACTATCCTGTACATTTTTATATTTCCCATGTTTATTAATATTTACTTAATTAACATAAAGCTTTGAGTCATAAATATTTCCCGTTTAATGTATTAAAATCTCATTATTTACTAGCATGAGAAATAATTGAGTGTTTTTGGAGTTACAAAATTCCCTCATGCTTAGAATTTACAGTAATAATTCATATTCCTGTAGTCCAGTACATTTTTTCATGTAAGTGTTTCAAAAATACTTTGTAAATACAAGGTAGGCTCATGAGATAAATTTATATCATACCTACTCAGTAATGAATAAAGCTGGACATAGGTAATAGGTTTTCCAAAGGGGTCACACAAGTCCACATCAATAAAAAGCATTACCTAATCTTTATAAATATTTAAGGTGAATGACCTTTTTCCTTAGCCTTCATTTGTGATGCCGTATTTCCAGGCATTTCTGCTCTGGGAGAACAGCTGATGACTTGAATCTTGTTTCAAGTTCTAGATTGAATTCAGGGTCTGTACAGCAGTGATTAATAGTAATTCAGCCACCTGTGGTTGCAAGCCAGGAGCTTGGCCAACACATTGCCACTCTTGGGTTGATTTTGCTAGAAAATGAGATAAAAATAATAGTGAAGAGCCTAACCAGACAGCTGTTGGAATGTGGGCCAAAGGAAGTCTTGGGGGGAATTTCCAAGTAAAGCCCCGAGAAGTGTATCAAACCAGTAAGTTAGCACAATTTGCCTTGAGGCTGATCATGGGTGGCGGGGTTTGTTAATCAGAGCTCAAGTGGCTGTTTCCGAGGAAAGATACACATCTGTTCACATAAAGCAATACTACTGCTGAAACAGTCACTCCACGCTAACCAGAGAACAGCCTGCACCCGGGGCTGGCACTTAAGGTCATATACTGGTTTTGCAGCCACAATTTACACAGCGACAAGCAACTCCATCCACTGCGATAAGAATGAGGACAGTGTGTAATCATAGCAAAGCCTGGACTATTTGGAAAATTCGAAAGCTTCCCTCTCTCCCACTTCCTCCGTCTTGCCACCTCGTCCTCTTCCTGGTGTGTCTCATGAGTACATTGAACAATGCTAGAGCCAATGACAATATTTTTCAAAATTTGGACTTATTGGGAAGTGTTCAGACCTGGGAGGCAGAAGATCCAGGCTTGTGTCCTGGCTTTGTCACTTTTCGGCTTGACCTTCCGCAGTGGCTTCATCTGTCAAACTGACCTACTGTTCCTTCCCTCACGTGATTGTGCATGGATTAAACAAGAGAATGTACGTGAAGGCTTCTTGAAATCACATAGAGCACCGTATATTTGCAACACATCAAATTCAGTCTTATCCAATCCTCAAGACATTTCAAAACATGAAAGGGGTCAGAATTTGCTCGAATGAGAGGTCCATTCACTTAAATCAGCTTCCCTTTATCAGCTGGACTCTTCTCTCACACCAGATATTCATATGACTCAGAGGCTGGATAACAGTGAACTATTTTTAAATGCTTTTACCTTTGGCACATCATCCTTTTAAAAAAGTTTCCCCCCCTTTTTTGTGCCCTTCCACAGTATGAGCCCTATTCTATTTTTTAAAAGTATTTGTTTATTTGAGTCTCTAAAATAAATTCCTTTAAAGTATTTCAGTGGTGAAATATTAGCAGGAAAGGATTTTTCCGCCCTCAAGTCAACTACTTAACACCATGACTAGTAACTTGGAAAAAAAAAAAAAAAAGGAAGGTAATGCAATATAAAAGTAAAGCCAACTTTCAAAACTTCTGTTCTTAATCAGTCGTATAATGAGTAAAAATGGATTTGTGGCCGGCTGGTAGCTTACCTTCAGGTGCTCGTGGCAATAGGAATATCATTGCTACCCACGAAAAACATTTGGCTAGGAGGCGTCCTTCATTGGACCCAAGTCCAGAGCTTGTGGTGACAACAAGCTGTGCTAATTATTGAAAACTGTAGGTTTTATTTTAACAGAGTCTTACCGTGTTCCAGATAAAACAATTATGTTTTAACAACGAGAATCCCTCCCAGCCCTTGTTTTAAGTTTCTGAAGGGTGGGAATGATGCCTTTTAAACAGTTTATCTTCCATTTATGCTGGCCATGTAGTTGGTACTTTATAAATTCCTGTGGAATAAAAGCTTATGTATAGTAGAATTTCCCAAATAAAAGAAGATATTGTGTTTTCCGTTCATCCATGGAACATGGCATCTGGGTCATCCAGCTGAATGGAATTGCCGAAGAGAACCAGTGGAAGAAACTAGTTGTCCTCTCTGCCTCCCGCCAGATGATAGACCAAATCATTTACATTTCGTTCTTTTTCACTCATTACTTTGAGACACCAAACAGGTATTTTCTTTCACATGTTTTTCCACTTAGTATTGTATAGGTATTTTTCTAGTTCACGTACTCATTACTTATGTACTGCATAAAAGCCCATCCAGACCCACTCAATATACAGAGGCATGGCAGGTCCTTTGCCTAGGAAGGGCTGAGTCTGAAGACACGAGTGAGACAGTCTTGCTGCTACTTTGGTGTTGACAACCAGTACGGTTGGTCTTCTTTGCTTTGAAAATAAATATCAACCCTTGGACGTGACATTTATTTTCCACAATGTCTCAGCTTTGCAGCTCCTTAAATTAAGCCTGCTAGAGACTTTTATCTCATGATAGATTTCTGCTTCCAGAGCATTTCCCCCTAATTAAATGTTGAGGGGGCAATGACTGTCTTAACAGACCTCTTCTAAATAGAAGTTACTTTTTACACTGGTGGAGAAATGGTTGGATTTTTTTTTTCTCCCCATTTTAATATGGAGAAACTGAAGCATAAGGAGAGAGACGTGCTTAAGGTTTCAAGGAAAGGAAAAGGGAGTTCTTGACTTTCCTGCCTCCTGAGCTAATCTTCAATTATCCGGAACCTGCATCCTTAACAGATTTTGGCTCACCTCTGACTACTTGTTAGCATAATTCAATTGCATGATATATTTGGGTCCTGGAGCAGGGCGTGGAGTAATTTTTTGAACACAAAGCTCTAAGCAAGTGAAGAGATTCTATCATGCAATGTTTATTTGTATTGTTCAATTGGTTTAAGTATAAGAGACCTAGAAGGATAATCATATTTAGCCACCCAAATGAAATTTTCATTGTTAGTACATTTCAGTGTGAATTTCTGAAAGTGCCACATGAATGCTAACTCTGAAGACAAAGAGGACACCAAAGAAAAGCCAAGCAATTAAGCAATTTGGTTTTTTTGTTTGTTTTTTAATATGTAACTGGAAAAAGATTTCACAGAAGACTCTTACTGAGAATGAAAGACTCAAAAGTTGTGATAACCTTGGGGATTTTACTTAAGAGTCTAAATAAAGCTGCTTGGGAGTTTGGAACAGAAAAATGAAGAATCAAGCTCTCCTTGCTTTGCCTTTCCACATCCTAATACCTTTCCCAAACCAGGTAGTCACATACACTTGAGCCGCAAGGCTCTCTGAAATGCTGGGGAAAGGCACTAATAGGGTATTGGCATAGTCCTGAAAATATTTTTTTGCTTGTTCTGAAAATGTCTGACTCTGACTTGTCACCATTTCCATCCTACTCCCTACCTTTCCTCTCTCCTGCTGCCAACTACTTTGAAGCAGGCATGTTTCACACCCCCCCCATGACTAATTAATAGAGACTATATGCCTTTTCATAGCTCTCTCTTGCGGATAACAATATGGTCTCAGTTTATAAAAATCCCACACACACACATATATATATATATATATTCATATGTAGAGTTTTCATAAGTCCTCATTTGGGAGGTGACCTAGAATAAAAAAAAATTTCTTAAGCACGTTAAAAGCCCATGATTAACCTTGCAAAAAATAATAATCAGTGTTTTATAGCATAGCCAGTCTTGATGGCAGATTTTGAAAATATCCCTGGCCCATGCAGTTTTGTTTTTTAGATGCTTTTTATTACATAATTTCAAATTATGGCGGAAATTTAAGCAAGGTTACACTCATTTTAATGATTAGTTTTGACATTTACCTCTCTCTATACCATAATGATTAAGAATGCAGGCTCTGGCATGAGACTGCCTGGGTTAAAATCCGGGTTCTGCCACTTAGTAACTGGATGACTCAGAACAAGTTGTTTGAACACCTCAGGCCCCTGTTTCGTCATCTGTTAAATGGGAATAATAATATCCTACCTACTTGGGCGCTGTTTGGGAGGAGTCAGTAAGGTAGGGCATAAAAGCATTTGTGATAGAGCTTGGCTTATCGTAAATACTTAAAAACATCAGTGCTTTTTTTTCCTCCCCTCCCTCCCCGCCCTGGCACCACCAGCACCACCAGCACCACCAGCCCAACTACAGATCACGGCATAAAGCGGGAAAGTGTTCATTCTGTGCAAAACCAAGGGTGGCAAAGAAGGCAGCTTCCAATCAGTGGAAATGGAATAATTGAATAAATGTGTTCTTTTTTAAAAGCGAGAGGGTGTAGTAGAGAATCTAATTTGGTAAGTACTCTGTTGGTTTCAAAGGCAAGTTTATTCCTTTGTGGTCATTTAATCTGATTATCGTTCCGCTTGGGGAATTAGAATTTCCTAAACTAATTCTGCATCATGGAAAGGTCATTCCAGAGAGTTCCACCCTATGGTATAACCATATTCCAAGTATATGAAACAATAATGACAAAAGAAAGTCTCACTGGGCCCTTGATAGAGAAGCCTATTTCCCCAGATATAATTGATCCAAGCTGCTGCTTTTTATGGGGTAAATTCTTCAGACCTCAAGGAGGCCAGAAGATTCTCTTGTGACCTGCTTTGTGTCAGTGTAGCACAGCCCTTCAGTTCCCTTGAGTACAAGGGGTCTCACCACCTCATCCCCTGAGAACGGAGGGTAAGGAAGTAGGCAACAAAGGAAGTTTTAACAAGTCTCTGAGGTTCGACCCCTAGGAGACTCTTAGACCCTAACTTGGAACTGTTAATTTTATTTCAGAAACAGTTTCAATGCCTTGTTTTTCCGGTTTCTGTTCTTTTGTAACAGACTAGGAGAAACAAACTGGAGCGAAGGAGTAAGGCTGGTGCAGGGGGCAAATGACATCCGGGAACTTTCTGTTAGAACACAGGGAAACAAGGGATGCCATTTACTGCAGAGACAGTGTTCCGTATCCACAGCCACCGATGACCCCACATCATGAAGAAAGATTTAGATGGCGTTTACCCATCCTCCGTTTAAGAAACGGAGTATGGATTTTAGAAATATCTTTATTAAGAAATAGTAGTATGAAAATTTCAGAACTTCGTATTTTCCAGAACATGTCTGTTATCTAGAAAATGAATTTATATGGACTATTTCATTCTCCAATGATGCTGGATCCATGAGGTGTGAGTTAGATGGCTAGAAGTCCAAAATCAAGGTGCCAGTCAGCTCGTTCCGAGGGCTGTGAGGAGAGGGTCTGTCCCACTTGGCTCCCCTCGCTGGTAGTTGGCCATCTTTCCTCTGTGCCTGTCTGTGTCCAAATTTCTCCTTTCGATAAGGACACCTGTCCTATCGAATCAGACCCACCTTATCGACCTCACTTTATCTTCAGTACCTCTGTAAAGATCACGTTTGGAGATCCAAATAGGGTCACATTCTGAGGTACTGGGGGTTAGGACTCCCAACACATGTTTTTTTTGGGGAGGACACATTCAACCCAGAGCAAGATGCTACTTGTATGTGAGTTTGACACCTTACGCACACTCTGTAGTCACCTGTGTTTCAGAATGTTCTATTATGTCTTCTAGGACAGATGACAAGGAGAATGACTTCTCATAGTTCACGCTAAAGGTGGCCCCCCAAATAAGTAGCACCCAGACCCTGGTGAGAACAGTCACCTTTCTTGTAGGATTACAGCTGGCCACAAAGTCACGAGTGCCACCGGCTGAATGTGGTCAGATCACGTTCCCATGTGTGCTGAGTAAGTAGCCTGGGTCTTCACACGGAGGGGGAGGGGTGCATGTGAGCCACATCTCTGTTCACTGTGTGTTCCAGGTAGGGTTCCATGCCCTGCTCTTTTATAGTTTTCATTACATACCAAGAAGCTCAACTATTGTCTTGCAAATGAAATAGAAAAACTCAGGTATATGTTAATAATTCCCATTCAAGGGAAAAAAATCTGTCAATCCATTCGGTGGGTTGTACAGACTACTTTTCAGTGGGTTGTTTTGACATTGTGGAGACACACAAACAATTGCTTTTTGCAGCTGCAACATGGATGTTATTTTTTCTGAGCCAGAATTGGGGTAACAGACAGCAAATAACTGGTTAGGAGAGATACAACAAACCTTTATAACTGAAGAACAAAGCTGGCCTTTGAGGCAAGATAAACTCAGGTACTCACTCATATAAAATCCATTGAAGAACAGGATTTTTATGACCTTAAAGTAATGATTTTGATTGAGAGGGTGATTCAGATCCTAAAATATTGGCAAGCAGAGGTTTGACTAAGAAATAACTCCCTTCAGTATATCAACTGAGATTTATTATGGAATCTGAAGCTCATGAACGTTCTAATTTTATCCACCCTGTGGTGGATCTAATTGTCCTTTGTGGATGCTGACGATGGCAGAGCTGATAATATTTTAACCTGTGTACGGCCATGGGCCAAATGAACCTGGCTTTTATGCCCTCAATACAAAAACCAAAAAGCCCCACCTGATTAAAGTCCAAGACTCAATCTGAGCATTTGTCTTGCCATTTGATATTAAAAAATGGCTCGCAGGGGCGCCTGGGTGGCACAGCGGTTAAGCGTCTGCCTTCGGCTCAGGGCGTGATCCCGGCGTTATGGGATCGAGCCCCACATCAGGCTCCTCTGCTATGAGCCTGCTTCTTCCTCTCCCACTCCCCCTGCTTGTGTTCCCTCTCTCGCTGGCTATCTCTATCTCTGTCAACTAAATAAATAAAATCTTTAAAAAAAAAAAATGGCTCGCAGCTATCCTGGATGCTGCTGCTGTAGGAGCTGACTATGGAATCGGATGCCTGAGTATAAAAGTCCGAGGATCCCTGTAACACAGTACGGCATTCTGTGTTGCCATGATGCCAGCTCCTCCTTACAGATCAATCTGTTATGTGCGTGCTATGTAAACAGCGTGAATTTAGATGTATGTGAAACAGTATTTTAAAAAATGTCACATCTGAGTGTTTTTAATGACTAGGTTAGTTCAGTGGAACAATCTTATATAAGACGGCACTTAAAGAAAAGCTCAGATCTGTGCATCTGAGCATTATTTAGTCATCTGTTTGTGCAACTATATTTTTAACTTAATTTATGATGAACAAATAGTCTCTCTGAACTCCCAAGCTGTGTTTCCATACTTCAGTTTCGTTTATTTTCCTCTCAGTTTCCTTCAGAACCCATTACAGAGAACTTTCTTTGGAAACTTCGTAAAGTTAGCAGCATCCGTCAGAAAGCACCAAACCAAACAACCAAAATTAAAAACTGAGAATAGAATCATAGGGCATACGCGTTCTTTCCAAAGCGATGTCACAGAAACAGATCTGTGTCCCATTCTCTTTCTCTTTCTTTTTCCTGTTTCTTTTTATCTTTATTGAAAACATCATCTGTGGCCATGTAAAACGTCTGCGAACACTTCTGAGTGCCAAAGAATCTTTATACTTTCGATAAGCAAAGTATTGCTATATCACAGTATTAATGGTAATATACAGCTGTAAAAATGCACTTGGCATGGGATGTAGGGTAGTAAGTCTCTGTGAAAGACTTGGACCCTGTCTTTGAGAAGTTTACCTTTAGAGAGTTTCCCTCTCTCCCTTCCTTCCAACTTCATTGAGGAATAATTGACAAATACATGGTACATATATTCGAAGCATACGATGTGACGATTTGATATACAGATAGGTTGTGGAATGATCAAGATCAACATAGTGCATGTATTATTACGTTGTAGCATAGGTAAGTCTTTCCTATTTCGGGGTGACAATGCTCCTGTTCTCTAAGAAATTTTGTTGTCGTTTTGTTTTGTTTTAGATTCCACAGTATTTGTCTTTCTCTGTCTAGCTTATCTCACTGGGCATAATGCCTTCCAGATTTATCTGTGTTGTCACCAGTGGCAGGAGTTCCTTCTTTTTCATGACTGAGTAATATTTCATTGTATCTATATACCACATTTTCTTTATCTCTCCATCTGTCAAAGGAAGTTTAAGTTGTTTCTACATCTTAGCTACTGTGAGAAATGTTGCAGTGAACACGAGAGCTCAGGTATCTTTTTGAGATCCTGATTTCAGTTCTTTCGGATATGTACCCACAAGTAGGATTGCTGGATCATGGGTAGTTCTATTTTTCATGTTGTGAGGAACCTCTATACTTTTTTCCATAATGGCTTCACCAATTTCTGTTCACACCAACAGTGCACCAGGGTTCCCTTTCCTCTGTGTCCTCGCCAACATTTGTCATCGCTTGTCTTTTTTATTAGAGCCAACGTAGCCGGTGTGAGGGGATAGCTCATTGTGGTTCTGGTTTGCATTTCCCTGATGATGAGTGTCATTGGGATTGGTCAGAGCCAGTGACTAAACACCAGATACTATTCTAAGGGTGTCATTTGCAATATCTCATTGAGTTCTTGTAACGGCGTGTCTGGTATTATGTTTGCTTTGTAAGAGAGGAAACTGAGGCTCAAAGAAGTTGAGGGATTTGCCCAAAGTTTCACAACTAGTAAATGGCAGAGTGGGACTTCCAGCCCAGGTGACTCAAAGGCCAGAGCTCTTGACCACTCTAAAATAAGGCCTCATTTTATTTTTTTCCTGTTTTGAAACAGCTTCATTTTTTTAAAAAAACTAAGATCCAAATTCAACTGATGTAAGAAAATCTTAAGTGAATACTGTGTGTAATATCATGTGAAAGTTTCTGTGTTTAGCTTTTTCAAAAACTTCATTTGTAAGGATGTTTTTCATGAATGCACAGGTCTGGTTCTCCATGAGTTACCAAATTCTGCCTGTTTGGCATTTCCTCTCTCTCAACTTCCTAGACAGTCAACAATCATGCCCTTTCAGTACTTTTGAAATTTTGTTCCAATTTCTGTGATCAACAGGGAGAAAAATGACCATTAACTGGGGGCACCACCAGTAGGAACAGCATTGGCAAGAGTTGAACTCACTCCCCAGGACCCCTCTCCTCACCTGGGGCCCAGGCAGCAAGCCAGCCTTTCACCCTTAGAGCTTTTCCAGCACGAGTCAGCTAATCCTGTATCCCCTCAATTCCATAAGACACAGGCCAGGCTCTCCAGAAGATTCTCTTAAAGTCTCCTGCTTGGTTTAAGGGCGATGGGAAAGAGCCACTCCTCTGCAAAGAGCCTAGGAGCAACGCTCAAGCCTCCGGTTGAGACCGTCATGATGGGCTAGGCCCCTGCGCAGTGTTTGGGTCACCCTCTGCAGGGTCTGCATGGATGGTCCAGCCCCTCTCTTTAGAATGCGTGGGTGCCTAGCAAACCTCGTTCTCAGCTGTGGGGTCTCAGCCCACGCTGAGCAGCAGAAAAGTCTCCTGTACATCCTGCTATGCATAGTTTGGGGAGTTTTGGGCACACAGTTGTAATCAGAATCATGCTGGAGGCAGGGAGGGAAGGGGAGGGATGCCTTAGAAGGGTGTGTGGTGAAGTGAGGCTGCCAAAGATGGGGTGCTGACATTCAGAGACACAACGGGGACGAGTAACCCACATACCAAGAGAAAACATCCCAGGTGCTGCGGTGAGACCTTGGAGATGAGAGAAGATGTAGAAGAGAATTCTGTTGAGGAAGCGAAGCGAAGCGAACGTCAAGGGGGGATGGTCTAAAGGACCAGCTCCTTGATATTCAGAGAGCTCCTAGGAATCAAGAATGAGAAGACTAGCAGCTCAGTGGAAAAATGGGCGAAGATCACGACCAGATAGCCCTCGATGAAAGAAAGACAGGTGGCCCCTGTCCGTCTGCAGCGCTGCTCAGCCTCACTCCCACTAAGGGGATCCCAGGTGAAAACCACCCTGGGATCCATCTCTCACCTTGGAGATGGGCAAACATTTTGACAAGACACTGTGTTGTCAACACTGCGGGGACAGGAGCACTCTGACTCAGTGCTGATGAGTGCAGCATGGTTCCACCCTGGAGTGCGTGAATGTGGCAGCATCCACCCGAACCACATACCAAGTCCGTCTTTGACACAGAGGGCCACCTGACTGTCCCTGAAACACATTCCCCTTCCGGGTTCTAGGACAGCAACTTCTTCGGTTTTCTTCCTATGTCACAGTTGGTACCTCTGAAACTTCTTTGCTGCCTGTTCCTCTTCTGCCTGGCTTCTCTGCCTGGCTTCTCAACGCTGACATGCTCAGGGCTCATTCCAGAGCTTTCTTCTCCATCGCCACCCTCTCAGATCACCTCATCCAATCCCATTGCCTAGTTGTTCTTTTTTCGGCATGGTAAATACCCATCTGTGTAAATGTCACCGTTTTAAAGTGTACCACTTAGTGGCACTTAGCACATTCACATTGTGCAACTGCCACCTCCATCTGGCCCCAGCACATCCCCCATCACCCCAAAAGAAAACTCTGTATCCATTAAGCAGTCACTCCCCATTCCCTGATTTCTCAGCCCCTGGCAACTACGCATCTGCTTTCTGTCTCTGGATTTGCTTATTCTGGATGTTCTGTATAAATGGAACTGTTCCCCTAGCACGATGTTTTCAAGGTTCATCCACTTTGTAGCATGTGTTAGGGCTTCCTTCCTTTTCGTGGCTGAATAAAATTCTGTTGTGTGGCTATTCTGCGTTTCATTTATCCATTCATCTGTTGATGGCCATTTGGGTTGTTCCTACCATTTGACTATTTTCAGTAGTGTTGCTATGAATATTTGTGTAAAAGTTATATTTTCAGTTCTTCTGGGTCTATACCTAGGAGCGGAATTGCTGGATCATATGATAATTCTGTTTAATCCAACTGCTTGCTTTTTTTTTTTTTTTTTCTTTTAACATCCATAGACTGATGATTCCAAAATCTATAGCCCCGGCCTGATTCCTCCCAACTGTCTACCTCAAATCTCGTCTGGCATATAGATGTCTCACGGCTGACTTGTCCAGCACAGAAGCTGTTACTCTCTGCTCCATCCAGACGGCTCCTCCAGTGTTCCCAGCTCAGGAAATGGCACTGCCATTGACATAGGTACTCTGGTAGAGGCCCTAGGACTGCCCTCACTTTTCCCCTTTCTAGCTCTCCCCACATCCAGTCCATCAGCAAGTGCTGTGGACTCTGTGTTTGCCATCTTGCCACCTTTTCCCTGCTGCTACCTTGGTCCGAGCCAGTGACTTCCACTCCTGCCCTTAGAGTTTATTCTCTGTTCTATAACCAAGAGTGGCTTTTAAAAAGATATATATAATCTTTAAAAGAAAAATCACTTAGCCCTCCTGCTTCAGCCTCCCTAGTGGTTTCACACTGCATTTAGAATTCAACCCAGACTTGCTCTGTGCAGGCATATGGTAATCTGTTTGCTGCCACCCCTTTCCTTCCTTCTCCCTTGCTCTCTGTGTTTTATCACACTGGCCCCTCTGTTGCTTGAACTGGGACCTGCCACAGGGGCTCTGAACTTGCTGTCCCCTCTGTCAGAAACCACTTGGCAGTTCCTCGTCACTACCAAAGCTTCCACTCAAGCACTACCTCCGTAGGGAGGCCTTGTCTCACCACCCCCGCCCCCAGACTCCGCCAATCTTGACCTTACTATACCAATCTGTTTTTTTCATTGATCTATCACTGACATTTCACATCATTATCTGAAATGACCTTATTTATATTTACGTGTTTATTTTCATTGTTAGTGTTTGTTCCCTCCCCCTGCCCCCGCTTCCAACCCCTTTCCCCAAATGTCAGCTGCACGAGGACAGGAATTTTGTCAGTGTTCATGGCTGACTCTTTAGACTCTTGGACACTGCCTGGAATCTACGAGGCACAAAGAAAGCGTTTGTTCGGTGCTGCTGAAGAAGAAAAGTTCACATCTTACCTGGCCCTGAACAAATCTTCCTGATCCCACTACCACCTTTCATTTCCCTCCTCATCTACATACTTCCAGAAGGAGTAGATCATACCTAATGTATTTCTTTAGTCATTATTCTTTGCCTCTGTAACCCTAAACAATCCAGCTTGTCCCACTACTACCATCTTCTTCAAAGATCTCCATAAAAGTCAAAACCAGCTGCCCTGTGCACTAGGCCCTTTCCATAGCACGAGATGCTATTAACCGTGTTCACATCCATGGATCTCCTTTTTTTTTTTTTTTTTTTAAAGATTTTTTATTTATTTATTCGACAGAGATAGAGACAGCCAGCGAGAGAGGGAACACAAGCAGGGGGAGTGGGAGAGGAAGAAACAGGCTCATAGCGGAGGAGCCTGATGTGGGGCTCGATCCCATAACGTCGGGATCACGCCCTGAGCCGAAGGCAGACGCTTAACCGCTGTGCCACCCAGGCGCCCCCATGGATCTCCTTTTGACATGTTGTCCTCTCTTGGTGTGACTCCTTCCCAGGGGCATGGTATACCTGGGAGTACATCCTGGAGCATCTCAGGAATGTATTGGGGGTTCCAGCCATCATACCTGGTGAGCAGGCTGGTTCTTAGCCAGATAGTCTAGAGCAATTGTCATGGGTCAGTGGCATGGACTCCCCATGAAGAGTGCAAAGGGGAGCTGCTCAAAGCACCAAATCCCCTGATCTCATTCAGGTGGTGCTTTGACAGTGGTGTGTCGTGCTGGGTACCTGAAAGCTGGGGAAGGTACCCTCCACCAAAGGGCACTGCTGAGCCACCCGCTCTGCGTAGTTGTCTGTGGGCTGTCAGTTGGTCTTTTATCTGCAGAGTAAGTAAGATCATTTTCTTGTGCCTGTGGAATCTTTTGATACATTCCACTGGGTCAAAGGTGTATCTGTCACAGCTGGACACATGATGTTCTAAATCACAGTCCTTGTCTTGCCCCACTGTATTCCCACTTGATGTGAGGGACATGGGGTTTGGGAGTGCCCACCTCTCCCATCTACTGGCTACATGGCCTTGGACAAGTTATTGCTTGAATCCTCTAGCTCCACATCTGAAAATTGAGTAGAACCACTACGACCTCTCATAGGCATCTTGACTCTGATACAAGGATGCCCAGAACATTCAACCATCAATGGCTCCCCATTGCCCTCCTAATTAGGTCTGCCATTCAGGCCCCTGCCCCATGATCCTTGGTGGCTCCTCAGGTTCTGCCTTCCTCAGCATGCTACATCCTGGGATTTTGCCCTGACCTTCCATTGTTTATGGGAGACCATTTTCCCCTTGGGCTTTTCTTTGATTTCTCTATTTTTTTAAAAACAGAAACACACATTCATTTTATAATCGGGGAAAAAAATCTCTCCATTAATATTGTTTTGAATTACCCATCTTTATTTCAGAAGCCATGTGTCCATAAACCCTTTCTGGATTACCCCATCATCTGTGGGTGCTCAGACCTTTGAATCCACTGGATTCATTCTTTTTTTTTTATTTTTAAAATTATTTTATTTTTTAAATTATGTTATGTTAGTCACCATACAGTACATCATTAGTTTTTGATGTAGTGTTCCATGATTCATTGTTTGTGTATAACACCCGGTGCTCATTACAACACGTGCCCTCCTTAATACCCATCACCAGGCTAACTCATCCCCTCACCCCCCTCCCCTCTAAAAACCCTCAGTTTGTTTCCCGGAGTCCATAGTCTCTCATGGTTCATCTCCCCCTCTGATTCCCCTCCTTTATTTTTTCCTTCCTTCTCCTCATGTCCTCCATGCTGTTCCTTATGTTTCACAAATAAGTGAAGCCATATGATAATTGTCTTTCTTTGCTTGACTTATTTCACTTAGCATAATCTCCTCCAGTTCCATCCATGTTGATGTAAATGTTGGTAGTTATCTTTTCTGATGGCTGAGTGATATTCCGTTGTATATGTGGACCACATCTTCTTTATACATTTGTCTGTTGAAGGGCACCTCAGCTCCTTCCACAGCTTGGCTTTTGTGGACGTTGCTTCTATGACCATTGGGGTACATATGGGCCTTCTTTTCACTACATCTATATCTTTGGGGTAAATACCCAGTAGTGCAATTGCTGGGTCATAGGGTAGCTCTATTTTTAACTTTTTGAGGAACCTCCACACTGTTTTCCAAAGTCGCTACACCAGCTTGCATTCCCACCAACCCTTTCTCCACAACCTCTCCAACATTTGTTGTTTCTTGCCTTGTCAACTTTTGCCATTCTAACTGGTGTGAGGTGGTATCTCAATGTGGTTTTGATTGGAATTTCCCTGATGGCTAATGATGTCGGCCACAGCAACTTCTTTTAAGACACGTCTCCAAGCAAGGGAAACAAAAGCAAAAATGAACTTTTGGGACTTCATCAAGATAAAAAGCTTCTGCACAGCAAAGGAAACAGTAAGAGGCAACCCATGGAATGGGAGAAGATATTTGCAAATGACACTACAGCTAAAGGGCTGGTATCCAAGATCTATAAAGAACTTCTCAAACTCAACACCCAGCAAACAAATAATCAAGTCAAAAAATGGGCAGAAGACATGAACAGACACTTTTCCAAAGAAGACATAAAAATTGCTAGCAGACACATGAAAAAATGTTCAACATCATTAGCCATCAGGGAGATTTATTCTTTTCAAATCCATCCTTTTTAAACCTCTCTGGGAACTCACAGTATTGGCCCTTAAAGTATACAGAGTCAAGTATGTATGGGGGTATAATACAAACATACACCCAATTGTTAGAGAAATCAAAATATAAACTCAGGGGGCAGATCTTTACTTTTCACTCATTGAGTATTTTGACTGCAGTGGCCGATGACTGTCCAGCTGCTCTGCCCATGATTTCAATAAATATTTGTTTAATTGAATTGTTAACCAAAGCATGCAAGAACAAGCAGGACCTACATGCCTTGTCTCTTATAAATAGAGTAAAAATAACCCGTGTAATTCATCAGATTAACTGATAAAAGGTTTTGTTCTTTTGCCTGGAGAGAGGGCCAGAAAGAGACCATTTAGAAGCTTGTCTTTTCCAAACCCAGCAGATTCATGCCACTTGAATGGATGAAAAACAGCAGCAGTTATAATGATCTATGAGTTCATATCTATCTTTTGCTTTTCCACCCATGAAAGATACTTGAAGTACTTTACGAGGGCCAGAGCTCAGGAGGGGATGGGGAGCCGCCCTCATTCCCTGCCTCGCAGAACAGTCATTGCAAAGGAATGTTTATCCCTGCGCGCTCCGACTCTTCACTCTGGGGCTAACCATCACTCACACTACTGTGCCTGGTTTCACTGCTCCTGCCTCCTACCTTATCTTGTGGGAGCAGTCTAATTA
This sequence comes from Ailuropoda melanoleuca, assembly GCF_002007445.2. NCBI lineage: Eukaryota > Metazoa > Chordata > Mammalia > Carnivora > Ursidae > Ailuropoda > Ailuropoda melanoleuca. The sequence goes on along the minus strand of NC_048223.1, from coordinate 113,481,780 downwards.
CGAGGGGATGAGCTCTTTCTTACAGATTTTTAATTCCTCTGGGCAGTTAATAAAAGAGAGTCAAGTATGGCCATTTTAATCCTATTGATTAGAATGGGAGCCTGAATAAGACAAATTCTCTCCACTGTTTACTTGATCATCTGTTTAAATTTTCCCTTTTCTTTAAACGTGAGCCAGAAATCCTCGTTCCATTTTTAGTGATTGTGATCATTATTAAGCAGTCTTCTCTACACACCTTCCTGTTGTGAAGTCTGTACAAATTGGGTTAGTTCCGGTCCAAAAGGAGCTTGTAATTTAAAACAACATAAAGGCCAGTGTTTCTCAACCGGGGGGGGGGGCAGTTTTGGGTCCCTGAAGGACGTTTGGCAATGTCTGGAGATATTTTCAGTTGCTGTAACTTGGGGTGGCGGGGTGTGTGGGGGGGTGTTGCTATCAGCATCTAGAGGCCAGGGATATTGCTAACCATCCTATAATGCGTTCATAGCTCCACAACAAAGAACAAGCTGGCCCAGCATTTCAATAGCACTGAGCTTGAGCCATGATATAAACGTATGGACTTAAATGCATAGTTTAAAAATAGTGATAGATTGAGAAATGTCTACCTTCTTTTTTTTTTTTATCAAAAGTTTCCTTTTTTTTTTATTATGTTATGTTAGTCACCATGCAGTACATCCTTAGTTTTTGATGTAGTGTTCCGTGACTCATTGTTTGCTTGTAACACCCAGTGCTCCATGCAATACATGTCCTCCTTAATACCCATTACCGAGCTAACCCATCCCCCCACCCCCCTCCCTTCTGAAGCCCTCAGTTTGTTTCCCGGAGTCCATAGTCTCTCATGGTTCGTCTGCCTCTCTGATCCCCCCCCTTCATTTCCCCTTCCTTCTTCTAACGTCCTTCATGTTATTCCTAATGTCCCACAAATAAGTGAAACCATATCATAATTGTCTTTCTCTGCTTGACTTATTTCACTTAGCATAATCCCCTCCAGTTCCCTCCATGTTGATGCAAATGTGGGGTAATCATCCTTTCTGATGGCTGAGTAATATTCCATTGTATATATGGACCACATCTTCTTTATGCATTCACCTTCTGTTTAGAAGTTCTAGGCAAGGGATGAGAGGGGTCTCGGACAACTTGATGCCTACCAGAGGAGCTCCCGGTGGCAGAATGAACTACTCACCTTCCTTCCAGATCGCAGCAGGCTCTGTGAAAGGGATCAGGTGGGTACAGGAGATCTTTTCCGAGGCAAGAGATCTTCACGAGTGTATATGATGACTTAAAATCATTCTGATTTTTAACACTGGGATCTACATCTGACAAGAACGCCAGTCATTTAGAAAACAATCACTACTCGCCAACCCTTTACATTGGAAGAGTTGGACTTTATTCTCTGATTTCGAAAGTACTCACAAAGGCCAGAAACAACTGAAAGTTCAGGATCATGTTAATTCAAAGACCAAAAAAGAGGAACCATTCAGCCAGCTCAAAGAAATGATTGCATCATTTCCTTGTGTGCGGTTCAGGTTAAAAATAACCTTTAATCCCCATCAAGAGCAAACTGTCTTGTCAAAGAGAATTAGGAAATTACCTCAGAGCCAGGTTATGGGGTGGGGTGGAGAAGGGGCGAATCATCAAGGAAGAAATTACTTGCTGTGTTTTAGGATTAAACTGTCTGAGTGACTGCAGAGGAGGTGGGGCTGAGGGGGTACGGATGTGAAGGGAGAGGGGAGGAAGGTGCGTGGGGAAGTCTTTGTAGGTTTTGTGTGGGGAAGCACATGCGTGCTACCTGGGGAGGAGGGGCCCGGCTCAAGTGTCTTGCAGCATTGGGCAACTGGCTGTTCTTTTGTTCTCAGTCTTGGGCAGTTTGCCTTGGCCTTGAGTGCTCACAGAGATAGATGGTAAACCACAAGCTGTGTGCCTATTGGGCCAATGATGAAACATGGGGAAGGCTGACCTTCGATGAGCCCCAGAGCCATCTTGGCACCTTGGCATCACCACAACACACCGGGGTCACCATTGCCCAGGCTGTAAAGGAATGGGGGAGGGATGGCGTCTGTTGAACAAAGGAGTCTTTTTGACCTTTCAGATTAACTGTAGATTTCAGCCAGCTGGCAGTCACGTCGTGTTCGCCACTGTGTTAAAAACTCCATAAAAAAAAAAAAGCCAAAAACCCAAGAGCAAAAGAAAACCAGAGGTACTGTGAATGTGCCCTGAATTCATATTAAAGCACTCAGATATGAGTAAAGATTGTCAAGGGCTGTGATGTCCTATCCCACTGTCCCTCCAGCCTTGTAAATGGGGACAAGACTTATTGCTTTGGAGTTCATCAACTAGACTCACTCTACCCAGTCATTTCAGAGCCTGTGTGAATATGTATCTTGTGGAAATCAGCACTTGAAAGATTCATGGTGGTTTTCTTTTTACTGAGGTGACACTGTACTGAGATCGAAGTAAATCTTCACATCTGATCTTGGGTGTGTGTGTTTTTTTTTTAACTCAAAACCACAATAACTCTGAGCATGGTTTTTAGACATGAGCAGTACCACGATATCCTGTGTAATAAGCAAAAGAAATAAACAAGAGAAATATGGCTTCCTTAGAACTGTGTAACCCAAGTGGTAGAGTAGAAAACACATAGGCTGGACCCGGCATTAAGCCCTACCTCACCTCTTAGTAGTTACAGATCCTTGAGCAGTTCAGTTTGTTTTTCCGAGATTTAATTATGTCATCAGCGGAATGGAAATAACATTGCTTACTTCCTAGGACTTTAATGTGAAATGAAGAAGCTAATGTGTGTAGTGCTGGTGTTTGTGGCTGCTTAACGAATAGTATTTATTACTGAATTTTTTTTCTGTTAGAGAAGTATAGTGTCACTTTGAGACATTGTCCTGTCAGTGATTATATACCACGTTATATAATATGCCGTAAAACCATGTAGTTACCGGTAGTCCGACAAATGCCAACACGTTTTTCAATAGTATTATCATCAAAACCCTTCGGTGAGGCACTTACCGTGTAGAATTAAAACGTGCTCGCCTGTTTGCGAATAGCACTGGGAAATCAAAGATACCTGTGCCTACACAGATGTAAGCAACTGTTAGAGAAGAATGCGTCCTAACGAATATGACATCATTTGGTTTGAAGGCTACGGTGGTTTGGTCAGCAGAAGCAGTAGCTCAAGGGAGATGCTGGGACTCTAGCCAATAACTTCTGACCTACAGACGAAGAAGGGACTATGGGAACTGAAATGTCTCTTATCACATTTTAATTCAAAAAATAGAATCTTACACTCTGAGCTGAATCTATAAATGGAATAAGATATCAGGAAGAGTAGTTTTCAGGTGATAACTAGTGCACTTGGCAAAGAGCTTTCTACATGTGGCATCAGTGAAGCATGGGACTTTTTTTCTGCATGTTCCCACTGTGCGTATCATCAAAACAGATGGATGTCTGGAACTTAACGATAATGCCATGCATTTATATAACACTTGTATCTCAGGGCACCTTGACATGTAGGACCTCAAAGGTGGGGAAACTTATTGGCTGATTGGTCTATCTCTTCCCTATCCATCCATCCATCCATCCATTCATCTATCACCCATCCATCTATCCCCCCACCTACCCACCATTCCCCCCATCTGCCAATCCACCCTTCCATCCATTCAACCAACATTAGTTGAATGCATACTTTCTGCCAGGCCCTGGGCTGGAGGCCAAGGCAACAAAGATGGAAAGGCTCAATTCTACTCCTCAAGGACCTTTCAAAGCACGGAGAGTTGGACACAGTCAAAAGGGAGACATGTTCAAAACTCAGTGAGTTCCCCATGGGCTGGCCACATAGCAGACTTTCAGTAAATACCAAATAGAGACAATAGAAATAAACCACAGGTGTCTGGCAAGAGATGCTGTTTCCAGCTCTCTGAATTATTTATTTTGAGAGCAAGGGACTTCAAGCCCGAGTTTTGTCAATTCAGGGGGAATAACTCTAGTGAGTAGGTGGCTCTTGCTTCTCTTTCTAGTCCACATTCCTCATCTCCAGAGAGAATGTTTCTGTGGCTTGAAGCCTTTAATGGAGAAAGTTCTCCCTGACAGGCTGTCTTCACTTCAAGCGAGGGAGGGCCCTTCGCTGCGTGCTTGGCGACTGACGATCCTGGTGGAGGGAGCCCAGGGATCATTTCCACGTTCAGCCGCTGAGTGGGCTGGATGGGGGCCATCTGTGTTACTCTCCCTTTATCGAATATGGCTGTGCAAAGCAGCCAGGCATGGGTTTTTGAAAGAAATACTCAGAAAAGTTAAAAAATAGCACAAATGTCATCCCCAGTTCAATATCAAGTTGCAATTTATTGTTCATTTTAGTTTGTCTTCTATGCCTTTTGCCAAGGACTTAGCCACGTATACTTTGGCTATTTTGAATTAGAATTTCAAACTGCATGGAAACTCTGGGCCATTGGTTTTTTTTTTTTTTTAAACAAACAAAAAATTGAAATCTCCACTTGTCGGTTTTAAACATCAGCAAAACTGAAATTGATTGTCATGTAATTCTAAGTTACAATAACTTTCACCTACTTGGATTCGGTCTGCAGTTTTGGCATGAACTGATGGGAGTTAAAATATTGTGAAGCTTAAACAAATTTCTTCTTTCCTAATTTGGATTTGAGAAGTTCTGGAGGTTTGAGGCTTGAAAGGGATCATTATAAAACACATCATCATCAATCAAATTACTGAGACCACGGTGTACATGGCATTCCATTCCAGCCGTGTGGAAACCAATCCATTGAGTCTAACCTGGCCATTGTCACCAAAGCAGACAAAGAATCAATCAAATCAACAAGTATTTATGCAGGACTTAATATACCCTTAGCACAATTTCAGGGTAGGATTTGGAAGGGAGGAGGACAATGTGGCAGATGTCTAGGGTACATTCCTTCATTGTGTGAACAAGTACAAAGGAAGATAGCAATTTTTTTCTCAAAATACTGTCTGCCTTGATCATTAGCTTTGAATAGATGTCTGATTTTAGGTTACAAGGTTAAAAATATTATAACTGCTCTGTACTTTCCATGTCCAGTGAGTTATTCGGGGGAGCCAAAGCCCACAAATATATTATACTGGCCTGGTGTTTTCTTTTTGACAACTGCTGCTGATTTGGGCGGCTTAGAAAGGACCCTCCATCCTGTCTGCTGAAGAGCACAACGGTATAGAAAGGGCTTCAAGGGAGTTCATTCCTTCCTGGCATCCCCGCTGCTGAGTGATCAGCAAGGCCCTACGTGCCAGTTGGTATTGTGTGGTCTCTAAGGCCTGCGAAGCTTACCAGCAGGTGGATGGACACTGACCTTCTGTCCATAGTCATGGAAAAGGGTTGGAAGTGGCCAGGTTATATAACAGTCTGACTTTAAGAGAAATCCAGACACTTTTCCAATAAATAAAGCCACACTTGAGAAGTATAAGGGGGAATTTTCTCTGTACTGTCCAGCTAGGGAGGCATTCAAAGCACCTATGATTTTCCTAACAGCTCCATCAATGTATAATTTACATGGCATAAAACCCCACCCATTGTTAAGTGCACAGTTCAACAAGTTTTTATAAATTCATGCAGTTGTGCAACCATCAATATAGTCCAGTTATAGAACACCCCCAAAGTTCCCTCAGGCCCATTTGCAGTCAATCCCTGCTCCCACCCACAGGCCCAGACAACCACTGATCTGCTTTTTGTCTCGGGATTTCACATAAATGGAATCATACAATATGTTGTCTTTTGTGTCTGGCTTCTTTCACTGAGCATGATGTTTTTAAGGTTCATTCATGTTGTTTCATGAATCCACAATTCACTCCTTTTAATTTCTGATCTTAATTTAAATCCACGGTATGGATAGGTCACTGTTAATCTCATCCTCAGCCAACGAACATTTAGATCTTTTCCAGTTTTTGCTATAATGTGCACTCTGTCACTGAAAACTTTAAGCAAAACATGACACTTGTGATGAAATGGCAATTTGATCCATTCCTGATTTTGAGTTGCTCATGTCGCCGCCCCAGTTCTGAAATACACTTGTATTAGGTTCACACGATATAAAGCACATCCGGAAGGGGGAAGTTATTAAGTGGATAGTTTGTCCAATTAAGACTTCGGTTATGCCACATGAACCAGGTCTTAGAGACTTGAAATGAGCCAACTCTCCCCAAAGGCAAGAGAAATTTGCCCAAAGACACTCTTACATTTTTTTCTCTTACTAGATCTGTTTCCTTGCTCTTCAAATACTGGCTCTAGCTACCCCACACTTCATCACTTACTCCTGCACAAGTATTTCCTGGACCTTTCCTTGTGTTAAGGTAGGTGCAGCAGTAGGTAGGAAAAGGAGTCAAACATGAAGGTTATAACCAGTTTTGCAGAGGTACCCAAGTCAGTTTTTTGACCATTTTCAACCGAGACCCACAGTAAGAAATACATCTTCCTATCTATAGACCGAGACAAAAGTTTCTTCGAATGGGTCTTACCATTACCACACGTGGTGCACTATGTTATTTTCCATTTCATTAAAAAAAATAAAGTTGATCGCAATCCACTGAATGATTTTGCCAACACTCATGTGTTGCATCTTGCAACTTGAAAAAAAGTTTCACAAAATCTTAATACTTTGGGATAAAGAAGGAGAGGACAATGCTTTCCATCTAGGAGGATTAGGGCATGGGAGAATCGAATGGGGCTGAGCTGGGAGTGGATGGTGGTAGACAGTGGGTGTGAAGACCTTCTTAGCAACACAGATACCTCTCTGACCCTTGTTTGTCTAATTTCCACCAGGGCTTGGACGACAGTCATCCGGGCAAGTTCTGTGTAACGAGGAAGCCAGGCCCCTGTGGTTTGGCAGAGATGGGTGGCTGAAGGGATGACAGTGAGAGGAATTTTCCTTCCTTCCCGGGGAATAGAATAAGCCCAACCTCATAAAGCAAATGTGCCTTCAGTTATTCGAAATTTACTGCCCTTGGATTTGATAATACTTCTCTTGGAGAAGTACACAGGCACCGGGCGGGTTTTATGATCTCCCTGGAAGACCAAACACTTGGGCTATGTCTCCAATTCTTTTGGAATCAATAATTATCTTTGGCTTGTTTTTCTTTTCTCTTCGTCCAATCCTTTAAAAATTCTTTCTCTAGCCTGTTTTCTCTCTGCTGTCTTTCTTATGAAATAACTAAAGCTGGACACCATATAACAAAACAGCTCCTTTCATCAATAAAGGATCCTTTATTTGGTGGTACTTCTCTCCTTCCCTAATTCTTGAGAGTGACAGGTGCTGTGGCACACGTGGCTTTCAGATAAGCAGAGGAGGGATTTTTAAAGCATTTATTAAGACGTTATTATTGACTAAGCATTTGACATACTTTGTCTCACTTAATTCTTGAAATGAGCCTGTGAGAAAGACACCCTTGCCCCTGTTTTCCAAAATTGAAAGTGGGGCTCAGAGAGGTTAGTTAACTTACCGGAGATCACAAAGCTATTCAGTGGTGGGGTTGAAATTCCAGCCCGAGTCTGCTGACTCTAAAGCATGTGAGGTTGGCGGTACCCATCCAGCAGTCAGTCACTGAGAATCTCTGATGGGCAGACAGCACCCCCGTCCTGAGATGCTCATGGCACCGTCCAATGTGACCTGAAAACAGTGAGGATGACCTGGCAGCTGTGGGAAGTTGGTCTGAGAGACGCGTGGGGGAGCCACTGAGGGGTTGGAGGTGTATCTGGAGGAAGTGGGGGGCCCCGGAGGTTTTCGAGCTGGGCAGTCACGTGGCAGAGGGAAGCTGCATCTGGCGGCAGATGGGAGGTGATGGGCATCTGGCTCAGGAAGGCAGCTGGGGGGCGGGGGGAGGCAGAGAGGAATGCCACGAATGTGGGAGCCTGACCAGACTTGATGGTTGATTCTGTCCAGGCATCAAAGCATCCCGTTTACTCTTCGCGCCATCGTAACTGACCAGAGCGACCCCCTCCCTGGCTCATCCAAGACGACTCTTTTGGAAAAGTCTCCGAGCCCTTGTTAGTCCTGAATTCTGCTCCTGGGAGAAGCCCTGTTGCTTCTGGCCTCTGGCGGCTGCCGGATTTGGCCGGAGGTCTGTTTCTTGGGTATCCTGAACTCATTAGTGTGTGTAACAAGTTTAACTGCTCTCAACCACAACAAATTGTTTCACATTTTCCCCAGTTGCGTTTACATGATTTTGGAACCTGTGTGTTTCCTCGCATTGGACCAAGTTCCACAGTGCTCCCTGCAATATGGTGCCCCCATCTGCTGCTGTTTCCTACAGCGTTTAGCCTAAAAAATCTTGAGTAAAGCCTGCCACGTTGGTGGATTCCCATTTTCAACATTTTCCTCTAGCTTCATAATTTCCTCCACCCAAGACAGGATCTTGTGCTTCAAAAACACGGGGCTCAGGCTGGCACCGCCCATCACCATGACCTCGGTCATTTCTGTCCCTCCCTGTCTTTGGCCACACGGCCCTTCCAGCCACAGTTGCTCACCTGACTCTTCATCTTTGGGAAAGAGGCGAAATGGTCACAGCACCTCACAGCAGCCCACAATTGGGAAAGGTTGGAATTTTAAAGTTAAAAATGAAGGAAACAGCTTTGGCAAGCTGGGCCAGTTCTGCCTCCGAGAAACAGCACAATGCGGAGAACCCTTGATTTTCCAGTCATTTTCAAACTAAGACCAGCAAGTGGGGAGAAGCTAGGATTGATGAGTAAAGATGGGGTTTACCGGCGAGGGAACCTAGGGAAGCTGACTTAATGATGTCTGGACCTCAGGTTTCTTGTCTGTAAAATGGGTTCAGAGATCACCGCTGCCTGCTAGAGTGGGTGCCGTGGTTGGACAAGCTCACATTCACACCCAGCACAGGTGGGCAGGTCCTCATCTTCTTGTCCCTTATTTGCATCCATGCCTTTGGCTTGTTGGTCCCTTACCTTCTCTGAGGCAGAATAGCACAGTGGTTAAGAATGTGGCCTCAGGGTCTGGATCTTGGCACTGCCTACTGGTTGATGTGTGACTTTGGGCAAGTTGACTTCAACGTGCCTGTGCCTCAGTCCGCCCACAGGTACCTTCGGGCTGCTGTGAGCAGTAAGCGAGCTGATCTTTACGATGCTCAAATCTCAGCATTCTTAGGAGCCAGCAGCTGGTCAAGGGAGCAGGCCTCTGCTCATCTTCCCTTTTCTTGCAGTTACTCATTCCTTCTCTCCAATAGTCTCAGCTTTAGAAGCTTTAGAAGCTCCTCGTCACCTGGATATATTTCCTATGGCGGTTAAGCTTTATGAACAGGCTGATTTCATTTGGAAGAAAAAAATGTAGAAAACTTCATTTTTTGTAATTTAAAAAAAATTGTGGTAAAATATATGTAACATTTGACATTATAAAATTTGACATTTTAGCCATATTTGAGTGTGTGGCTCGGCGGCATCAAGTCCATTCACGATGTTACACAGCCGTCACCACCGTCCATCTCCAGACCTTTTTCATCTTGTAAAACTGAAACTCTGTATCTCTTAAACACCAACTCCCCATTCCCATCTCACTGCAGCATCCTGCTTTCTACCTCTGTGAATTTGATGGCTCCAGGTACCTTGTACCAGTGGAATCATACAGTATTTGTCCTTTTGTGTCTGGCTTCTTTCACTAGGCATAATGTTTTCAAGGGTCGTCTGTATTGTAGCAGGTGTCAGAATTCCTCCCTTTTTAAGGCTGAGGGTTTTTGTTTTGTTTTGTTTGTTTTTGATGGAGCATGCTCATTAAACAAAGCTGCAACGGGAGGACCACAGTTCTAAGTGGGAGGCTTTCCCCCCGAACTTAGGAGTCCATCAACATTAAAGACTTAGAAATCATACTGAAAACAAATCAACACGACTGCACGGATGCCAGGCTGCAGCATTGCACACACAACCCCCTGGGTACAAAACCGGGGTGCTACGGCTACTCACCGCTGACCTACAGTTCTAAAATCAAATGGATGCACTGGCCCAGGGCTCCAGCACCCTGGTCCTCGCATTTGTGTGTGCAGAGCCCCGGCCCGCAGGTGCAGCCTCCCTGGAAGAATGGGGCAGCTCACTGGAGGAGGAAGCTTGGCTGATGTGGAGGCAGCCAGGGCAGGGGCCTGTGGGGGAGAACAGGCGGGTATGGAGACATGAACTGTGCAGAGAATCCTTGCTGGGGGGGGGCAGGCCCACGGGGGGGGACAGGGGAGGGCACTGTGATCCATGGCGGTGGTAAATGGGGTCACCAAGCAACCTGCAGGCACGGGGCCGGTGGTGGGGAGATGGGCCAAGTAGCATGGAGGGGGGCCTGCTGGCCTCCGAGTTAGGGTAGGGTAGGGCAGGGGGGCAGCGGGTGCCGGCTTGGGAATCCTGGGCAGCAGCGGGGCCAGTGCTGAGGCCTGCGGAAGTCTCTGCCCGTTCAGCACCAGCTCCTGGAGCTTCTCGATTTTCACTCCTGGCGTGTGGGCAGTTTCTGCTGGCTCTGAGAGACATCGATGAAGGAGTCTAGAGGAAGCCTTCCACCAAGAAACTTCTCTGTCGTGCTCTCGGTGTCTTCCTCAATCTTGGCCCCTCCTGGTCGATCCCACAACCAGGAGATCGTGACCTGAGCCGAAACCAACGGTTGGACACTTAACCAACTTAGCCACCCAGGCGCCCCCGTCTTAACCATTTTTAAGTGTATAGTTCAGTAGTGTTAAACACGTTCAAATTGTTGTGAAACAGATCTCCAGAACCTTTTCATCTTCCAAAACCGAAACTCTATACCTATTAAAAAATAACTCCCCTTTTCCCTTCTCCCCCAGCCCCTGGTAACTACCATTCTGCTTTCTGTTTCTATGACTTTGACTACCTTCCAGACCTCATGTAAGTGGAATCATACAGTATTTGTCGTTTTTGACTGGCTTATTCAGTCACATTTTGTGACTTCACATACTGTTCTCAAGGTTTATTCATGTTGTAGCAAGTGACGGGATTTCCTTCCTTTTCTAGGCTGAGTAATATTCCATGGTATGTGCATACCACATTTTGCTTGTCCATTCATCTGTTGGTGTACATTTGTGTTGTTTCTACCTCTTGGCTATTGTGAATAGTGCTGCTGTAAACATGGGCGTGCAATCAGCTCTTTGGGACCCTGCTCTCAATTCTTTTGGATATATACCCAGAAGTAATGTCGTTGGGTCACAGGGTTGTTCTATTTTTTAAGGAACCGCCACACTGTTTTCCATAGTGACTGCTCTAATTTTATAATCCCATCAATAGGGCACAAGTGTTCCAATTTCTCCACATCCTCACAGACACTTGTTGTTTTCTGTTAATTTATTTTTCGTAGTAGACATCCTGACGGGCATGAGGCAGTAACTCATTGTGGTTCTGACTTTCATCTCTCTGATGATGAGTGCTGTTGAGCATCTTTTCATATGCCTGTTGGTCGTTTGTAGATCATCTTTGGAGAAATGTTCATTCAGGTTCTTGGCTCATTTTTAAATCAGGTTATTTGATGATTTTGTTGTTGAGATGTAGGAATTCTGGATATTATCCCCTTATAGATACATGATTTGTAAAGCTTTTCTCCCATTCTGCAGCCTGCCTTTTCACTCTCTTGTTTGTGTCTTTTGACGCACAAAAGTTTTTGAGTTTGAGGTAGTCCCATTTTGGCTATTTTTGCTAAGTAACTTCATTTTTTTTTTTTTTAGATTTTATTCATTTATTTGAGAGAGAGAGAGAGAGAGAGAGAGAGCACATGGGGGGGCAGGGCAGAGAGAGAGGGAGAAGCAGATTCCCTTCTCCGCAGGGAGCCTGATGCAGGGCTCGATACCAGGACCCTGAGATCATTACCTGAGGTGAAGGCAGACACTTAAATGACTGAGCCACTCAGGCACCCCTAAGTAACTTCATTTTAAGACAAAGAGAAGTGTGGTTATTTTCCCTGTGTACATGATATATTCTAAATAAGCTTGTAGATTTTAAGACCAGTGGAACAGATCTACAATAATAATAGCAAATCATAACATCTCCCTATCATTTCATTTGGTGCCAGAGGAAAAAAATGGTCACGATGTTCATTTTAGAATAGTCAGAAATCGGGTTGAGTAGTGCAGGGGTTAAGTGTAGTCTCTATAGTCCATATTCTGGGACCAGGTCCATACCCCTCCTGGCTGTGTCATCTGAATGCTTACCCAGTTCTCTAAACCTTAATTCCTTATCTTTAGAATGAGATAGTAACAGCTTCTATGTTATCGTGAGAATTAGCTGTGCTAATGCCTGCATATTGCCTGTGAGAGTACCTGGCGCAAAGTAAGGGTGTGCTCGGTAAACCGAGGCCATTGCTCTTCTAATCCCATGCTGACCGATGTTCCCTGCTGTTCCAGAAGTTTTCATTAAAAAGGCATGGTGGTAAAACTACAGAGACAATAAAAATCTCAGTGGTCACCAGTGGTTCAAGGAGGGGGTGGGGTGACTAGGTGGAACTCAGGGGATTTTTAGGGCAGTGAAACTATTCTGTATGGTAACAGTGGATACATGACATTTTGCATTTGTTAAAACCTATAACATGGACAACACAAAAAAATGAACCCTAAGCTAGACCATGGACATCTGTTAAAGATATTGTATTAATATGGGCAATACCAGTTGTAAGACGTGTGTCACACTAATGCAGGATGTTACTAATAGGGGACGCTGCGTATGAGGGGAGGGTAGTGGTGTACTGTCTACTCCATTTTCTCGTAAACCTAAACTGCTCTAACAGATGAACTCTGTTAGTATTTTTAAAAAGGCGTGGTAATCAACAATACAATGTGCCGTCCCACCTCATTCCCTCCATCCTGGAGGAAACAGGTCCTCCGAGTGCACCTGCCATTAGGTGTTGTCTTGAAGTCCTCTCATCGTCTGACTGTCTGCCTCCCCATTTTACCCTTCACAAGGTTTCTCTCCAAAGGCACCATTTAATGGGAAAGGGGTTTGGGTTGGATTGGTCATCCCCTGACAAGGAAAGACAGAACTGTCCTCTCCTTTCTCAGAGACTAATGTGAATGGCCAAAGATGGAGGGGCTGGGGCTAACAGTGAGAGCATTCATTACTTACCCTGGGCTTGCATTTCAAACAGGAATTCACCTGCAATAGGTTCTTGTCCTAATTACAAGACATTTTCTCTTACTAGCTGCATTACAGGTCAGCAGTGACCTGTAAATACTAATTAAAATATCATGTTTCAAAGGGTATCTGGGTCCCCCCCCAAGGCTGACTCTAGGGACTGCTCTTAAATGCTGTCCTCTTCCCCTTCTACCCATGCTGACTGCTCTAAAATTGCCATTTTTCTTTTTGAACCAAATGAAAAGACGGGAAGAGAATATAGCTTACATTTAACACCAGGGAGACCAGCTGAGAGCACATTCATATACAAATATTCTATACCAAGTCAGTTTGCCTTGTTTAGATCAATACTCAGCCTTGGGAACTGATGTGCAGTCATAAGCTTATGAACTGTCCTTAGCATTGGACACACTTCTGTCACATCAACATTGAATGTTGCCTTTTGGACCTTATAGCTGCACTGCCCTGAAAGACAAAGACATCAAGCTGAAGGTAAATAATATCAAGTGTAGAATGCTCTTGGGTGTTTGAGAAATGGCCATAATAAATAATGTAATATTAGATTCTTGAAAAGCTTTGAAGTTTTCCTCCAGGTGCTGAGCATAGCCGTCATGGCTACCCTCCGGTATGCCCTTCTTTGAAGTTACTCTCCAACCACAGCCCTCATTGAAGGCAGGGGCCAATTTGGCAATGTTTGCCTTATGTGGTTGGCCCTCTGGTCCCAGCTGATTGGGTCGCAGGGGCTCCTGACCTCAGAGGGGAAATGCTGAATGGGGACAGAGAAGCTGGAGTTTACTGGGGGCCTCCATGGAGCCCTAAGGTCATGTGAACATGAGGCTTGGGCATGTGTCCTGGGAAGCCAGCTGCTTAGCTCGAGGGTGGGAAGCAGAGGTTACATGCCTCACACAGGGACGGCAGACGTGCAAGGAGAGGCAGAGACAGGACGACGCCACCCCAGAGAGAGAAACATAGGGTAGCAGCCTGACGCCTTTCCAGGTCCTCAGAGGCCTGCTAAACTTCCTGTACCAGGATCCCATGAGGGGCTCCCTTTGCCTTATAATAATCCCCTTCTTAATTGTGCTTTTGGGGAATCAATATCTGTTCCTACCACCAAATGCTGTGGGTGGAAAGCCCTCTGATGCTGTGTCTGTCTGTCCCATCAAAAGCAGACACCTTTAGGAATGCATTTCAGAAATGGGCAAAGAACTTTAATAGACCTTTCTTCAAAGAAGATACACAACTAACCAATGAGCCTATGAAAAGATGCTCAATGTCATTAGTCATGAGAGGAATGCAAATCAAAACCACAATGAGATTCCACTTCATGCCCATTAAGATGGCTGTTACTAAAAAAAAAAAAAAAAAAAAAAAAAAAAAAAAAGGAAGGAAAATAACTAGAGCTGATAAAGATGTGCAGAAAGGGGAACCCTCCCATGTTGTTAGTGGGAATGTAAAATGGTACAGTGCTGTGGCAATTCCTTAAAAAATTAAGCATAGATTTATCTTGTGACCCAGCGATTCCACTGTTAGGTGTAGACCCACAAGAATTGAAAGCAAAATCTCCAACGGCTACTTGCACATGAATGTTCAAGTGTGTGAAAAATTGCATTATTCACAATAGTTAACAGGTAGAAACAACCCAATGTTCATCAGTATTTTTGGTAGGGGTAAATAAAAGTGGTCTATCTATACAGTGGGGTATTATTCAGCCTTAAAAAGGAATGAAATTCTATACATGCTACACCATGGATGAAGCCTGAAAACGTGCCTACTGAAAGAAACCAGACACGGAAGGACAAATGTTGTATGATTTCATTTATACGAGGTACCTAGAGTAGTCACATTTGCAGAGACAGAAGTAGGATGGTGGTCACCAGGGGCTGAGGGGAGAGGGGACTGGGAGTTGTTTAATGGGTACGGAGTTTCAATTTTGCCAGATGAGAACTTTCTGGAGATGGATGGTGGTGATGGTTGCACAACAGTGTGAATGCACTTAATGACGCTGGATTACATACTTAAAAATGGTTAAAATGGGAAATGTTATGTATGTTTTGCTACAGTAAAAACAAACGAAGGGCGGTGGGGAGCAGATTCCTTTCCTTCCTTCATCATTTTGTCATGATCATTGATCATCTAGCAAATGCCACTTTGCCAAATGCTTCCTTATCTCCAAGTTTCTGTGCTGCTGTATGTAGGTGAGACATAATGACATGATAAGAGGGAGCTGATTGTGGTCTGACCTATGTTGTAACCAGAGTTGTTCCAGACCACTTGGACTCAAGTCCTGAAATGGTGAGCAAATGAAGGATGATTTTGTGCTTATTCAGTGGAGCTGCTCCCTTGAGAGCGCACACGTCTAAACCTTTGATGGGCGCACTCTTTTGAAACTTCTTCCTAATAATGCACTGGCGTGTCTTTTCTTACCATGTTAATCAATTTCCCACACAGAACACAAAGTTTTCCCTATAGGTTGTTAAAAATAAGTTAGGAAGAATGTTCATCACAGAACTGTTATGATAATGAAAAAGCTACAAACAATCTAAGTGTCTAAGGCAGGGAGATGGTTAAGTTCATCATTGTATATCCATACAATAGAATGTTATACAGCCACTGAGAATCATGTTTCTAAGGATATTGAAGGATATGCAGAAACACTCACTATATAATGTTGAGTGAAAAAGCAGGATACAAAATTGGAAATTCATCATGGTTCTGATTTTTTATGACCATATCTGTATAGAAAATTACTTTAAGGAAAAATACTAAAATGTTAATTTTAGTAGTATTCTTTTTCATATTGTGTGATTATTTCAGAGCAGAAAAATTATAGGTAACTTGATTTTTTTCCTTATACTTTCTTGTTTTTTTTTCCTAGAAGGCATAATGTAAGTTATTTTTATATTCAGGAAAACTAAATGTTATTAATTTTTTTAAAAAGGGAGTGAGGGGCGCTTGGGTGGTTCAGTTTGTTAAGCATCCAACTCTTGATTCTGGCTCAGGCCATGGTTTCAGGGTCGTGAGATCATGCTGCATTGGGCTCATACTGGGTGCATGGAGCCTACTTGGGATTTTTCTCTTCCTTCTCTTTCTGCCTCTCCTTCTCCCCCGTCCCCCTCCCCCAGTGTTCACGCTCTAAGAAAAAAGAAAGAAAGGAAGAAGAAAGAAAGAAAGAAAGAAAGGAAGAGAAGGAAAGGGAAGGAAAAGAAAAGAAGGAAGGAAGGAAGAAATGGAGAGAAGGAAAGAGATGGGTTATTTTTGGAGCACGAAGGAGTCAAGTGCAGTACTCTCAGGACAGTTTCAAAGGCCCAGAAGCCCTTGACCCTTGGCCTAGGTCTGCAGTTGTCATTTAGGTTAAGAGCATTGCTGAGTGGCAGTTTCCAGCCTGCTCCTCCTGGAGACATCAGCTTGGTGCATCATTTATTTTGTTTGTCAACAATTACAGGTGGCAACAATTAGAGAAGGCACTTGCTTCTTTTGCTAGAATTTGTGTCTGACTTTAATCACTCACTGTTGTATTGATACTCTTTCTCCACAGGAAGGTTTCTACTATCTGTCCCCTGCACCAATCCAAAGTTGAACGGACACTTCCACTCCCAAGCCCCCAGCAGCCCCCGTTCTCCAAAGCTTTAGAATTCCTGGTCGCTTACTCAAAAAGATGAGTGATTCATGCCTGGAATTCCTGTGCTTCTTTATAATCTACAGAGCAGTTGTTTTGGGGAACTTTGAATTCATCTTGGTTTGAGTTTTGCGGAAAGGAATAGATTACTCTTCTTCCCCAATAAAATACATTCCCAGCTTGCTATTGTATGGACTACTTAAACCACAAACAAAATAAAAGCTAGTGACATACTTCCTGGTGTTAGCATCACAGGCATTATTACAAAAGGAAAATGAGGTCAGCAATTCAATACAAGTGGTATTTCATACTGCTTGTTATCATTTTCCTAATGAGAACAGCACTTAAGATTCTGCAGGAATGGTTACATTTGTGTTTCATAAATAGAAACCCTGTGATTTGCCTAAGCGTCTTCTCTTTTGGAATATTTAGGATATTTGGTGTGACTTGTCTATCTTTCGCACTCCATGAATCAATATGGGATTGTGTAGCAAGAATTTAACTCCAAGTTATTAAAATCTATCACCACAAAGTAAAACACTTGTTTGCAATGACTGAGGAATTTTTTTTTTCATTAAATAGTAATGGTAGTTCGTTCTTGGGCATTCTTTAAAAAAGACACTCTGTGTCTAGGCAAAAGCACCATATTCTTTGAAAACTTTGGAAACAAATCACCTTCCTTTGCCAAAATGGAAGCAACCAGGCCATTAAAAAGATTATCTACTCTGAAAGCAGAGACTCTACAAGATTGAAATATAAAATCCTCTTACAGAGCAACTTAAAAGAGCAAAACCTTAAAATAAAGACGAATCTAGAACTCTTGTTAGAAAGAACAGCCAATGTCATCGAATTCAGTTCTACCAGCACAATGCACCCTTGAGAGTCTTGTTTGACATTGTTGAATATTGAGACTGTTTGGACACAATTATGGCTATTGTTGGTCACAGCTCTGGCATGACACTAAACTAACACACTTGTACTGTCATTGTCTCAAGGTCACGTTCAGACCATACCAGAAAGCTTAGCTACAGCTGAGTGGGTGACAAGAAGCAAGTAGAAGATCGTGACTGAACCCCTCCACTGTAAGAACAAAAGTTTTAATCCAAGTGACATTTTATTCAAGTGAGGAATAAATCTAAATATTTTAAAAATATTTTTAAAAATTTTAAATACTAAATATTTAAGCATTTAAAAAAATATTTAAGAAGAAATCGATACCCAGTGGAGAGAGTCCATGAAATTCCTCTAACAAGTCTGTCTTCTGGAAATAGTCAGGGAAACCCTCAAAGGCACAGAAAATGCCTAGCCTTAAAATGGCGAACCCCTGCTAAAGTTAAATGTCCATCCTAGGAGCTGACCAAGGAAGGTAATTACAAATGAACACATGAATAAAAGTTTTAGGAATGTAATCCACCAGGTTATAAATATCAATGGTTTAGTCAACTTTTATTGATTGATTTTCCTGTCATCAAAAAAAAATCTAATGATGGTATTTAACAAGACAGTATCGATCAATTGATTTAATTTGACATGCTAAAGCGTCCTTTAAAAATGGGAAGAAAAAATAATTTGGGCAAAGTAGCTTATGATTACTGCTTTTAACAACTTTACTGAGATGTAATTCATATATCATATAATTCATCCATTTAAAATCTACAATTCAGTGGCTTTTAGTGAATTTACAGAGTTGTACAACTATCGCTACGGTCAATTATAGAACATTTTTATCAGCCCCAAAAGAAACACTATATCCCTTACGCATCACTTCCTAATCTTTCCTTTCCCCCACATCACCTCCAATCTTAGGCAGCCACCAGTCTACTTTCTACTCTATAGATTTGCCTATTCTGGACATTTCATATCAATAGAAACAATATAGTATGTGGTCCTTTGTGATCTGGCTTCTTGCACTTGGCGTTTTATTTCCCAGGTTCGTCCATGTTGTAGATGTATTGGGTTTTCATTCCTTTTTATGATTGAATAATATTCCATTGTGTGACTGTATCACATTTTATTTATCCATGCATCAGTTGATGGACATGTGGGTTATTTCCACTTTTTGGCTCTTATGAATAATGCCACTGTGGACATTTGTATACAAATCTTCGTGTGGAGATGTGTTTTCAGTTCTTATGGGTAGAAGCCTAGGGGTGGAGTTGCTAGGTCATATGGTAACTGCGTTTAACCTTTTGAGTAACAGTAGCTTATAATTATGGCATTACATTTTCTTAAACATTTGACCCAGCATATATTTATATATAACTCAAGCAGATAACCCTTAGAACTCTTATTGTAACTCTAGTTTACCCTATGAAGACTGTTTAGTCAGACGCTCCTAGGACATGCAATCTCTCTCATGGCTCAGTACCAGAGTTTTCTATATTGCTTTGGATTTCTGTATGTGACACTTCTCTCCAAAATAACATAATGTGACACCTTGGAATTTATATGGCTTATAATGAGCAGACAAAGTTAGGTAGAGACATTGGGATTTGAGCTACTTACAAAAAGTCATAGTAATTTGTGGTGGCCTGAAATAAGATCTTAGATCACCTAATCACCATGTCTCTACCCAGAAGATGTAGTGTGTGACTATCTTCTCAATTATTATGAGAAAGAGCTTTCTTTTATGGGCATAGGTCCCCTCTTACTTTTCCTTCCTAAGAATATTGACAGTGTTTTCAGGTGTGTGTGTGTGTGTGTGTGTGTATGTGTGTGTGTGTGTGTGTGCGCGTGTGAACCAATTAACTTGAAATATGTGATCCTCTCCTTATGTAGGGCAATGTAAGTACTTTTTCAATAAGGAGTTTAGTAGCAATTTTCAAGTAAATGTGTCACCCAGGTAGCTTTGGGAAAATTTTAAACAAATACTTTTCATTAATTCTAAGACTACACTCTTATTTTTATATGTATTTTTTCCCTGTAAAAGTCTTTAATTCTTCTACAAACTTTTTCTCTGAAAAGGTTTACTTTATCAAGGTTTACGTTCTTGTAAGTGTTGGCATTTCATTTATTCATTCATTCAAATCCATTCATTTATTGAAAGCCAATGGGAACTTCAAAGTACTGGGAGTGAGATCAAGGGGACATTTGATGGAATTGGAGATGTGGGCAGAGTTGGATCTTACAGAGCTCTGAGGCTTGGTATAAGGATTTTGGGTTTCATTCTGTGTTTAGCAGGAAGCCACAGATGGGTTTCAAGGGAGGATGTGATATGCTATGCTTAAAGAAGATACCTCTGGAGTAGTGGAAATATAGGGCCATTCAACAATCCACAAGAGAAATGATGGTGGCTTGGATTAGGGAGGTGGCAGTGTAGATCTAGAGAAGAGGATGAGTTGGGGATATATTTTGGGAGTAGCCATAGAAGTGGAATTGAAAAAGATGAGAGAGAGAGAGAGAGGGAATGAATCAAGTATTACTCCTAGGTTTCTGTTTCAGATCATTGGTGATGGTGGTAACCCTTCAGTGAAATGAGGAAGACTAGGAAGAGGGAAAATCATGAGGTAATTTTGGAATATGAAGCCTAATATTCTTGTAGGACATCCAAACTGAGGTAGTGAGTGAGCATCTCTGCATGCCAAGCTGAGCTCAAAGGTGTGGCTCCGGTTAGAGAGACATTTTTCAGGCATTTACAGCCTATGGATGATACAGCCATGGGAATACTAAGGTCTCCTTGTGGGAGAGCATGGAGGGAGGTAAGAAGGGGCTTGAGGGCCAAGCCCTGGCAGACACTTAGAGGTGGAATAGAAGAAAAGGATCTTGTGAAAGGGATTCCAAAGATGCAGGGATGGAATAAAAGGCAAGCCAAGAACATGGTAGTCACAGGAGCCATGAGAAGGAGGGAGGGAAGAAAAAGCTGGATGTCTTGATCATGGCAATTTTAGTAGAATGACAGGGAGATAAGAGTAGAATTAGATTACCATAGATTAGGAGTGAAAGGGAGGTGGATCCAGTGGGTGTATAGACAATTCCTTTGAGAAGTTCAGATGTTAGAAAGTGCACAGAAATGGGTAAGTGGCTGGAGGTGGATGAAATAGGAACTTTCTCTTAACATTAGAGATTCGGAGGATACTTGTTCATTAATGAGGATGAAGGAAAGGACAGGGAGAGATTGCTAGCTAATCACTATTCTTTTCTAAAGTATGAAAGAGGCAAGATTGGCAGTTGAGAGCTGGGGTATGGACAGAGCAGAGATGAAAAGGTGTGGGATTCCCATCTTATTCAGTGGGAAGATATGCTTACTAGGGAGAGTAGGATTTGGAATCTCAGGCTGTGTTGAGGACCATTTAAGATAATTCATTTAAAGGGAAATCCAATTCGCCATGATTGTTTGTGAGATGAGTTTTGGTGATACAGAACACAGGGTTAAGTAACAGCAACTCCCGGAGTGGGAATGGTGTATTCTCCCCCCATTCTCTTTCAGTTGACTAGGGAGAAAGCCTCAGGGTGGCACGAGTCCATCTATAGCAATGCTCTAACTCCATTAATATCCCTTTTTAATCAAGAGAGAGCAGGTCTCAGACTTGGAGCTTTCCATCTGAAATTACGTCAAGTAGGAATTGAATAACACCGCGTTGCTTTCATTGTACTTGATTTTCTCTGATGAGTATGCTTTTGTCAAAGGATACTGGTTTTCCATTTATGTTGGTGAAACACAATTTTCTTTTAAAATACAATTATTTGAGTTTAAACAGTGAGGCAATACAAAGAAAAATCTGCGGTAGTTAATAGTATAGAGAGTATGGGACATGACCAAAATATGACAGTGGCAGAAGATAGACTAGGAGTTGCATTCCCTCATGTTGCCTGACCTGATTTTCTTTAGGGTAACAGTTAACTTTCTGTTCCTGCAAGTTAGTGTCAAAGGGATGAGTCTCAAAGTCCCTGAGGTGAGGTGGGCTGCACTGTGGGTTGGGAACCGCACAGATGAATTAATAGCCCAGCATCCCAGGAACCACCTTGTGAGCTAGTCCGATGGCAAGTGTTTGTGAGTTAGCTGGGCGACAAAGAAATCCCAGGGCAGAAGAGCAGATGGTGGCACTGCCTGGCCTGTACTCTCCCCCTACACTCTCCATCCCAGCTGTTGCCTCCTGTTAGGGTTCCTGCTGCTGACATCTGCAGCCACCCTCCCTATGCGGCATTAGCTTCCGCTTTGGAACTGTTCTCGCTGCCTGTCCTGCTGCGCAAGAGAGAACGCAAGAGAAGATGAGGACACAGGACCAACCATTTGACTTCAGCCTTGGCCCTTGGCCTTTTCGAGGCATGGGCACAACCACTGCATGAATTGGAGACTCTGGGATTTTCCTGGTCAGTGGTGCCTTAGGGAAACCTAGCATTTCCTAAATGGAGAGTATGCCCTTCCTGGTGAAAGGAGGAGAAAAAAATCCCCTTTCTTTGCTCACTTCTGGATTTCCAGCCATATATGAAGACGTGTTTCTAGCAGAATAGTATCTTGTAGGGCGACCAACATTTCCCAGTTTTCCTGGGACTGTCCCGGTTTTAAACCGAAAGTCTCACATCTTAGGAATCCCCTCAGTTTCAGGCAAACTAGAGTGGTTGATCACCCTCATTGTAGGTCCAGAGACAAATATACACTTGTGGGGTGGCATTTCTTTTAGACACTAAGGAATGTTCAGAGGGTTGTGTCCAGAGATCTGTGTTTTGACAAAGTCAAGGGTATTAAGTGATTTCCTCATTCAGATTTAGACCACAGTGAAAATATGAAAACCATGCTGTTTTTGTTAATACAAGTTATGTAATGCATCAAGAGAAGGGTTTGTTGCATCAGCAGTGGCTTTAATTGGGCTGAGCCAGGAAAACCTACAAAGAACCATTCTTCAAGATGTGTTTATAAAACCTGCTATGTTCGTAGTGAAATGTAAGCCCCGATCAGCTCCTTACAGGTGCATTGATCCTATGGCGTACCTGTCTGCAAAACAGGCCGTGCTGACCCCAAATGTTTGAGATTTGCCTTGTATGTTACCTTAAAGTAATGCCAGCTGCAACGGTAAACGACTCCAAGATGAGTAATTGCTCGAAAGAGTAGAAGGTAATTTGTCATTCACTTAAAAGTCCAAAACAGATGTTGCTGATGAGTCGGTAATCCTCCTCCAAGCAGTGATTCAGGGACCCAGGCTCCTTCCATTTTGTGGGTTTATCCAACACGTGGCTTTCAAGATTGTGATTATCTGCATCCAGCCAATGGAAGGGCAAAGAACATAGAAAAACACGCCTGGAAGCTTTGGGGGAGGACAAACTTGGGTGTGGCATATATCATCCAATCACGTCCCAGTGGCTAGGTGTCAGTCCCGGGCCACGCCCAACTGCAAGCCGGTTGGGAAGTGCTGTCTAGCTACTGCCTGGAAAGAAGAGGATGTGCGTTTGGTGAAAGCTAGCCGTGTCTCTGACAAATGATTGTCTTGTGTCTTTCTCACTATAAACCAAAGGCAGATTGAATCCTGAGTGTAAGAGACCTGCAAGTGCAGACACATGGGATTGAATTCTGTTTCTTTTCCTCTTTCTAAACGTACTCCATCCTCACACATAAGTTGTCGTACTTTTTTTTCCCCTCCCAAACTATAGCTCATTTGGGTCAAATAAAAATAGGCTCTTTCTTAATGTGTCATCTTGAACTCTTTAGGAAAGGAGGTGCGGTCATAATTATAAACAAATACACTTGTAACATGTAAATATTCCTTCTGGTTGAACAGGGCTGGAGAGTTCCCCTTCCCCCTAAGGGTAACTTTGTAAGACTCATGGAGGTCTGCATTCGTTTTCTGTCGCTGCAACAAACTACCACAAACTCAGTGGCTGCAAACGACACAAATTTATTAGGGTTCTGAAGGTTAGAAGTCTAAAGTCAGCCACAGTGGGCTTGAATATCATGGTGTCCACAGAGCTGCATTCCTTCTGGAGGCTCTAAGGGAGAATCCATTTCCCTGACTTTGCCAGCTTCTAGAGGCCACCGCATTCCTTGGCTCATGGCCTCGCATCATGCTGACCTCTGCTTTCATCAACACATCTCCATCTCTCTCTGATTCTCTGCCTCCCTTTTGTAAGGACCCTTGTGATTACTTTGGGCTCACTTGGATAATTCAATATAATCTCTTCCATCTCAAGGTCCTTAACTTAGTCATGCCTGCAAAATCCCTTTTGCCATGTAAGGTAACATTTCAAAGGTTCCAAGGATTAAAACATGCACATCTCTGGGTGAGTAGGGAGCTCTTATTCAGCCTACCATAAGATCCTAGGCCTCTGCTTTGAGTGATAATCAGCATGTCGAAATGTATGTGAAGAGAGGAATGTGTCATTGACCCGACTGAAGTGGGATGGGGTAGGTAGCAATCTGTAGGACGTGGGACGGACAGGATCATCAGGAACTGTCACAATCAAACATGCAAGTAATAACTCGTGAACATCTTCATGGAAATTGATGAAGGTGTGGGTAGAAGGACCTCAGAGGATAAAAAGAGAGAAGACAAGAAGTGGTTTTTGTGGGACCATATTACAGATAGATAAAGAGATTGCCAAAGCTGATCATGGAATCGGCAGAGGGCCATGAGCACGATGAACAGGGTGGGGATTTCTGCTGGGGGGGGTCTCACAGCTAGAATAGAGTGCCTGACATTTCTTACTTTGCCATCAGTTTCATCTCCCAGAGATTTGAGAACATGTTTTGGGGAAACAACTAACACCCTCAGGACCCAGTTCTGCTAATAAGGAGAAATTAGTTCTGTGGAAATAAAAGTAATCTTGGAGAAAAAAGACCATGGGGCATCACTCATGTGTATAAATGATTTTATGTGCGGGCTGGGGGGGAAAAGGGGAGAGTTTTATTTGTTCCAGGGGCTATGATACGGGCCTTACTATGTTATGTTCTATAAACAGTGGCAAAGTTCAGTGAAGTAATTAATTGTATTAGTTATCTATTGCTGTGAAACAAATTGCCCCCTAATTTTAAAACCAGTAGCAATCATCCCTTATGGTTCTGAGGGTTGATTGTGTTCATCTAGGAGTTCTGGCTTGGGGTATGTACGTGTTTTCAGGCGGACTGTAGCTAGGGCAGGAATAATCCTAAAGGTTTCTTCGTACACAGGTCTGATGCCTGGGTTGGGAATGCTCAAACACTGAGGAACTGGAAGACCTAGTAGCTTCAGGATAGCCAGACTTCTTACATGGTGGTTCTGGGCTCCCCAGTGGACTCTCCATATAAAATATAGGACTTGCGGTTCGAATTCAAATTTCAGAGAAACAACAAATAAGCTTTCTTAGCATAAGTATGTCCTGGGCAGTATTTGGGACATACTGACACTAAAAATTATTTGTTGTTTTTCTGAAATTCAAATTGAGCTGGGTATCCTGTACTTTCACTTGCTAAATCTGGGAACCCTATTCCAAAAGCCCTTGTCCCGTGTTGCCTTGCATGGCTTACTCTCAGAAGTTGCGTAGCATTCTGCCTACCCAGATAGGGAGGTTTCCACATCACATTGTAAGAAAAGCTTATGGGATGGAGCACACATATATTTATTGGTGTGTCCATCTTCGGAAAACACAGTCTTCAGAGTAGCCTTCCTCTGTACAGATAGGAAACTTTGGTACAAGCAGATTCCCTGACTTGGTGAGGTAACATTGCCAATAAGTGGGAGTGCCAGGATTCAAGTCCATGGCTGCCTGGACCCAGTATCCATTTTTGAGCACATGATACCCAAGAATGAGGAAAGTTTTGCAGTTAAGCACACAATCTAGACTTTAGGGAAGCAGATTTCCCAAAGATCAGAGAAGCGATAGGCCAGATGTCCCAGTCAGAGATTTTCAAATGAATGATGTCTCCGGAGGGTTGGGACGCTCTCAGAAATGTCACTCTGAGTCTGCAATTGTAAGCGATCATCCTGCAGAAGAAAAAGGAATGGGGCTAGTAAAACCAGAGGCTGCACAGGAAATCCTCTGATGTTCTCAGACTTTAAAAGGGCAGGAACAAAAATGGGAAGGAAGAGCACTTAACCAAGGACAAATAGAAATCCATGGTGGAGAATTGTAGGAATGGCGGCAGGAAGTGTTACACCCCAAATGGTCTCAGGAAGAATGTCTGGGAAAACAAGGAAGGGCTAGACCTGTTGCTTCAGGTCAATGGTGTAACATTTATGGGCCAGAAAAGGAAGGAACTCTTTCACGACAATGACCTTGAAACCAAAGCAGCCTCTGGAATGCAATAGATGATCAATAGATATTAACTCAATGCATGAATTAACATGCCAGTATGTTGAGGAGGAAAATAAAGTTATGCCAGATTGGCCCTAGTAAGAAAGCACTGAGTTGTTTTTTTTTTTTTTTAAAGATTTTATTTATTTATTTATTTGAGAGAGAGACAGAGAGAGAGAGTACGAACAAAGGGGGGCGTAGCGAGGAGAGGGAGAAGCAGGCTCCTTGCTGAGCAGGGAGCCCACTGCGGGACTTGATCCCAGGACCCTGGGATCATGACCTGAGCTGAAGGTGGACACTTAACCAACTGAGCCACCCAGGTGTCCCAGCACTGAGTTCTTTGAAATGGGGCTTTTGGTGCCAAAAATCTACAGCCAGGTGGGATGCTAAGAATAGAGACTGTAAAGAAAACAAAAGTAGTGAGCAAACATCAGTCTAATGTCCTGAGGGAGTAATTAATGACCATTAAGATGGATTATTGGCAAGAATTAGGACCACTATTCCATTGCAGAATTAACAGAAATTTTGACTCAGAAGTATCTGTGGTTTAAAATGGTTAAAACGTAAAACATAGTCATTCATTTTAAAGATTTTTCTTAGTTTAATGTTTAAAACTGGTTTTTTTTGTTTTTTGTTTTTTTTGCTAGAAAAAAGCTTTAGTAGAGGGCACGTGATGTAATGAGCACTGGGTGTTATACACAAGTAATGAGTGATTGAACACTCATCAAAAACTAATGAGGTACTATATGTTGGCTAATTGAATATAAATTAAAAAATAAAAAAATTTAAGGAAAAGAAAAAGGTAGTACCAAGATTAAATAGTTGCTCTTACCCCTTAGATTTGAGTATAATATATTAACTGAAAACATTGTCTTGTGACTATTTTAGTATTTAGTTCTATGAACCACAGGGGACTTTTTTTTTGTGGAATGGATAGTATGATACAAAAAAAAGGTTTGTTTTTGGTTTAGTTGTGCTTTTAAAATTTGTTGGCAAAATAATTTTGACTAATGTAATCAATAAAATGCTTTGTCTTTTCATTTATAATTATAGACTTTATGTATAAATGCTGAAGGTTTCCCATCAAGCCCTTGTGAGATTTGCATTCAGAACACGTAGTTGAAGGCATTTAGCTTGTTTTGGTGTTCAGAAATCTGTTGACAGACACCAAAAATAAGACATCAAATACATTTATTCAATCATCATTTTTTTGAATTCCTACCATGTGCGGTCTGTGTTTTGGGCACTGAAGACAGAACAAGGAATATGATAGGCCCTGGTAAACAAGTAATCACGTTTAAAAAAGTAAATAACTTCAGAGAGCAGTATACACCATAAAAGAAAAAAATAGGTGGCGGGGATACGCAGTAACTGCAGAAACTTCTATTGTAGTTATTTAGCTAAGATTTGCACAGGGTGGTGGGGCTCCTGGGTGGCTCAGTCAGTTAAGTGTCCGACTCTTGATTTAGGCTCAGGTCGTGATGTCAGGGTGGTGAGATCCAGCGCCGCATTGGGCTCCGCGCTGAGCACAGAGTCTGCTTAGGATTCTCTCCCTCTTCCCCCTCCTCGCCCAGCCACCACTCATTCTCTTTCTCAAAAAAAAAAAAAAAGATATGGTGACACAGGAACAAGATTAAATGATAAGGAGCTAGCCGTTATGGATATAATAAGGTAATAAAAATATATTATCCCTATAATAAATCCTTTAAGAACGTATTTAGTTATTTAGGGATTTGACCTCCCAGAGCCATGGGAGCTGGCTAACTTGCAATAGGTGTGAGGCTTTTTCTGCAGCCGTGCTCCCTCAGCAGTCCGCAGAGCAGGCTGTGGAGAATGCCAGAGGCTGTTCTCTGAGTGAGGGAAGGAGGGACACGCTGGGCGCTGGCACCTGACTGGGCTCTCACCGCCTTCAAGCCTCTGACCTTGGTGCCCTTTGTCACAGGACTAAGTGTGCCCTGGGCGGGAGCTGGAGTTGCTGACAGAAGAGATTCTGTGGGGACTGCAGGGGCCATGGCTCAGCTGCTGTCCAACCAAACAGGCCAGCAGATAGGCCTCCTCGTGGGCGGCCTGCCCCAGCACCTGGAGCCCAGCGTTGGCCTTTCGAGCAGGACAGAAGGATGCCGCCGCTCAATTTCTGCCTTCCACGTTTCGTACACGATTGTGGCCCATGCTAACCTGGAGCTGTGCCTGGAGAGGAATTCTAAGAAAGAGAGTTCCGGCTTAGCCGAGTTGACACAATACAAGCCGAGCCTGGCTTGTACTCAGAACAGCGAGGTGACCAGGGTGGCTCACCTCCCCCAGTGTTGTTCCCGTCCTGCCTCGTCAGGGCAGACCTGTCTACTACTGCTCTCGCCGGCCCACACACACTTCACACTTCCGAGTCCCCCTCGTTTCTGTTTTCCATGGCACTCATTACCTTCTTCTGCACTATTATTAATTAGTATCGTGTTTATTGCTTGCTGTTTGCTTCCCATCGGTAGACTGGAAGCTGCACAAGGGCAGACTTTTCCATTTGGTCTCCTGATGTGTCCCAGACACCTTGGACAGCCCTGTCACAGAGTGGACACTTCATGCCTACTGTTGAAGGGAAGAGAACGGTGGGAACATGTCAGAGATGAGTCAGGAGGAGTCATCAGTGGCCAGGTCCGGTAGCACGGATTTAGTTTTAAATGTGGTGAGAAGCCTTTGGAAGGTTTTCCCCTGAGGAGTCATGTTTTAGAAAGCTCACTCTGTCGGGGTGTGTGCGCAGAGGGGTGGTGGGCGTGAGGGATTTGGGAGAGGACCGAGTCCGGCAGCAAGAAGACCAGGAAGGGAGTGATTGCCATTGTCCCATTGGGATGAGAATGGTGGCTGCTGAGGAGAGGCAGGTGGTCAGATTCAGGATGTATTTAAGTGGGAGAGCTTTCAGCACTTGCCAATGGGTTGGATGCAAAAGATGAGGGTAGCTCAGGGTTTTATTCTGAGCTGCTGAGCGACATGGTGGGTCTGTAGGCAGAGCCAAAGACCGGGAGAGAAGGGGCTCTGAGGACAGAATCCATGGTTTTCATTTATCATTCAACAAGCATTTACTGAGTCCTTATTCTGGCTGAGCATGGTGCTAAGTCTTAGGGATACAACAGTGAACAAACTGGACTAAAATCCCTGCCCTCTGGCAGCTTACATTCTCGTGGGGGATGTCAGTCAGACCGTGTTACGCATTTGGATTTGGCATGAGATGAGAAGTCACTGGAAGCAGAGAAGCAACATGAGCCAATTTAACCTTTTGAAAGTTTTGAGCCACTGCTCAATATCCTGGTGGAGATGTCAAGGAAGAATTTGGATGTGAGTCTGGAGCTGAAGGGAGAAATTATTTCTGGATTTGGGTGCTGTGTATAAGAGTATTAATGCTGCAGGACTAGATAAGGTCAACCAGGGAAACAGTATAAATAGAGAAGTGCAGATGAAAGGCAGCAAAAATCCAAGAAGAAAGTGTCATGCACGGATACTCAGACCATCTGTAGTTATTCCTGGTTCTGTTTCTTTCACAGTGGGGGACCACTACTGGGAGCAATGCTTGATTAAATTCTTATGCAGTGCTCTGAGAGTCCATAATCAAAGAAATTGACAAATTCAAAATGCATAATACATACATATGCATATTGTAGTCCTTTGTATGAAAAGCTATGACTGTAAGTGGTGCCTGGTGGGCAGATGTAACTGACAAGACCCCGCAGTCACCAAACAGTCTCAGTTACAGGTAACGTCCAACCTTTGCTCCTGGGACCAGATGCTGCTGTTGGCAGAGGCTGGTGCTTTGTGCAATTAAGGCCAGTTAAGGTCACCATTGGCTTGAAGCTCTTGCTCAAAAAGATTACTCTCGCCTGTCCACAGATGGTCAGAGGCTCACAGTAGTGTTCTGGTAAACCAGCTCTCCTCCATGACGTGGGGTGGGAGGAGCCTGATTTATGGTGTTTGCCTGTTTCCATGATGTAAATAACTCTCACCACAGCCGATTTCAGGGTACCGATGATTTAACAACTGGCTCTCAAAATTCCTTTCATTTTCCTGCATATCTAATAGCTGACTTCAGCATACCAAGCCTTCTCTTTCCATAACCTATGGCTAGGCTGTACTTTTGAAGCTCCCAGACCTGTGGCTTTTCAGAATCTCTCCACTCCCTGCATCTGTGCCTACAGTTCACGTTGAGGATGGCCAAGTGGCCAGCACAGTGGCACTTACCTCTGGAACTAGGAGCTCCTTCTGTATTACAGTCACTTTTAACCAGGACCCCCAGAAGACAGGAGCAAGTGTTTCCTGAATAGCAAGTGTTTTCTGAATCGAACCACTGCCTTTGTCATTTCCTACTGCAGGATCCTTGTCCTTGCTGGAATGGACAGTATATCCGACGTATATGATGCTTTCTGTATGATTAAATTATTTTGAGACCTCCTCTAGGGAGGGCCCTGAACTTGATGCTGGGGATATAATGAACACAAATCTGCCCTCTAGGCTCTTGTAGGAGAGTTGAGAAAAATGGAAAGACTACCTGGGAAAGTTATAAAAATTACTTTTTTTTTTTTTTTGGAGTCAGCAAATGTGCCGTACAAAATGAGGGCTACAGATGGTGGAGACTGTGGGAGTTCACAGTAGGCAAACTCAGGCAAGCTTTCATGGGGGCTATGGGGCTGGAATCTGTGCTGAGGCACAAACTGAGCGCCATGCAAAGCTTGGGACTGAGATCCCATTTGCTTTCCTCATTTTCATTTACCACTTTGCATCAAAGGAAATACCATTCCCCCAAGCGCTTTTAATGATAAGCAAAATGCCGTGGATGATTATGCATTAGAACAAAGACAGACAATATAATATCTATGTATTTACTTACATCCATGCACTATTCTCCCCACGTCCACCCAAAATTCTACCCCATTTCTAGAAGTCGAATATGGGAAGTTCAACATCCTTGGGGACTCACTGCTACTTAGGAGTGGGAAAGAGACTATTTACTGAGCCAGTTCACTACACTTAGAGCCCAGCGACCTTTCTCCCATATGTACTATACTGTGTTTGGGAAAAGAAGCCCTATTAGTTGGTCAGTGGATTCCCTCTGGTCACTGCAGCCTCTTTTTTTCATGCTAATCAGCAGACCTGGCATAAAGCATGTCAGGTGGGTCACGTGGCTGGGAAAAGTCAGACAAAGCCATAGCAAGTGCCACCGCCTCCAGGTCCCCAGGACAGGAGGCATTTTGTGGTTGGTGGAAGACACAAATGTCCCCCATCACTCTTTTTGTATATGTGATGGTGATTTGGGGGAAAATCCACAAACCAGAAGACATCCAGACACTGAGGCTGTTCTCACTGGCGACATTTGTGCCGCATTCCTCCCCCGCCCCGGTGTGCATTGCAACACTGAGACCGGTGGCTTCTGGGAGACAAGTGGCTGATTGGGAGCCCCAGGAGGCAGCAAATACAAATTAATCTTCAGGCCCACCAGTTCCCCTGAAACACACCACTTGCTAAACTGTGACTTTCAAGCCAAGAGCAGCAATTTTCCACAGCTCAAGTCTGGAAGAGGCTATGAAATCACATGGGTCAGAAAACCAAAGGTGGGTTTTTGCTATTTTGCATGGAGCACTAGAGGTACAACTCCAGAATTCCAGATGTGCTGCAGCTGGAGAAAGTGTGTGTCCACAGCTGCATAGACTTCAGAAAGGCGACTGCTGGGGGCTTCTAAAAACAGACCATTGACACGCTTCGCTTCGCTTCTCTTCCTTTTCTTTATTTTAAAGATTATCTGAACTGCTGGACTTACTTGTTTGGAAAGAAAGAAAAAAAAAAAAAAGCAAAAAAACCCAAACCTGGCACCCATTGTTTTGTTTTCTCACTTTTCTTGTCAACTGACTCATGATAAAAAAAAATGTCAATTTCAATCAATTTCAATTCTGCAGAACAGAAAACTAGAGAATTTATAGGCAACTATTGGAAACAAGGGAACCATCTGGTTTTTTAAGTATGATTTTTCTCCGACGTAGTTCTCTCCAAGTACTAAGATCATTTATTTTTCCTCACTGCGCCACCGTGAATATCCCTATTTATCCGTAGAGCCACAGCGCCCAACTCAGGTGGGTTTCTTTGAAAAGGCCCCTTCTCTTCAGGGGGGTGGGCTTCCCATCCTGAGGCCTGTGGGGTAACAGGGACAACTGTCTCTTATGTGGGGGGGGCTTTGTTATGGGAAGCCGCTCCACGACTCGTGGAGGTCATCCAACCCTGGTTATTCCGGTTCATTTGTCATTCTGTAGTGACAGTTTTCACTTTCCTCCAGGAATCTCCAGGGACGTTTTACAACATTGTGACTAGAACTCAGTCATGTGCTCGTAGCTTCCCCAGACTAAAGATTTCCTTGCCCCAAAGCCAGAGGCGGCTCCATCAATGGGGCCAAGTCTTATGTAAGCCACGTGACGGTAACCAGGGGTCGCTGATCTTCTACCCTTGGGGGGCCCTCCTTCCCTTCAGTCCAGTGCTTACTGGCTCACAGCCCCCTCCCACATTCGGGAACCATCTGACATCTGCATCAGGGTTCCCAATGGAGCCTTGTCTTCTGCTCACCAGGCCGGGCCTCAGAGAATTCTCGGATGTGGACTTCCCGTGCTCAGCAGCTTGCTTTCCTGGACCCCTCTCTTTTCTCGGCCTCTTTCTCTCCTTTCCACCCCTGTGTCAAACGCAGCTCCTGGTCCACAGGACACGCTCTCACAAGACTGTGGGACTTGACTGGCTTTGCCGCAGGTTCAGGAGTGA
This sequence comes from Ailuropoda melanoleuca, assembly GCF_002007445.2. NCBI lineage: Eukaryota > Metazoa > Chordata > Mammalia > Carnivora > Ursidae > Ailuropoda > Ailuropoda melanoleuca. Next base: position 113,449,096 of record NC_048223.1, on the reverse strand, counting down.
AGGGCTGGAGCTCCAAGTGAATGTCACACAGTCCTGACCCAAGCCTGACCTTCTTCTTCAGGCCCTTGGGGTCTTGCTCTGCCCCTGCGTCCTCTAGTTCCCCGGAACTGGTCCTGTCACCCCCAGCTCCTTTCCCATGTCTCCCGTCCCCAGGCCCCCCTCGCCCTCCCTGGGCGGCCCTGGAGTCTTCCCATCCTGCCCAGTTCCTTTGGGGCAGCGCGTTCTAAGCTCATTTGTCCCAGGAAGACTATGCCGAGGTGGCCTCTCCTCCTTCCACCAAATGCCCCACCAAACCCGTGAGGATATTTTCATCCTAAGGACGAAAGAGAGAAGCAATTGTCTGCAAACAGAAAGGAATGATGCCACTCTGCTATAAGGCCATGACTAATAATTTGGGGATTGGCTTTATTTCTCACCAAACTCAGCTTGCGCCGTCCCAGTCTAAGACTACGCAGGGTCTTTGTTGCGCTGGGATTTAGGTTCAAATACATATCAAGTGCCTTTGGTGCCAGACATTCCAGTGAGCACTACAGATACAAGAGTGGATAAGCATGTCCCCGAACACGTGCCGCTGGTGAAAAAGGGAGTGTGGGGACCTGCCCAGAGCCCTGGAATGCACTCAGGCCCCTCATTCCAGCCACATTCTGTTTTATCTCTGGGAATTCAGGTTGGACCAACAGGCGAGGCCTGGAGAAGAGCTTGTGCCTCATGAGCTTGGAGACCACAGAGCTCAGAACATCCTTGAGGATGCTGGGGTCCCGGGTGCCAGAGTGACGTCTTGGAGTTACCACCCAAAGTTTGCTCCAGCTCTGGCCCTGGCTCTGGCTCAGGCCAGAGCTGGGGACAACCATTCCCAGGGGGATAGCTGCAGCCCCAGTGATAGCTGGGGCCCAGAGGGAGGTCAAGACTGGGGCCGCAGAACATCTCCAGAAGCAGGGGATGCCAGTTTCTGCTTTGTGACCCTATCCATGGTCACAGCGTGATCCCCCAGAATTAGGAGTGGGGGGAGCTGCAAAAGCCAGGGATGGTCTGATCGCGGCTCTCAGGAGCTGCGGCCTCATTTCTGTGGTCAAGCAGAGAGGCTGAGAACATGTTCTGAGGAGAATGATCCATAATGCTGGCTGAGTGCCAAGGGCAGAGAAGCAAGCTAAGGGGGCCCCAGTGAGAAGAATCAGGCCCTTCCCACTCCTGTAGAATGGGCTACATGGGAAACCATTGGATTTATTCTACATTTTAAAATCCTGTATGCCTTACTTTTATTTCTTTGAGAACCCTCTGCTGTGCTTTCATTGCTATTTTAAAAAGGCATGAAAATAAAACTGCTGGTTAGTGACCAAGAAGCCATCTACAACTTCAGTTGTGACCAACTTTGTGGTCCAGACTGGAACTCCTCCAACTTTGACAGGCACATGCATCCCGGGGGTCTTGTTAAAATGCAAATTCTGATTCCGTGACTCCAGCGTGAGACCTGAGATCCTGCGTTTCTGCTGTGTCCCTGGGTAATGCTGAAGTTGCCAACCTGTGGTCCACACTCTTTAAGTGGCAAGGCCTAATGATCCCCTGGGCTCCACTGACACCACGTCCACAGTCTGGAGTCACTGTGAAAGGGACAAGGACAACAGGAGCACCCCAAACAAGGCTGAGAGGCCTATGTCCGTGACCAAGAGAGAAGCAGTATTTCTCTTCCCTGCCATCCTCCCACGTCTAGAGGTCACACTCCTGGAACTGCGTTTGAGCGGGTGTTCCTTCTCCCCCTGCAGACACCCTGCCTCCCTAGGATGTTTTCATCTGTCAAGGATGGAGCCACTTCTCCAAGACCCTTTCCAGTTAGTAAGCAGAGCAGCTCTGGCTCCCGAGCAGACTCTGACTTGCTCTTGAGCCAAATTTCTATGGTGTTGGCTTGGGGAAGAATCAGTCTTCTCATATTCCAGAAGAGTAGATATGGTTTATGGTGGGCCGGCATTTTGCCTTGTGTATTCTTCACAACACATTTGTAGGGAGGGTTTCCTACCCCCATTTATAGAGGAGGAAACAGAAGCTTGGAGAGAAATCAGGCAACACATCCAAGGTCATGCAGCCGACCATTTACAGAGCTGCCACCGAGACTGTGCTCCTTCCACCACAGTTAACTGGTTTTCAATGATGTATTCAAAAAGCTCAGGGTTTTCCTGGATTTCAGACATTGAAATCCATTAGTTATGACCCTGCTACCAAATAGGGTGAACTTAAATTACTATAGACAAGAAAGGAAAAAGGAAAGGGTCATTAAGTACCAGGCCACATGTATTACTTAGACCAAGAGATGTGCCCTAAAGAATTTTTTTGAATTTCAAGGGTAAAGAAAAACAAATTATGTAAGCTTCCAGGCAAATTACTACAAATGAATATGTATCAGTGTGCCTTTAGATTTCTCTTCTATGACATGAAATGAAAGAAGTAATTGTTGAACAACATCGACATAATTTTTAGGAGAAATGTTTATGAATCAATAATTCCAACGTTCAGCCAACTTTATGTTTGCAAAGACATGATCAGATTCTAGACCTCAGAAAGTCAACTACCTACAGGCCCTGCCTAAAATAATTACCCAAAGATGAATACCAGTCAATTAGCAGATGAAGTAAAACAAATGACTTAAGAATGGGGAAGACATGGTATATGGTGTTATGTGAACAGTTAAATACAAGTAAATTAAATAATTATTGCTAATGTGGTTATAAAGCTTCATGTAAATATCAAAATAATTATTGAAAGAGAAGATATATATTATTAGTAATAATAATTTAAGCCAAAAATTCCCAATTAAATAAACCAAAGCTGGAAATGGCTGAAAAGAAGTAGAAAGTAAGCAATAATGTGCTAAATGTCATGTCTTATATAAAAGAAAGACAACAGGCACTATTTCATTTTTGTCGTTGATAATCAGAGAAAAATGAATTTAAATTAATATTAAACAGTAGCATAGTAAAGAGAGGATGTGCCATATCTTCCTCAAATTATTAGAAAAAGAAAAAAAAGATCAGAAAAGTATACCTCAAAGTATACCCAGCTGTTATCCCTAATTAATGGAATTATGTGTGATTCCATTGTCTCCTTTTTACTTTTTTTGCATTTTCCAGATTTCTATAATAAACATGAACTATTTTATAATATGCAAATTAAAGCCCCAAAATTATTATGGGACAGATTTGCTTCTTAAAAAACAACAACAACCACATGTCCATCCAGTAAGCCAGTTTTACACAGTCTAATACCAAATAGCCATGCTAACTGGAATTTTCTCTTTAGTCTGTAGTCTCAGGATGAAACTTACCTGTTTCTAAGTCTCAAATGCAGGAATGAATAACTGATATGCCTGGAACCTTCTATGAATATACCAGTGATCTTTGTGAATAGCATCAGATGAAGGGAAAAATAAATGACCTTACACTGAAAGATGTGGTCACTTAACCACCTGGATAGAACCCTCCCTTTTTATTTTATTTTATTTTATTTTATTTTATTTTATTTTATTTTATTTTATTTTAATGATTTTTTTATTATATTATGTTAATCACCAAACAGTACATCCCCAGATTCCGAAGGTAAAGTTCGATGCTTCATTAGTTGCGTATAACACCCAGTGCACCATGCAATACGTGCCCTCCTTACTAA
>NC_048223.1:113445158-113445342 GCF_002007445.2 Ailuropoda melanoleuca | reverse complement strand
TCCGGAGCTCCGTGAGATGCTTGGTGGCGCATGCTCCCGGCTCACGGACTCAGTCTGCTGTTTCCAGGGTGTGGGTCTGCCCGCTCCCCGGTGCAGGTGGCCCGCCAGCCGCCAGCCGCCCCGCGCACACTCCCGGAGCTCCCGTTCTCAGTCTGCTGTATCGCGGGTGCCGTCCGCGAGTCCG
>NC_048223.1:113425678-113444965 GCF_002007445.2 Ailuropoda melanoleuca | reverse complement strand
GTGGGTCTGCCCGCTCCCCGGTGCAGGTGGCCCGCCAGCCGCCAGCCGCCCCGCGCACACTCCCGGAGCTCCCGTTCTCAGTCTGCTGTANGTGCCGTCCGCGAGTCCGCCTGCTCCCCCGTGCAGGTGGCCCGCCAGCCGCCAGCCGCCCCGCGCGCGCTCCTGGAGCTCCCGTTCTGCTGTCTCAAGCGTGCGGGTCCGCGGTCCGTCTGCTCCCCCGTGCAGGTGGCTACCGCTTCCCGGCGCCCTGACATGGCGTCTCCCTCCCCCTTCTGTTTATCTTCCGATATCTGTGCGCGGTTTCATGGCTCCCCGCTTCGTACCTTGATACTCAGCGCTGGAGATGTTCTTTTGTAGAGATCCAGAAGTATCTTCCTGCATCTCAGGCTGATTCCGTGGATGTTCCTGCTGGTCTGGTACCTATCCAGCTCAACTCAGGGGACCGGCTGAAAAAGGGGTCCCCTACTCCTCCGCCATTTTAACCTCGTCCGAATCCACTTTGCTCCACTTAATAAGGATCAATTCCACAAATTCATAACAAGTTTGTTTAGCAGTTCCTCATCTGCCTGGTCCAAGTTTTCTCAGAACTGTGCTGTGGTCTAAGGCTTTTTTCCGAACCCTCCCCTTTTAGCACTTCATTTTTAGTTCATTGAAAGTCACAATTTTTATCACCATTACCAGTATCACTACTGTCACCGTCACTGTCACCAGCATCACCATCATCACCCTCACCATAAACATCATCAATATCATCATCATCATCATCATCCTCACCCTCACCATCATCACCATCATCATCATCACCATCATCATCATCCTCACCATCACCATCATCATCATCCTCACCATCACCATCACCATCATCCTCACCATCACCATCACCATCATCACCATCATCATCACCATCATCATCATTCTCACCAGCACCATCATCACCATCATCATCATCATCCTCACCATCACCATCATCCTCACCATCGCCATCATCATCATCATCCTCACCATCACCATCATCATCATCATCATCCTCACCATCACCGTCATCATCATCATCCTCACCATCACCATCATCATCATCCTCACCATCACCGTCATCATCATCCTCACCATCACCATCATCCTCACCATCACCATCACCATCATCATCATTCTCACCATCACCATCATCACCATCATCATCATCATCACCATCATCATCATTCTCACCATTGCCATCATCACCATCATCATCATCCTCACCATCACCATCATCACCATCATCATCATTCTCTCCATCACCATCATCATCATCACCATCATCACCATCATCATCATCATCATCATCACCATCATCATCATTCTCACCATCATCACCATCATCATTATTTCTGCTTTTTATTGAGCACCTACTGTGAGCCAGGCTCCATACCTAAAATATTATGTGCACAATTTCATATTCTTACTACAACTCTAGGAGGTAAGAATCCTTTCCCCTTCTTATAGCTGAGGAGACAGGCTCAAAGAGGTTAAATTGCTTGTATGATAATTGATGACCCAGCATGAATTATGGTGATTTTAAAAAATTATAACCATTTTATTTTAATAATAAAATGATACCACAGATTTGGGAGATTAGAGGAAAGAAAGAAAACTGTGTATCTCCTCTACTTCCCATTCCCCTTCTGTTGTTCTATTTTTCTACACAGTGAATATTACCTTCTAACATACTATATATTTTACTTATTTATTATGTTTTATTGTCTGACTGTCCTCACTAAATGTCAGTTCCACAAAGACAGATTTTTGTTTGGCTTGTCCACTGCTGTATCCTCACAGCTGGCACATAGTAAGTGCTCATTAAATATTTGTTGAGTGGCAATGCTGACATGAACAAAAACTGAAATTGGGGGGGGGGAGCTGGAGTGGGTAGGAGAAGAAGGTAGGATTGACCTAGAACGTTTGGTCTTAGGAGCTGAGGTATGCTAGGGGAAGATGTCCTTTAAGCAACTGGGAATGTGTGACTGGAACTGAGGGGCCAGGACCAGCCTGTGAGCCTGGCTTTGGGAGCTGTCCAGAGAGGAGGGGGGAAGGAAAGAGGGGGGGGCAGCTTGACATCTTGACAGTTTATGCTTTGAGGGCAGCAAGAACTCTGTGAGTATAGCAGTGGACGGACAGGAGAAGAACCGGGAATGTTGCGTTTTATAAATTAGAGGAGGAGAAAGTGTCAAGGAGCAGGTAGTCAAATGTGCCTTAAGGAGAAAAGATCTCAAGGAGAACTTGGAGGAGGTTTGGGTGTGAGAAGAGGCCATCTGACTTGATGGTTACAGATCATGGGTGACCTGCCAGCGAGGACTCTCCATCAGACTGGCACCATACGACATGGCGGCCACATGGGATGGTTGGGCACTTGAAATGAGGCAAGCTCAAATTGAGATGTGCTCCAAGTGCAAAAAAACACACTGAACTATGAAGGTTTAGAAAAGTTAGGGGGGGGAAAAGCAATGCAATATGACTTATTGATAATTTTTATATTGATCATATGTTGAAATGATATTTTCATTTCAAATATATTAGGTGAGGTTATAGGATATATTAGGTCAAATAAAATGTTACTCAAAGTTGTTTCAACTATTTTTTGTTTTTTTACATTTTTTTTAGTATGATTACTAGATACTTTCCAACTACACATGTGGCTCATATCATATTTCTATTGGACGCTGTCAGGCTAGTCTGCCAGGGGTTAAGATTCAGCAGCAGATATAAACTTGTGTTCTTTCTTTCCCTCCCTCCCTTCCTTCCTTCCTTCCTTCCTTCCTTCCTTCCTTCCTTCCTTCCTTCCTCTTCTTCTTCTTCTCTTTAAATTTCTTTCTTTCTTTCTTTCTTTCTTTCTTTCTTTCTTTCTTTCTTTCTTTCTTTCTTTTTTTTCTCTTTCTCTTTCTCCATCTCTCTGTCACTCTCCCTCCCTCCCTTTACAAACAAATGCCTTTTAGCAGCTATACCGTTTTCTGATGGACACTTGAGTGGTTGATCTTCCATTCTCAACAAAATAGATGCTTTTTTATAATATCAAATCATCAAATTGCTTTAGCATTAAGTTGCCTGGAGCCATATTAAAGTCAGTGTTACAGTGATACGTAGTTCATTAGCTGTACTGAGCTCTTAGCTTCCCTGGGAGAAAAAGAAATGACATAAATGAGGTTTCTTCTGCGCTAAGCAGCAAATAAATGAAAGCCTTTGAAGAAACCACCTACATGAAGTCCTGGAATTATAATTACCCAACCTCCAATTTGGCAAACAGAGGTTTTCTTACAGTATAACCATCTCCCAAATAATGGTCTCTCCTGGTGGGAGGTAGAGAGACTGTGGGTTGCATGGGTCTAAGACAAAGATGTTACTGATTTGGACACTTGAACAGCTGCTTAAGAAGGAAATTCCCAATGTTCCTCTTGGCTGGGATCAGGAATTGTTCTTGGATGCTGTGAGGTCAGCCTTTAGCCTTTATGTATCTGCCGGTAGTGCAGTGAATTTGCTTACTTCTTAGAAAAATAAAAGGACACAATACAATAAGTTGCTTCTATTCCCTTCTGGTTTCTATGAAAAAATATTAAATATTCAGTATTAGAGTCTAGTGCCGTGTAGCTGTGTAGACATCCTTAGAGGGGATAGAGGACTTTAGGGCGAGAAAGGATCTAGGAAACAATCATTTCACTAGACGAAGTGGACTCCGAGATGTCCAGATGATGGCCGGCTCACCTCATCTGTCAGCAGCAGAGCTGCTAGGAGACCTCCCGCCCATCCTGCCACCTGCTCCCCATGGCTTTGCCTCTCCAACCTCCCCGACCTCCCCTTCCTCAGGAAACTCTGTGGGACCCGAGCTGCCAAGAAGCCTCCTGTACCTTAGGGTGGCTGTCTTCACCAATGATCTTTTTTTTTTTTTTTAATAGATGAAAGGAAAATGGTTCTTTCCTCAAATACTTACGTAGGAACTTGGGGTTTAAGTGAATACCTCTGGTAGCCATTAGCATTTTTAATCAAGGAGCGGTGAAAACAAAACCAAGATTAATTGATTCTTTCCTAGGTTTGCACAGCTGTCACCTTGGTTGAAGGGCAAGGAAGGAATTACAAAAAGTTCCCCATGTAGTGACCTCCTTTCTATAAAGGGGGGAACCGTGTTGCATCCAGAATCCTAGCTCAGAGGTCGGACTCACCTCAATATTGACAATGTCACACTCCAAGTGAGCCAGAGTAAAGATGGAGGTTCTCATAGGTGTGAACACCTGTGACAATATCAGTACACACCGGGTTCCTAGAAGCAGACCCTGAGATGGAGATTCACGCGTGCATGACTTAGGAAAGCAGTCTTCCCAGGGACTGGGGCTGGGGGGGGCTGGAAGCAGGACAAGGAGCAGGAGAAGCTGAGTGCAGGGGGGGTTCTCCGGTGAAGTCCCAGCCTCAGCCTGGTCCTGCAGGGAGCCCCATGGGATCAATTGTCCCTCGGAGGAGTTCACACCTGGGGCAGGAGAGCCGGTTGTCCATCCCTCTGCACCGGGCAGTCATTGGTCAATGGCTGACCCGACCAAGTGAGTTCCCAGGTGGCCCCGGTTCTCTTCAGGTGTAGCCACACAGGGTAGTCTTCTGGAGCAAGTTGCGGGTGCGGACCAGAAGCAGAGCACACGGAGCCAGGGGTTGGACACATGAGCCAGGGAAGGAAATGGAGGGGATCTTGGCATGGTCCTGCCAGTGTCTACTGTGCCCCAGCTTTGGCCTGAGCAGAATCTCGACATCATCCGCAATTCCGCTTCTGTCTTCCAGGGTTTCTTCCCCAGACGTCTGCGCTGGAACATGTAGTGGACATTTGTTTTCTTGTTGCCCAATAGCCATTCCCTCTTTCCTTTGATCACTGTAATTTAATTATTATTAGGCAATTGGGCAATGCTAAACTAATAGTAATTTCAGGAAATGATTCTTAGTCTGTATCTTTTGGCAGAGACCACTAGCCCAGACTTCCTGGGTGAGCTTGTGCCCCAGGCCCGGGCAATCAGCACAGTCCTTTCCCTGCAGCCCCGTGACTGGTTCAGGGATGGCACCCCGGTCAGGAGTTGAAGACAGGGAACGGGAATGACTCTGGCAGTTTTTAAGCGGAAAGATATTTTATGCAGGGAAACAGGTGCTCAGAAGTCCGTAGAAAGCCTGGAGGAGCAGACTCTTGCTGGGTCTTCAGGAAAAATGCTTCTGCTCACCAGGGATCAAGCAAGAAGGTGGAGAGGGAGGAGCCCCCAGCCCCCAAACCATTGTATTCAAGAATGTACCCAGTTGTTAACAATCCAGGCTTCGAAGCTTCTCAACCCCCATGAAGCTAGAGACCATCCACGGGAACAGCTGTCCAGGTCTGGGAGCCACAGCCGGGGCAGCAAGACCGTGGTACCTTGGCATTCCACATCTCACCCTGGGACATGTGGTGGTGGCAGCTCTTCTATCTGGCTGCGCCAGAGGCTGGGGATACAGATTTTCAGGCTGCAGCCTTTGTAGCGCGGGGAAGCCTTCCTAGAGGGGTCGGAATGGGCTCTGAGGGCCAGTTCCTGTGCCCCCCCCAACTCAAGAAACAAGAGTCAGGACTTTGGGTCACTGAGGGGGAAGAAAAGCTCTCTCTGTTTCCTGCCGGTTGTGAACATGAGAAGCATTGGTTTGGGGGCTGCTGGAAGCTATCTTGACATCAGATAAGGTCTGAGAATGAAGCCAGTGCGCAGTGGAGAGCAGAGTCCATTTGAAAGATCTAGAAAGCCCTGGTCTCCACGACACCTCTTCGAGGTCAAGAGAGGTGAGGCAACTTCTTCAAGGTCGCACAACGCGGTGACCGGCGGTGCTGGATCTAGAACACCTGACACCCAGCGTAGCTCTTTCCCATCGTGTGGTCCTGCACTCAGAGCCCGTCATCACTTCCTCCGCCCAGCAGCTGGCAGGGCTTCGCAGGCCCGGCTGATTGAAGAAGCTGATGGGCCTGACCCGTCTAAGCAAGCGGGGCTGCCTGGAGAGGGGCCCGAGCAGGAAAGCACTCCGAACACATTTTTGGGACGGACGTGCGGGAGCCTGGTGTGTATGAATAACTTGTAACTGGAGCTGGGCTACGGAGAAGTGCAGAGCGGGCTTTGAAAACACCCCGGGGGCTCTCTGCGAGTGGCAGGCGAAAATGTGGCCACACCGGTTCAGGCTATTTTAAGCTTCGGAAACCAAGGGAGGTTAGGTGGGGTGAACTGGCGGGCTCTGAGGGCAGATGAGTTCCAGGCCTGCTTTCTCGGTGCCTCCAAGGTCACCTTGGGCCCCCTCGCCTGTCACCAGTGACCTTGCTTTCCTCTTCCCTCTGGAAGGATTGGAAGGAAGGACCCTTATGACCCTAAGGGGGAGGGAGCTGAAGGAGTAGGAGCAGGGGTGAGCCCTGGGTCTGGTGCACCTGTTAGATAGGAAGAGGGTGAAGGTATTGTCCACCAGATCTCCAGTGCTTGCCTTACATTTATTCATTTTCATGGATTTTATTTAATCCTCACAAGGACCCTTTAAGGTACACACAACCGTTATCTTCATTTGTCACAGGAAGAAACAGAGGCTCAGAGCAAGTAAGGAGCTTACCCCAGGGTCCAAGATGACACGGCAGAACTGGAATTTGAAACCAGGTGGGTCTGCATCCTTAATTACTATGCCCCGTGGCCTCAAAACCCAGTAGTGACCATGGGTACTCCATATTCGCACATTTCTGTTCCTCCCAACAGCTCTGGAAGTTCCACTTATAAATCCCATTGTTCAGGGGCACCTGGGTGGCTCAGTTAGTTAAGGGTCCACCTTGATGTTGGCTCAAGGTGTGCTCTCAGGATGGTGAGTTTGAATCCTGAGTTGGGCTCCATGCTCAGCTGGGAGTCTGCTTGCTTGACGACTCTCCCTCTCCCTCTGCCCCCTGCCCTGCTCGCACGCCCACTCTCTCTCTCTCAAAAAAAAAAATCCATCAATCTAAACCCCATTTTTCAAATGAGGAAGCCAAAGCTCAAAGAGCTTAAGGAGTCCTCCCCAGGATATACAGTCATATCCTTCTCCCTGTTGGCCCAGGTTCTTACCTTCCTCCCTGTAAGTGCAAAGACTTCTAGTGTCCTGAACCGATTTCACGAGCTCTAGAAGACGCTAACTCCAATTCCTCCTCATTTTACACTGAGGAAACGGAGGGTCTAACAGGTTGGGTAACTTACCCAAGGCCACACAGCTGATGGGTGGATGGATGGGTAAGAGCCCAGACTCTGGACCCTCCGCTGCGTGTACGCACTCTCTTAGCTTCCAATGCCCATTATCGTTTCAGGGGTGTTGTATCTACATTTCTAGCTAATCCTCATTTGGCAGTAGCTGCCACCACTTTGGCTTCCAGTTTCTCCATAAACTCACCTTACGCTCTGTCAAGGGGTCAGTGATCTGTGACTACACGAAGAGATCGAATTAGGGCTTCTGTAACTCTGATGGATACCTCTACAAGGAGAAGACACCTTTTAAAACAGGAACCCTCCCGTAATCCAGTGTTGACACCTATAATCTTTTGCCCCTGCGGTCCTCCTGAGCACAGCTACGCTAAAACCCAGGCAGCCAAGCTCCTCTAGGTTCCTCTCTGTATTTTCTTTGCAAACACCTGTGGGCTGGTGGAAGGGGCGAGGCTGAGGAGTGGGGGAGGGTAAGCAGTGGGAGAGAGAAAAAGCCTAGAATCTGGGGACCAATAGGCATTTGATGTGATTTGGCTTTTCTTAAGTATCTTTGACAATCCAATTAAAAAAATTCTACTGGGGATAAAGCAGACATCGCAGTTCTAAACAATAGCTCGGGCAGAAGCCCACATTTAGTTCCTTGACTGACTCCTCTTCTGAAATCGACAAATATTTATCCAACTTCTCGCTTTGGCCAAGTACTATAGAAGCCAGGTACTGGGGATCCAGAAGTGAGTCAAACCAAGGCCCCTGCCCTCTAGGAGCCCACAGAGAGGTGAAAACAGCCATGAGTAGCTCCAAAGCTGTGTTTATGGTGCTGTGACATGGGCAGGCCCGGTGTTAGGACAGAGCGCACGGCCATCGGCATTTCCTTGGGTGGGGAAGTACGGGATGCTTGAACTTTATGGAGGCCTAGGAGGCTGCCCAGGTGGGAGGGAGGGGTTTTGAGCAAAGGCAATGGCTTATATAAAGGCCAGGAGCTGGACTAAGATACCTCGAGGACCCCAAGTGGTAGTGGCCACGGGGAGGGTTGTTGGGGAACGAGAGATGAAGTTGGAGAGCTTGGCAGGTCTGCGTGTTACAGAGAGGAATTTAAATTGCCTCCTGGAGGCCACGAAGAGCTGTTGAAGAAGTTAAGCAGGAATGTGACGTGATGGGGTTTCTATTTTAGAAAGTCACTCCAGCTGCCATTGGAGGATGGACAGAACGCTCAGTGAGACCGGCAATGGGGAAGCCATTTAGGGGAGGAGGATGGTCAGAAAGAAAGATGGTGACATGGTACCCAGTGTGCCCTAGGGACCAGAAGGTAGAGACCGAGAGGACGCATGCATTGAGATACTTAAGCAGACGAAGACAAAGGACGCAAGAGTGAGGGCTGAATTTTTTAACTGGATGTTTAGCTGGGGAACATACTTAAAAAAAGAGGGGGTTCTCTTAAGAAACTAAAAAAAATATGAATTATTATGGTATACAGGAAACTAGGAAAATAGAGGAATGGAAAAAAATACCCAGTCATCCCATCATCATGGCACAACTTGTGTGCATATTTTTATTTATTTCCTTCCAGTATTTCCCCCTAGTTTGTAGCCCCGAGTCAGTTTCCTAGATGACACATTTCCTTGAGCACTGGCTGGTGAATGGGACATGTATGCTGCTTCAAGCCTGGGAAAGACTCCCTTTCAGACCCATTGCTGGAGGTCCCACCTTTCCTTCTTATTGTGAGGGAGGCCAATTTTTTGGTATCTCTAAGAGCCAGTCACTTTGATCCGGGACTTGCTGGATCATGAGTGTTTTACAGTTTTATTCGTTCCATAACTTGGTGCATCCAATTATTTGCTCCCTTCTACCTCCCCACCGGCCATAAAAATGATGAAGATGATGGAACGCCTCATGCCTTTGTGTCCTGGAAAATTCAGCCTGAGATGCCAAGAAATGACAGTGTTCAGAATAATCCTCGCTGTGGCTTGTGAGGCTCACTTGTTGAAGTTGGTGGGGAGAGCATAGATGTTTCATTTAGCACCCCGGCGTTTTCACTGCCAGAATATTCTCTGAGCATAGTTCCGCTTCTAGCCGTGCTCCACAGGGTGTGTCCAGCTTGGAAAATAAAAAGTAATTGATGAGAAGCTTACAAAAAAGTTGTCCTGGCTCTAGCCGGCTCTCGTGGGTCAGAACAATTTGCTATTGGCAAGCTCCGTGTTTTGCATAGGAATTGAGAGAAAACTGCAGCCTTCTTTGGGGAAGGTATTATGCAGAACGTCAGTGTCTTGGCTTTGCATGAAAGGCCTCAGGGGGACAACCAGACAGTGGCCTCATTTTGTGTTATCAGGCTGAAAGGTGATCTTGGGCAAAGTAGACATTTGATGGAGAGAGGCAGGCTTGGAAGGGAAGCCAAATCAGTCTGCTAGCCCCATGCAAAGACGTGCTTTCAATGGAGCGTTGGCAGATAGAAGGCCACTGGATTCATTCCTTGGATTGTCCCTGCTCTTCATGACCACCAGGAGCCTTCCCTCTCCTGGGCGCCTCTGGGAGAAAATGCGGTGATCTACGAACCCAGGGCAAGAGGGAGCTTGAAAGCAGGAGCTGGATCGTGGAGAACTGGGAAAAGGCTAATGCCCAACAGCAGGGGTTGGCACCATTTTTATCTCTCACATGCCCTTGTGCAGGGAGAACAGGATGGCATCCAACAGCATGTTCCCTGGGGCTTTGCCCAGGCTAATTTTACATGACAATGGCTGCTCTATGCTCCTCCATGGAGCGCTGGAATGGCTCTGTGGTCCTTGAGTGGCCTGGCGGTGGAATTGGAAAAGATTCCCTTTTGGACTTCCGGCCCTGCTTAGCAGCAGGCAAAGAGACTCTGGCTGTGGGTTCCACAGGAGGCTGGACAAGTATTTCCCCTGGCCAGTGCTGCAGTTCTTTCAGAAGGGGGCCTTTCCTGGTCACAGGAGGGGTGGTCCAGGGCACAGCGGGTCGCCGTCCTTGACCACGGGGCTCTTTCGTGCAGGCTGAGATAGAGGTTGGACTTTGCACTCCACATAGGTCACTGGGAGATTTTGCAAGACAGTGTGTCACAGTGTTTGTGCGGCTTCCTGCGGGCCTCGCCCTTCACACTCTGTCCACGTGAAAACACCCGGTGAGGCCAGAGGCAGAAAGATGCCCGGAGCTCAAGTGAGGCTGGACCGTACTTGCAGGAGGGGAAGCTTAGTGGTCAGCAGAGGAGCGGGCTGGTTTTGAAATGTACTGGGCTCTTTAAAAATAGATAAAGAAAACCAAATGACTTCTTTTTTTTTTTTTTTAAAAAGGAAACCACTGATAAAGGAATTGTGACATAAACAAAGAAAAATGTGAGCACTCTGTTCTTTTCAGAGCAATAAAGGCAGCAAACAGGGAAATACCAGAAGCTTTGACCCAAAGTGTGCACTCTGCTCAGATCCCAATTCAGTCCGCACACAAAGGGGAGATTCTTGTGTGCAAGTCACCTTCACCGAAAGGTATAACTCAGCGAAGGAGATGTGCTATAGTTATAATTATTATTTTTTAGTTCTTTCAATCAAAATAGCTCCTAAGTAGTGTATCCCAGTGCAACTTAATCTCATGTCAACATGTGCCCCGGAGAACCTGCATTGGCCCCATGTTCACCCCTGGGGTACAGGCGTCTGGGTAAGACTCTCACATAAGAAAGCTGGTGTCTATTAATCCCATGGGACCTTCCACTTACACGGCTCCTGGGCTTTCTTTGTGTCAGTGTGTGGTTCCTGAAGGCAAAGACAGAACCAAATCGAACCTTCCTGACTCTTTTGATAGCAAGTGACAGAAACCAAATTTGAGCTGTCTTATAAGCACACAAGAAGGGTGGGAAGAAAAGGGGGCAGTGGCTTGACACCGATGAGGTTGTGTAGCTGGGAAGAGCATAGGCAGAAATAGCAGATATGTGCTACAATCTACCTTGGCACCCAAAGGGGGCAGTAGCCTCGGCCTCTTCCATCCCCGCACCCCAAATACTATGGCTTCTCTGTTATCATTGGGCCGCATCCCATTCAGGAGCTCTTCTTTAATTTTAACTCACCTTTCTCTTTTGAGCATGTAGCATACATTCCACTGAAAATCCTGGTCTTTCTAATTCACATGCTAAGAAGACCAAGGCCCAGAAAATAGTTCTGGACTTGTAATAACCCAAGAGCCCTGAACGGCTAGGATGCTGTGGTGTGAGGAGCTTGCATTAGCACAGAAGTTGGTGTAGCAAAAGCAGATACAACTCACAGTTCTTTCCCTTCCGTCTCAGTAAAATCCCCTGTTCCCAAGATTCCAAGGAGCGGGCTTCGGACTACAGTCAGTTGGTGCTGCTTCAAATCACCCAATAGCCAATCATTATTGACTTCTTCCTGTGTCGCTGGAGGTGAATAATAGGAGAGGAGACTGAGTGTCTTTACTGCATGGAAGAGAGACCTACTTGGCTGAGCTGAGACCTACTTATCCTGAGATAAGGATTCCTATGGCACAATTTCATGGAGCTCCAAGAATAGAGCCTTGAGCACTGGGCATCACAAAGAACACACAGGGGAGATCACTTGTGGTTCTTGCTAGATAGGCCAACAGCAGGTGTCTTCCTCCTCATACTGCTCCCTGGAGATGTGTGTGCTTGTGTGCTTTTTATTTAGCTCTGCACTCCTGCGAGTCTGTAAGAAAGGTGTTCATCTTATTCACAGCCATGTCCCTGTAAGCAGCCCAAAGTGTGGCCCAAAGGAAGCGTTCCTTGTATTTTTGTTCAGTGAGTTCATGGATCTTCACCTTATGCTCTGCCTTTTCAGTGACCAGCTAAGTCCATGTGCCTGCTTCTATCAGGCCTACTCCCAGATGGTTCCTCTGCTGCCTCTGCTTTTCCAGGTTTTTTCCCCCCCATAACTCTGGATTGCACCTGACCCGTCATGATCTTTTTGACCTCTTCTCCATTTTGACCTTTTGGTTTTAGCGTCTGCCATTAACTGACCAAGTCAGTTAATAAACTAGGATAGACTAATTTATTCGTTAAATTCTTGAGAGGGAGGGAGGAAGATAGAGAGAGAGAAAACCAACTAGTGTGGTCATCCATTTGTACCAGGTTGTGGGTCATGAGCCAACCAGAAGATTGACTGTCCTTGGTCCGATGCCCACTTTGAGGTGTGGGATAGAGGTCAGTGTCAACGGGTTCAAAATATAGGTTCCTAGACAGCAGGGTCTTAGCACCCAAAGGGGGTGCTCTGTGGATAAGGCAGTTTCTCAAAGAATGGAGTGAGTGTGGAAGGCGGTACTTGACCTCTCTTATAAAATAAGGCAGACTCTCTAAAGAGTTTATCATAGTAAGACTTCAAGGCAGATCAATATCAATCCATATAGGATCTGTTCTTGCTGTCTAGCAAACTTTCTTCTCTTCTTATAAGAGACATCACAGGCCATGGCAGAGGTCAGTTGACTCAGGATAGGCTCATCATTGGACCTCAACTCCTTAGCCGTAGTGATTGCGTGAAAGGTGAACATATGACACAACCAAGTCAATAAGAGTTCTTCTTTGAAATTTTTAACAATGGATCTAAAAGAGGGGTACCTGGGTGGCTCAGTCAGTTAAGCATCCAACGCTTGATCTCAGCTCAGGTCTTGATCTCAGGATTGTGAGTTCAAGCCCTGTGTTGGGTTCCATGCTGGGCATGGAGCCTGCTTAAATAAACAAAAACAAAAACCCCATAAAAACAACAACAAAACAATGGATCTAAAAGAGCAGATCTTTTTTTCTCTCTGATCATGGAGCTGCTGGGTTATGAGTTTATACTGCCATCAGCCATGTCCACCATCATATGGAAGAAAGACTAAAATACAGTGGGGACAAGACACTGAGAGAGAAGCTTGACAGCTGTCACTACTAACAGCCTCAGGTGAATTCTACCCTTGTTTTTGTTCTTTCCGTTATTTGGTTCAGAGGTCCAATAAATTCTTTCTCTCTGTCCCTGCGTGTCTCTTCTTTTTTTCCTCTCTCTTTCTCTTCTCTCTTCCTCTCTTTGCTTAGGCTAATTTAAATGGACTTTCTTATGCAACCAAGGTAGTTTTGAATGAAAACAAATGCTAAATTTGGCCATTTAAACTAAATATTTGTTAAATGAGCAAAACCATGAAAATTATAGGCATTCAAGGGAAAGAAAAAGAGACAAAGACAGAGAGCTAGCAGGCAAGCCAGCAGGCAGCACTGGCCCAAGAATCTAGAAAAGACTTCATGGCAGCTTGAGCCTTCATGATAAGGTTTGAACTTGACTTTGAAGAAGGTTGGAATATGGAAAGATAAAGGGTGGGGGGTAGCGGAGAACCTTCCAGGCCAAATGATGTGGAAGAAGGCACGAAGGGGGGAATGAGCATGACATAGACGTGGGCACACTGTTACTTTAGCCTTGCTTTCCTAAGGCTGATTTCATCTATTGATTTCACATGAAAATTCTTTCAGGATGTGGGCTATTTCTTTTGCATCCCTGTCATCACCGACAATCCCTATTATTACATTAATTCCAAGATCAATAGTGCTTGTGTTCTGGAAATATGAAGGAAGTGGCCTTCTCACAATTCCCATATCTCCCAGAAACCCATTCCCAATAGGGAATGATCATGATAAGAATAGTCATAATTTCGAGTTTCACTGCATCTGACTTTCCGTGATTTAAAAGTTCTTCCTGTAAGAACATCTTCAACATTTTCCAAAATGCCTTTAGTTTCTACTTGGCACGTATTAGATTTAAAATTCAGGATTTAAAATTCTTTCAGAGTTAGGTACTGTTTTATTTTATTTTATTTTTTAAGATTTTTATTTGAGAGAGAAAGAGAGCATGCATGTGAGTGGGGGGGGGGCTGCAGACGGACAGAGGGAGAACCAGACTCCCTGCTGAGCCAGGAGCCAGACACTGGGTTCCATCCCAGGATCCCAGGACCCTGAGATCGTGACCTGAGCCAAAGGCAGATGCATAACTGACTGAGCCATCCAGGAACCCCAGTTAGGTACTGTTTTAAAATCCAATCATAGACTCATGGAATCTATGAATTTTCTCTCAAGAAAAAAATATACACATATAAAAATTTCTGCACAAAACTGCAAGGGATATTTAGCCATTCCTGGGAGCCATCTGCCGATCTCTAGGGATCCATTGAGCCCCTGGTTAAAAATGCCAGTAGGTAGGGGGGTTATTTTGACTTTAGTATTTTAGTTACATTGCAGTACACTTTTTCCTAGAACAGCTCATGGAAATCCTTTTTATCTGGTTTTCACTGGTTGTGCCTTGTTTTACTTACATCCTTAGTTATTTTTTTACCATGACCTGCTCATTTTCCTTGGGAAATTATTTGTAAGACTGTTTTGAGGCCTAGGTTGGGGATGCATTTTTTCCAAAGAGGACTTGTGTTTGTTTCTGCCAGATACTTAAAAACTCTACCAGTTCAGAACCTCTTTAAATTATATGAATAGCTTGAGGGTTTTGACCATCCAGGTGACGTGAATTTGGCCTCATGTGGGAGCTGAATGGCGGCCCTCTAAAAGACATGCCCACTTCTTAATGCACAGAACTTCTGAGTGTTACCTGATTTGGAAAAACACCTATCTGCAGATGTAATTAAGCTAAGGATCTTGAGATGAGATCCTCGGATCATCTAGGTGGGTCCTAAATCCAAGCACAAATGTCCTTAGAAGAGACACACGGAGGGAAGACACACAGAGGAGAGGAGTCAGAGCTATGGAATGCCAACAGCTGCTGCAAGGAAGAAGAGGCAAAGAACGGAATCTCCCCTATAGCCTTTGGAGGGAACGCAGCCCTGCTAACACCTTGGTTTCAGACGGCCGACCTCTAGGACGGACACATGTCTGCTGTTTGAAACCCTTGGTTGGTGGTATTTGTTATAGCAGCTACTGGAAACCAGTACGGGCTCCAGACAGGCCTGGCCTATTCGGATAACTTCTCTAGGACCCTTTCTCTGGTCTGCTCTGCTGCTCACCAAGGAGCCCTCGTTCCTGGCTGGAATAGAGAGGTCAAATTCGAGGTAGCCTCTTTTACCTACACATCAGCGCCCCAGTTTCAGGAACGTTGGTAGAAGGTGTAAGATTGCCAGGTCAGAGAAATACACTCTCAACAGCAGCAGTTGCCAGAGCCTTCGTGGGGGTCCAGTGCACCCCGATTTCCACACAGTGACGTGAAGAGGACCCGACAATGCCTGCACACAGTGGGTTTCATTCTAGGAAAGCAACCTTGAAGTCAGTGAGCCGAATCTTTTATACTGGTCAGGAAACATGCCTGCCTCTGGCATGACAAGGAGATAGTCCCTTTTTCTATGCGAGATCATAAGTCTGTATGTCTTTGTTCTGCTGGGAGAGACTATCTGTTTTCCAAGCTGTGAGCAAATCCGTTCTTTCCTCAGGAGGGAGAAACCACATCTTCTCAGGCGGCTTATTTTGCAAACATGCTTGGAAAAAGAATCCAGAATGAGGGCGGCCGCTGCTTCTGCTCACAAGATGTGCAGAAATGTAAGAGAGCCATGCAGAATTGTGCCCCCACAGAGAGCTGGGGGGCAGGAAGAGGGCTGCATTTACGTCTCACCCACTCTTGTGCTGAAGGCGCGTTATTTATCAGTGGCCGCATAACCCCATCTGTCCCATTACCAGAAATGGACCAGAGCAGCCCATGCAGAACTGCCTGATGGTAACACAAGCGGTAACACAGAATTGGATGATTCCTTACCTGGAACAGCAATGAGAGACATGTGCTAGTTTCCAAGGGGGTGACAATCTGTTTCACAAACGAAGAGATGGGGAGTAGTTCTTGTAGCCCCGTGTCCTGCGAGCCTATTTGAACGGCCTTGCAAGGCGCTTCCAAAAGAACGCTCAAACCACTTTGAGCGCCCATAGCCTTGTTGGTAAAAAAAAAAAAAAAAAGAGGAGGTGGGAGATGGGGAGCGGCTGTCAGGGTGACTGCCTTGAGGAAGGCCTCCCTGTTTGGATGTCCGGCCCAACATGACTGCTAAACAGCCAAGCAGCAAGCTCCCTGGTTGAGAATTCTACTCACTGAGAGCCCAGCGCTGCATCGTGGGAGGAAAGGCAGGCATACATGGCACAGAGATGGGACGAAGTCAGAGAGGGTAACCTGTATCCAGGACCAGTCCCTGCCTAACGGCACCTTCCCACCTACAGGGGCTCCGTGGTCCATGCCTCTCTCAAGGCTTAGGTGGAAACAGAGGGAGCTGGACTTCGGAAAACCCCACCCCAGCTCCTGTCCTCTGTTTTCTCTTGTGGTTTCTATATTTGAGGTGCTCTCTGGGCTAGGCGGCTCTCCCACTTCTGTTGAGAATTTTGTCATCTGCCAACCTGCACGGCTGCTTTGGGAACGGAAGTGCTCAAGCCAAGACAGACTTACACCTTAGTTCATCGTAACCACGTGCGTTCTACCATTTGCCTTGATTCCGTTGGAGGCAGAAGCAGATACAATGCAGGTACGGTTGGTTGATGGCGCTAGGAGGAGAAGAGGGAGACACTGCGTGGTAAAGAAAATCCAAATTGTCTTTCTTAATTGAAGCTAAATGATTCTGAATTCGATACCGAATCCAGAACAAAACACAGCCCCTGAGATGTGAACTTTCTTTTTCTTCTTCTTTTTTTCCTTTTTGTTTTTGAGAGCAAAGCACATGTTTCCCCCTGCGTCAGCAATGGGGGAAACACTGAGTTAAAGGCAACCAAAGGACACGAACTTGAACTGAAGCTTGAAAATATAGGCTGTCCTAGATAGGATCTCAAGATTAGGAGACATTTTGATATAGAGCTGTACATAAGTTTTTTCTCCTCCAAAGACTAGTTACCCTTTGTTCTAGAAGCAGAAGGGGAGAGCCTACATTTCCCAGGGTAGAAAAAAAAAAATTAAGGCTCCAATTGAGCAAAAACCACAGTTTTCCCAAGGCTTATTTTGGTTCTTCATCTTGGGGGCCAGGAAGACGTAAGACCTTGAGTTGGAATGTGCGTTTGTAAGGGTGAAGGTGTCTCCAGGAATGGCACTGGGAGGCTTTACTTAGAGCTTTGCCAAAGTGCCCAATGACCCTTGGGTTAACTTGTGGTCCAAGTGCTTGCGTGCAAAAGACAGAAGCAGGAAGTGTAGAAAAGAGCCTGGCTTCTGTCTCTGCACGGATCCTCTACCAAGGCAAGAGGGTCTTAACACACTTACTCTGCCCTAGGTGGGGGTCTGGAATCTTCAGAATGAGGCCTGAGAGGGTTGATTCGCCCCAAGGGAAGTGCCCAGCCCCAGCTGTAATGTCAGTCTGGGCCAGCCTTTGGACCAGCTACACGAGAGGCAAAATGAAACTTTAGAGGGCACCCTTATTTCACAGTAGGGGACAGGGAGACCTGGAGGTGAGAAGGGCTTTACCTAAGGCTTTGTGGTCACTGTGTTGGTGTGGTCCTCTAATAAGTAGGCTCCAAGGCAGGATTCAATAGGGAAGGATTTTATTAGAACAACTGTGTGGTGGAGAATGTGGAGGGAGCTGGACAAGACCACGGGGCAGATTTGATCTGAACGGAAGCATCTAGACTGCTGTGCAGCCCAGGCAGGTTCACAAGGCTGTTGGGGGTGGGGCAGCCAAAATTGGCTGAGAGAGGAGTCTCTGGTGTCCCAGAAAGGGGGCCAACTTAGACTCCCTACCATGTCATTCACTGGCCTCTATGAAAGGCTGGCAGTAGATTTCAAGAGTGACAGCTGGGACCCTTAGGTTGATTTCACTCCCTGTAGTTGGAGGTCTACTGACACATTCTCACAGCCGCCTCAATGCACTTGATCTTGGACTCATAACCAGTACTCAACCTCTCCCTTCTCCTCTCCATTCTAAATGCCTCTCATTTTCTGCTGTCATTTTGGGAGGTCTTGGTGGCTCGCTTAGTGGTATGACCAGAACTGTCATTCCTGGGAATATCTAAACCCTTGATAACAAACTCTTTGCAGGCTTGGGCCGGTGCTCATGTCTACTCCTAGTTACGGAGAGGCAAGGGAACACCAGGTGGTGCCCAAGTGGGTGGCCTGGAGTCACACATATTCCTCTCTGCCCCTGTCATATAAACACATCTCTCTGTTCTCTGGATTATCAAGGTCAATACCTCTGCCAGTATAATGATTTCTTTCTTCTCCTGCTGATCCTTGGGCATGAATTCAAAGCACACGTGGCAGCCACAAATTATAGTTCAGTGGGACACTTGCTGTGTCCCCTACCAAGAACGGGTCCCTTTGGGAGACCAGGACCTTCAACCAGGCAGAATCCAGAGTTGAGGGACAGGAAGCTCACGATTCCCAGTGGGTGGTCAGAAGTGACGGCAAGTGGAGCCATGCACTGCTGCTTCTACCCCTTGGTTTCTAAACTCAGGTATCTTTCCTACTGGAGACAGTACCACGCAGGAGTCTCTGACTTAATAAACATACTGCATCCTAAAGGATACACCCCATTTTTTTCTGAGGGTTTCCTCTGAGTTGACACTGCAGCTGCACCTTTAGAAGGCTGTTCCGGAATTCTGGGAGGTAGGCTGTTCCAGGGCAGATCACCAACTCAGCTCCCTGAGCAGATATGCTGTTGGAGAATGACATGCCAGGCTCTGCACTTTGCAGGTGCTCCCACTTTTCAAGAATGACTTAGCTAACTTCAGCGAAGGTGTTATATTATCTGTAATGTATTTTCAAACACTCTACCATATATGGTATGACATATACATGGGTGTTGGGGTTGAACTCTGAGAAGCTAGTCAACATTTGGGGTACACTCACCAGGAAGCCACACTCACAGTGGTGAGTTTGCATTTGAGGAGTCCATACTACCTGGAAAAACAGCACAGTAATTGTGAACCATCAGGCTGGCTTAGGTCAGACCACAACAGAGAGAAGCACTCTTCTCTCCCCCCTGATGAGGACAGAAGAGAATCGCTTTTGCTAGACACTGGGCCTTCCCAGAGACCAAAGGCCACAGTGGCACTGAGCTTCTCCTGGACTTTGTTGACCACCTGTGGGAGGGGGGAGGAAGGGTTTGCCATTTCTTTTTTTTTTTTTTTTTTTTTATT
>NC_048223.1:113195963-113425552 GCF_002007445.2 Ailuropoda melanoleuca | reverse complement strand
TTCATTAGTTGCGTATAACACCCAGTGCACCATGCAATACGTGCCCTCCTTACTACCCATCACCAGTCTATCCCATTCCCCCACCCCCTCCCCTCTGAAGTCTTCAGTTTGTTTCTCATAGTCCATAGTCTCTCATGTTTCATTCCCCCTTCTGATTACCCCCCTTTTCTTTATCCCTTTCTTCCCCTACCGAGTTTGCCATTTCTTAGTAAGTGCGGCACCGGCTCCCGTCCCCTTACCTGACGGCTCTTTTCAGAGGCTGGGGTACATAAGGACTCTGTTTTCATCTCTGGACCCTCATTATAGGTTTGGGGCCCCGTCACATCAATACCTCGTTACAAGCTATATTTACAAACGTAGCACTTCATCGCAGGAAATCACCAGAGAGGGCATATGGCTTAAAAAAAATCCTCAAATTGTGGGAGAGGAAAAGAGGCCCAGGGAGGCTAAGCTGCTCGTCCGAGGCCATTCGTACTTGGTGGGCAGAGACATCATTGGGCCCGAATTGCCCACCACATGCGGGTTCCACGTGCGGCTGAGCTGAGTGTGTGGGAAAGCTGGTATAGTAGCTTTCAGTGCAGGGATTATACGGATTGATCAATCACCAAACATTCATCCAAGAGTTACAGCGTGCTCAGAACTAGGTCGTATGGGTCAGGTGAAGAAGAGGAGACACGGTGCCGCCTTGAAGAATTCACTGTCGCGTTGGGGGCTGTCACTAACCTGGGAAACAGCAATGAGCTAGCTCGCTGGAGGGGGATCGTTCTAAGAACGCAGGAGCACGAAGAACGATAATTCAGGAGGTGGGTGAAAGCTGTGCTCCAGACTCAGACAGACCCGGTTCAAATCCTAGATCTCCCCAGGCAAGCCGCTTAACCTTTCTGAGCCTTCCTTTGCCTGTCGACGTGGGAGTAAGAAGTGCCCGTGTCATAGAACAGTGAACATTCAGTAGGGTCTTGCTGCTAAAATGCTTTGCATGGAGTTGGACTACACACTAAATGCTCTATTGGCTCCTTAATATTAATTAGTTTATTTAGTAATCAAAGAGGAGAGCAAACACCTTGCTTCTTGATCCAGCGTCACAGTGCATCTGGTATTCCAAATACCCAAAGGGTCCATTTAGGGGATAGAAAAATCTTGAAGATGCTAATTAAATGACTGAAATGACCTGCCACGTAACCATGATCTAGAGACCAGATCAGTCCCAATCAACCGATTATGGTGGGATTACCCGGCCGCTGCCGTGTCGGGGTGACTCGAGTGTCACACAGCATTTGACGAGCAGTGATCACCTGCTTTCCCACATGCTTCCTCATCTTCTGCCTTTTGACTGGCCACACAGGCCAGCGCAGAGCTAGGAATGACCAAGAAATCCCTTTTCAGAGTTGTCTTTGTAGAGCCACTGCCATGCAGCTGTGTAGAAATGGATTAATTGTTCTTAAGGGTTCTGTTTGCTAATCTCCTTACCAGCTTTGCAAATACGCCAAGGTCAGGTTTAGTCCCAGATCAGTCTACCGTAATGCAATTCCAGGGGGATAATATGATGAGGCCAGGGTGCACTCCTGTCCCTGAGTTCTTCATGAGTTAATTAGAAAGGCGATCACAGGCTACCTGCACGAATAGAACCAGAAGGAGAACACTGGTCCATCCAGACATTTTGATATCTGGAAAATTAAATGTTCCAGAACCCTGAAAAGGTAACTTTGGCTCAAAAATCAGTATTTTAATCTGAAAGATATTTTTCACCAGAGAACGAAGCCTGAATCTGGTATAAGCACCGCAAGGACCCCCATGGTTCAGAATCAGGTGGAAAATCCAGGATATGAAACAAGTGAGCTTTGGTTTAGTCAGGGCTATAATCTGACTATGAATACGTAGAAAGAATTTACAGTCCTCTTAGCACCCGCAATGGTGACAACCTGTAGCCTTTTAGACTACCTTGTGCACTGACACTGACTTCACACAAGGAAATAAGAATGAAATTTACTGTGAAGAGAAATTCCATCCTTGGATTTGCCCCAAGAGCTTCCTGACTTACCGTCAACTACTGAAGAAAATTTTTTACTTAGAATCGTCCAGCTTGGTCTAGTCATTAGCATTGCAATTTTTCCTGGACATCCTGTTTTCTCACTTACGTAGGTCATGATTAACTTAAAAACAATCCACGTAATAACCACCTCCCCTCTGTTAGGACGCCTACTATCAAAAAACCAGCAAATAACAAGTGTTTGTGAGGGTGTAGAGTATTGGGACCCCCGGTGGGACTGTAAAATGGCGCGTTTTCTGTGGGAAATAGCGTGGAGGTTCCTCAGAAACTTAACAATAGAACCACTATACGACCCAGCAATTCCATTTCTGGGAAGATACACAAAAGAATTGAAAGCAGGGTCTCAAATTGGTATTTGCACACCCATGTTCATAGCAGCACTATTCACAATAGCCACGAGGAAGAAGCAACCCATTCCTCAATGGATGAATGGAGAAACACAATGTGGTATATACCTAGAATATTACTGAGTCTTAAAAAGGAAGGAAATCCTGTCATGTGCTACAACAGGGATGAACCTTGAGGACATTATATTAATTGAAATAAACCAGTCTCACAAAGATAAATACTGTATGATTTACTTATATGACGTTATCTAGAGTAGTCAAAACCCCAGAGACAGAAAGTAGAGTGGTGGTAAGTCACCAGTGCTGGGGGGAGAGGAGTAAGGGGGCTGGTTCAATAGGTATAGTTTCAGTTTTGCCATGTGAAAAAGTTCTGGAGATCTACCTCGTAACAGTGGGAATAGATTTAACACTACTGAAGTGTCCAGTTAAAAATTAAGACAAAAAATCTTGGGCTTTGTGTTTTTTACCACAATAAAAAAAAATGGCATACATGCCTCGAAAAGCTACGATGAACTGACGGAAGGAGGAATGGCTAAACGGACAGACAGCTGATAAAACACGCATAACGTGAACTGTACAGTCTAGGTGGTGGGTGGATGGGGGTGACCGTAACGGTTCTTCAGTGTCGTAATTAAGATCTATATACATGCGCCCTACTTATCCGACCCATACTCTACCTGGCTAGCTGATATTTATAATGGTGGCACACTTTTCTTAAAAAGAATTAGATCTCTCTGAAAGAGTAGCTATTGTAAAAATAACAGAGAGACTCTTCGTTAGGTGAATTTGCGTAACATCCTTTCCCCTCAGACAGCACATACACCTTGGCTTTTAGAGAAGCGCTTGGGGTAGACGGGCTTGTAGGCCGAATAGCGAGTGGTCTCTGCTCAAGCCCCGGCAACCCCAGTCCTACCCCTTCAGCTAATTGCATTTGCTCGCTTCTGTTTGTTTCTGCTGCTTATTTCCCTATCGTTAACTAACACGCCGACACTGCTCTTTTGCATTTTATCAACTTCAGACATTCTCTGTTGACTTCCTGGCTTGAGAGACCTGGATTTGCGACTGTACACGAGCCCCGCCCACCACCCACACCATCCCTGGTGTCCACCAACGTCTCCCTTCCCCTTGCTCCCTACCGAATACACCGCCCTCAAGTCCCCCACCTGTTATCTCTGCCACTTCGAATGTATACCTAGATCACCATTTCTTGTACTATCAACCATTCCTATCATCTCTTGATTCTCTGTAAGGTATTTGATATTCCCATCATCCCCCATACTTCTGCTCCCACTCACCTTCCACCCGCAAGCTGTTCGCCAGTGTCTTTACTTTTATACCATCGCATCAGTTTGAACGTGCCCAAAACAAAAACACACGGAACCCCACAACATCTCCATGTTGAAAATCCCATTCCAACACGGTGAACAATCACACCGCTAAGACTACAGTAGGCACTATATAAACACCTGAACAACTGAGTACCGGTCATGTTTGACAGCACTGAGTTCAAACAACTGGGGTCCCACCATAGCCTTCTTGTCCCTGGGAGGCAGATGGCAAGTTCATCACGATCCCAAGGGGGAATAAAGACAAAAAGCATTTCACAAACTTCTTTCTATGTGGAAAAAGCACGTCTACTCAGCCTCCTTGCAGGATTCTGGAAGGTTTCTACAACTGCATTTGATTTTTAAAAGAGGAGATTCAGGAAAGCAAGGTAGAACCATCACAGACTATCAGAGGAAAAGGAGGCTGACTTAGGGGATATCCTTGACCTTTGACTGAGCTGTTTGGGCTGTTGCTGAAACTGGGCCTGGAAGGACAGTGGCATGAGCCTTCTAGCATGTTCTTCCTGGAGTTGCAAGCTCTATTTTGTCCTGCCACGGATCTGTGTCATGCACATGTGTGATACTTTCATGGAACTGCATGGAGCTTCTATCCAGGAATTCAAGGGTTTCAATCATCTTGGATTTCTCCTCACCCCCCATCGTTAGTCCCTTACTTACTGCACTAAAGCCTGGGTCTCCCGAAATGCAGACCAGCTCACTCTATGACTTTGCTGGAAGATGTCAAACCCAGCATACTGATCTGGTCACTGTATTATCAGAAGCCGGTTGTTTATAACGTGCTCGGACGTGCATGGAGCTCTCCCTGTGCCCTGTTTCCCGCCAGACGCTGCAAACAGCCTCATTCCAGGATTTCATATAGTGCATTAGGAATGTGACAGTCTCAGAGTGCCCTCTGATACCGTCAGTCAAGTAGAGAACCCCTCCCATTTTTCTTATTTGACCAGAAGAGAAAGCAAAAGTTCAGAGCAAATTCTGTGCCTTACTCCAGTATGCACAAGTTTGCTGACTTTCCTTACACTTGAATGGACCTCTGTTAATTCCAAGTCTAGAATGCTGGTCTCTACCTGCCCCCCCCCCCGCGATATCCACCTCTGAACCCCGGGAACCTGTGGATGCGTTACCTTACTAGGCAAAAGGGACTTTCAAATGGGATGAAGGACTGGGGAGATGGGTAGATTTTTCTGAATTATCTGGGTGAGTCCAATCTGATCACATGAATCCTTAAAAACAGAGAATATTTCCTGGTTGTGAGGAGGGGAGGAGACTGTGGAAGGAACGGGTCAGATCAATGCAATGTGAGAAGGACTCAGCCTGTCATTACTGGTTTTGAAGATGGAGGAAGGGGGCCATGAGCCACTGAATGTGGGCAGCTTTTAGAAGCTTAAAAAAAAAGGCAAGGAATCAGTTTCTTCCTTAGCGTGTACAGAAGGGAACGCAGTCTGGCTAACACTTTGAATTTAGCTCTGCGTGACCCATTGTAGGCTTTGACCTATAGAACTATAAGATAAGGTGCGTGTTGTTTTCAATCACTAAGTTTGCTGTCATTTGTTAAAGCCGCATTAGATAACGAACACACTGCCCTAATCCACATCAGCATGCCCTCAAAAGATACAAAAACAATCAATTCTTCTTAACAACTAGGCACTTGAGAATTGCTTATAAATCACGTATAGGGAAATCTTAGCTACCTGGGACTCTTGCAAAATGTATCAAGGTGATACCTGAGTTTCTCCAAACAGCTCAGGATTTATTCATGTATGACCCAAAACGTTTTTTATTCTATTTTTTTAAAAATTTGTTTATTTATTTGAGAGAGAGCACAAGTGGGGGTTAGGGAGGTGGAGCAGAGGGAGAAGCAGATTCCTCACTGAGCAGGGAGCCAGACATGGGTTTCGATCTTAAGACCCTGAGACTGTGACCTGAGCTGAAGGCAGATGCTTAACCAACTGAGCCACCCATGCACTCCAACATTTTTTATTTTAAACATTTTATAAGATGAACATTTGTAACTTTTAGGAAGTTTAAAATTTAACATTTTAAGTTAAACATTCAAATTTAACATTTTAACCTTTAGGAAGATTAAATCCCTTATAAATCATATATATATACACATATATAATATATACACATACATACTTCTTCATATACACGGATATATATGTATATATTCCTATTTAAGCAGAATACATTGAACTTTATTTCGCATTTTTGCGACGCGTGGGGGGATTTCCTATTTTGAGCATTAGTTATTACCCAATATTATAGCATCACCATTGTGGCTGACTAAGTACTGAAAAACTACCATATGTGGCAGATTTTCTGGAATGATCCCAATTTTAAATATCCTCTCCTACTTTCCTTATTTTGGTCAAATGACCTTTCCCGATTTTCTGCTCAGGTACCCGGGTCCTATAGCTGTATGGCTACTTGCCTTCAAAATACATGGCCCCAAACTACTGTGCAAAGGGGAATTCTAATCATGTGTTCACCTTGAGTAACTCAGGCCACAGGGAGTCACCTGGCAGTCATGCCACACAGCTGATCTGTAGCAGAGCCACAGGGCAAACTCAGAACCCATCTCTTAGTCTCTCTCTGTTCCTTGACCTGGTGAATCTACCATCTTGCTTTTTTTTTTTTTTTAAGATTTTATTTATTTATTCGACAGAGATAGAGACGGCCAGCGAGAGAGGGAACACAAGCAGGGGGAGTGGGAGAGGAAGAAGCAGGCTCATAGCGGAGGAGCCCAATGTGGGGCTCGATCCCATAACGCCGGGATCACGCCCTGAGCTGAAGGCAGTTGCCTAACCGCTGTGCCACCCAGGCGCCCCCTACCATCTTGCTTTTGACTTCAACAGCAGTGCTGGCCTGTCCCCCTGGGGGGGTCCTTTAAACAAGACTAGAGCCACCAACCAAACCAACCAGCATGATTATGGTCTCCCTTCTCAAAACAATACTTCCTTTCCAAACCCAGTCTCAGAAAATCTAAACCAATTCAGGCCTCCAAACTCCAACCACAACCATCTTCAAAAGGCGTATGAGGGGTTTCATGTCTTAGCAGTCTGACGGCAGCCATCAAAGTCACCACCTGCTCAGATGGTGGAGACCCGGAAGGTCCTTTCCAGGGGGTGAGGTGGCTGGAACTAGCTTTGTATCCAAGGCCTCCCAGCTTATTGGTCCTGGCCTCCTGTGGACCTTTCTGATGGACTGAGCCACCCCTATGGTTACTAATCGCTCTTTGAATACAAAGAGGTATCAACAAGCCTGTTGGGACGGAGCTGGTCTTCCTCTGAATTTACTTAGTTCCACAAGAGAAGGAGGGGTGAGGGAGTGTGTGTGACATGCAACCAAAGGAAAAACAGACACGGAGAGATGGGAGCCTAGCAGGAAAAGGGAACCAACAGAGAAAGACAGAGAAACAGCCACAAGTAGGGACAGACACAGAGACTGAGGGAGTAAAAGAAGCAAGGAGAGGAAACGAGCGACAGAGGGCAAAGGCAGAGAATAACAGCACAGAAAGAGGATGGTGCACAAGGCAGAGAAAAGAAGAGGCCAGAAGGGCGGGGCCTGCGTCTTTTCCAGAAGTCAGAAATGCCCTTTAAGGGAGGCGGTGGACCTGGAAGCTCCTGGAAAGTTAATGTCATTTCCTTGCCATTTTTCTGTCTTCTGGTCACACAGCTGCTGTCTTCTGCCCTGTGGGCCCGTCACCCAGCCTCAGCGTCTGCTCAGCCCCTATGGCCCCGGGAGACCGAAAACCTCATTGTGGAGCTGTGGGTTTATTTTTTTCTGATAACTTAGCAACATCAAACAAAGGAAGTCACACTAGTGCCCTGCCTCAGCAAGGCAAACAGACACTGCCCCAGCCGGGGCGCCTCCCTCCCAGGACACACGCGGACGAGGCTTGGGCCGGGGGGCTGGCGGAGTCTTTGGGTTTGTGGGGCTGAAGAGGCAGGGGCCTGAGTCTGTGAACAATAAAAACCCTGTCTGGCATTTAGTGCGGAGCAGTGACCAGGGAGAGGGGCTGACCTGGGAAGGGATGTGGCCCCAGCGGGAGCCTTCTCACACTTGTGGGACAGGCCATCTGCCTGGGGACTGGGGAGGGTCTCAGGCCCAGGTCCCTGACGGATCTCCCCAGTTCCCCCATGACTTATTTTCCTGTTTAGACCTGGGTTGGTTTGTTGTTTGTTTATTTTCCTTTGCAGAAGATGGAGTTGTACTGGATCAGTGGTTTCCAAAAGGTTCTGGGGATTCTAGCAGGTTCTGCGGGCCTTGTTCAGGGCCTGAGGATGGAGGGGAGGGAGCCGAAGGAGCAGGGTGTAGGGGCTCCCGTCTGCACTAAACAGAGCTGCCCCACGTTTACGTTCTGCTTCTGTGTGAAAACTGCTGAGCGAAAGCAAGTGTGGAGGCCCTTGCGTGGGACGACGTCCACATCCCTGCCAGTCCCTGCACTTGATAACTTAGCTTTCTACTCCAGAGGGTGGAGCTGTGCTCCTGTGACCCCGGGACAGAGTGGACAGTGCATTTGGGCAGAAGAGAAGGCTCATTTCTTTCATGTGATTTGGGGGATCTAGACTCTTCTTGGCTGGGCCCCAGAGCTGGAAACTCACCCAGAGAGGCTGATTCCTTAGGACTAAGGCACATCTGTCCCCCGGCGGAAGGAGGCAGAAGGGCACACCCCACCCTGAAGTGCATAGTCTCCCCACTCTGGAATTTCTGGGTGGGGCAAACCATTATTTGACATAGTATTCAGCCATGAAGAAACAAAGAAGGTACTTCCTTGAAATCAGTGTTACCTTGATGATAATAAATCCTGCCAGAAACCAAGGGGAAATCCAGATGAGATGATTCGTTGGGTTAGAAGGTCAGAATTCAGCTCTCTTGGATGGCAGTGGCTGTGCCTACCTGCCAGCCGGCTGCGTGCCCTCCACCAAGGCCTTCCAGCCCTTCCAGCCCCTGCACAGGCCTTCCTGCCCCGCCCGGCCTGTCCACACCTTGCTGGGGCCCACCCACTTTGTCAACACGCAGAGGCTATCCCTCAGGATATGTCATTGAGGCATATGCCGTTTCTGGGCTCCTGAGCTGCCCCCCCCCATCACAGTGGATTGCCCATTGCATGTTCCAGAAGGATCAGAGGGCAGGCAAGCTACAGGAAAACCCACCCTCCTCTGTTGCATTCTTTTTGAGCCTTCCCCTTGGATTTGGGGGCCCTGAGGTGGGGGGACCTGCCTGTAGGCTGAAGCAGCGGGGGAAGGGGGAGGCATTTGCCATCGGACGGAAATATGACCAACTGCTCAAAAGCCAGGTGGATAAATATGCCAAATCAGTGAAATGGCATCCTGTTCCATCCGGAGGGGACAGCAAACACAGATGGACAAAGCAGAGTGCTAATTACATCTCAGAAGATGCTAAATATTGAAATGCCTGCCTGGTGCCGATTCGTATCCGAGGGAATTTTATGAGATTGGGTTTCACGGGCAGTAAACTTGTGTACCAAGTTCTTGTTTCCTCTCTCTTAAACAGTGCTGTGTCCATGCTTTACCTTGGAGCAGGCAGTGGCTATGTTCCCTTTACGGAAATGATGCACCTTCGGCTTGGGTCTGAGTTCCCCCACCGGGCAGTTCTGCAGCACAGCTGTGTCGTAGCTCGGGAAATCGCTGCAGAATTGGACCATAGTTTATTACTGTTTCTAGGGGCAACCACTTCAGATTCCTAGCGTGTGGGTGGTTTGCATACATGAGTCATGCAGGTGTTAATGTTCCTCCAGAAGAAGCAGCCGCGTCCTTTTACCAGGCCAGGGCCCTCGTTGCCCACCTGCCCGCTGGGGAGGCTTGCCAAGGCCAGCCCCCTTGCCCAAGGAGAGCGGGACTGCTGTGACCGCCAGATGCAAACACTCCAGGGCCCTCGTGCCTCCTCGGGTCACAGCTCTGAGACCCATTCTTGTTCTGTCCTCCTTCCATAAATCCCAGGCCTCCTATTCCTGTCTCAGGCAGGACAGCATGTCCTATGTTGGTGGAAGATGGCGCCCCAACCCAGTCTGGTTTCTCTAGTTCTTCTAGAAGTTTGCCTGGGCAGCAGAGGCTGAGGGTGGTGACTGGGCTCCAGCACCTGGAGGCAGCAAGTCACATCTCTGGAACGGATGGACCTCAGCTTCAGTAGATGAATCCTTCAGAGGATGCATCCACAAGGCCAAGTGTTTCAGATCTGAGTGTCACAGACTTAAGGTGATAGAGATGGACCCGTCGCCTTGCGCAGACATCGAAAGGGCTGCTGGAAATAGGGTCTCTTCTACCAAACCACAGTGGGGTCGGAGTCAGTTCTGGCTGCTGTCACAGAATCCCATAGACTGGGGAGGCTTCTAAACAACAGACATTTATTCCCCAGAGTTCTGGAGGCTGGGCAGTCTGGGATCAAGGTGCTGGTAGGTTTAGTGTGTGATGAGTCTGCATCCCAGCTCAGAGGCTCTCGGTGTGCCCTTACCTGCTAGAAGGGGCCGGCCGCTCTAATGTCTCTTCTGTAAGGGCACTAATCCCATTCATGAGGGTTCCACCTTCATAACCTCATTGCCTCCCAAAGCCCCACCTCCAGATACCATCACAATACGCAGTAGGTTTCATCATATGCATGGGGGAACAAACATTCACTGTAGAGCGCCTGTCATCTGAACTTCCACTTTCAGAGATTTAGTCCTTTATGTCGAAACACAACGTGACTTATTATACTGTCAGCTGTTAGCAGCTTGGTGTGAATTAGTTTGTTCCAGAGTCCAGTGCGACAGTTGGTCCAGGCAGCTTTGGATGGGGGGAGGGGGAGGAAAGGCAGGGCCGAAATAAAGGCTGGGATGAGGCCCCTCTGCCATGGACCCGGGGGGTGGGGGGGTGCAATGGGGCTGTCGCCAGGGCGGGCTTCTTCCCGAATCTGCTTGACACTATTGGTGGCAGTGGCAACAACCCCAGTTTCAAATTTCCCTTCCTCCCAAGGTTCTGGAGATCAGTTGTGCAAAGCTGTGAATATATGGAAGACTACTGATATGTACACTCACAATGGTGAAAATGGTAAACTTTATGTCATGTGTATTTTGCCACAATTAAAAATGCTCTTCAGGGGCGCCTGGATGGCTCAGCTGGTGAAGCGTCTGCCTTTAGCTCAGGTCGTGATCTCGAGGCCCTGGGCTCGAGCCCCATACAGCGCTCTGCTCATTGGGGAGCCTGCTTCTCCCTCTCCCTCAGCCTCTGCCCCTCCCCCTGCTCATGCGCATGTGCATGCGTGCTCTCAGATAAATAAAATCTTTTAAAAAGTAAATAAAAATGAAAACGCTCCTCAAAGACAGTTTGGGCTTTTCGTATAGTAGACGGTCATGTAACAGTCAGCTGTTTGTTGACTTGATATTTGCTGAGCATATTCCTTTTGTGAATTCCCAAACCTAAGAGAGCCGCTCAAAAAAACAAACAAAAACGAGCATAAAGGGCCCGAAGACCCTCAGAAGCTAGCTGCTCCCTAGTTCTGCCCTGTCGAGGCCCTCCCCAGCCTGTCTCCTCCCCATCTCCACGCTCCTCCCCACCACGGCCCTGCCCACGCTTTGTCTCTCCTGCCCCCCCTTCCTCCAAGATTCCTTAAGGCCCTTTTACCTTCTGAGATGTTAACTTGTAGATGTGGAAGATGTCCCGAGATACATCTTTCTCGTTTCCCTCACTTGTCATGGTTCTCACCCATTACTTGATCAGCATAAGGCCTAGAGTTGATGTTTGGGCATTTATGGAATTCTTGACCAGGAAGGAGTGGGGGTTGTGGAGGGGTGGAGGGGAGGAAGCAGGGTGTGAGGGTGGAGAGGTGGAAAGGGGGGGGGTGTTGGGGTGGAAATAGAAGCTGTCGGGGAAGGGATGGTGAACACGCTAAGGGACAGTAAATATACTTCCTGTACCCTGTTGGTTTTTTCCTGTTAATTCAGGACTTTTATCTCTTATTTCTCAGATTTTATGTGTTTGGGTCCTTGCTCATGTCTCATGAAGTTGTAGAATGCAGTTCAGTTTACCACATTCAACAGCCCTTATTGGAACCCACTGTGTCCAGAGTGCCCTGCAAAGGGTCAGAAATGGCATCTGCCCCCAAGGTGCTTAGGGTCTAGGTAAAAAAACAAGGACAAATGGAGGGTTCTTCCCCAGTCGCACTTAGCCTGGTGACTCAGTTTTAGGACAAGCTCTCACTAAGCATAAAAAGGGGTCTCCAGAACATATGAGTTTATAAGAATTCAGCTCTTTTACCCTGCTTTTGATGACTGGCATTTCTCTAGGAGGGAAGTTTCTCAGACGTTTTGGGTCAGGGTGTAGGGATGTCCCATGCGTTCCAGAGCATTTAGCGATCCTGCTCCCGGGCACTAAATGCTAGGAGGATCTCTCACCCATTGTTTCAGCAACCCTCTAGAAGATTCTCAGACATTTCCATGTGCTTCCTAGGGGGCCACGTTGCCGGACTGAGAACCACTGGACTCT
Organism: Ailuropoda melanoleuca; assembly: GCF_002007445.2. Classification (NCBI taxonomy): domain Eukaryota; kingdom Metazoa; phylum Chordata; class Mammalia; order Carnivora; family Ursidae; genus Ailuropoda; species Ailuropoda melanoleuca. The sequence continues at coordinate 113,413,329 of NC_048223.1, read as the reverse complement.
AGGGTAGATATGGATTCCTATAGCTCCTATATGTACCTTTCCAAAGGATGTGACCCTAGTAACTGCCCCGCAATGCTTAGACCCCAAAGCCAGAAGGAAAATGACAAAGAAGGGATCAGATGTGGTCGACTGAGTGCACAGGAGCAGCAGGGGCTTGGGCTGTGAGTTCTACCCGCCCCTCACCCAAGCCTAAGGCAGTGGGATTTCCAGAGTATCCCCTGAGAGTTTTGACAATGTGTTGATGTAGTTGGGAGATCCAGGGGGCTGGCCTCTGACTCCAGGGGCTGGGGTCTAAGTGCTGCAGGAAATTGGAAGGCCAGAGAGGACTAAGTGTGTCAGAGGTGCTGGTGGGAGCCCCCTACTCTGTCCCCACAGCTATGGGAGCAGGAGAACAGCCATGGGGCCATCTGGGGTCTTGTGCTAAAGGACCAGCAAGGACTGGAGAGGCCAGGAGACCCAGGCAAGGGAGGTGTTTAACATGGAGGAAGTCAGGATGGTCTGAAAATAAGGATCTAACCAGACTGTTAGGGCACTGCTGGAGAGCACCCAGCATCAGTTTCCGAAAGTGCCCAACCTGAGCCTCAGCCTGGACTCCGCCATGTTGAAAGAAGCATGGAGCTTGGGACCTCCCATTGGAATAGGAGCTGTCTAAAGCCCCTGCTTCTCTTCTCTCCCCCACCTCCTACCACCCTCCACCTGACAGGTGAGTGAGAAGGGAGTAAAGAGAGAAGAGAATAAAGAGTGAGAAGAGAGTAAGGATTAGAAGAACTGTTTCCCCCTCCCCTGGGCACCTGGGTGGCTCAGTTGGTTATGGGGCCGGCTCTTGGTTTCAGCTCAGGTCATGATCTCAGGGTCTTGGGATTAAGCCCCCGCGGTGGACTCCGTGCTCAGCGGGGAGTCTGCTTCAATCTTCACTGCCCCTGCCCCCTCACTCTGCCCCTCCTTCCCACCCATTTATTCTCTCATCTAAAATAAATGAATAAATCTTAAAAAAGAGGAAGAAGGAGAAGACGTGGGGAAAAGAGAAGAAGAGGGGAAAGGAGAAGAGGAGCTGTGTCCCCTCCCCATCAGGTTTCCCACCCAAAATAATGCTATGCTGGGGAAGGAGGAAGGACATTCTGTTTCCAAATTGAGTCCGTTTGGCCCTTCAAGGGACTGTGGGATGTGGAAAGCCCTGAGCAGCTGCTGGAGTTTCCACCTGGCTGCAGGTGAGGATGAAATTTAAAAGACATGAGAGGGCAAGAGTTAGAGTTGTGTTTGATCACGATCCAAATGTCAGGCGAGCTTATGTAGCTTTCATATAGATTAATTTCAGAGTAATCATCCTAACTGCGCTCCTCTGTTCTCTGCATAAGCCGCTGCAGGGGAATGCGGTCAGCTTGCTTAGCGGGCAGCAAAGCCCTTGGCAAAGGCACAGGTTTTAGAATGGCCCCTCCCCGCTTCAGACAATTAGGCCTTACCAGTCTTCATTTAGATGAACAGTGCAAGCTTCTGTAATTAACATATTGTTGTCAACTGGAATGTCTGCCGGGGCTGAAAATCGCAATGTGTAATTTATTGTGATTGGTTTTCATTGAATGGGATAGAAAAAAAAGTAAATTAGCCATAAATTTAGAGAGATGGCACATGGTAAAACTTTATGGAAACTGCAACATTAGCAGAGAAAAGGCCAGCTCCCAAGAACACACAAGAGGAAGATTGTACTTCCTGTGAAATGCCACCAGATCCTTGGAGTACAGCAAAAGCTGGTGTGGAAGGACTGGTGCTTCTGGTTTTCCTAAGGGAGAAAGCAATGACATTGTGAAGGCTCTGGGACCCTCAGGGATGAAGAGCGCACCACCAGGCACTTGGCAAGGAGCTCCTGGAAACCCGTTCGAGCCGTCTGTGGGGCGTGCACATGACCGGCCAGGAGGCTTGGAGGCCAAACCCACCAGGAGGTTTGCTGCTTTACCTTCAAGCCTTGGCCGGTGCAATTACGGTGTCTTTGTCAGCCGGGGCTGCTGGAACAAAATACCACAGACCGCGTGGCTTAAGCAACACACGTCTTTCTCTCAGTTCTGGAGGCTGGGAAGTGCAAGATCAAAGTGCCAGCAGATTGGATTCTTGGCGTGGGCCTCCTTCCCAGCTTGCAGATGGCCACCTTCGCACTGTGTCCTCACATGGCAGAGGAAGGAAGCTCTGGAGTCTAGTCTTCTTCTTATAAGGACACTGGTCCATCACGGGGACTCTACCCTCACGACCTCATCCACACATTAATCTCCTTTGAGAGCCCCACCTCCGAATACCATCACAGTGGGCTTAGAGCGTCCACATAGGAATGTGGGGGGGTGGACACAAACATGCCGTTCATAACACATGGTAACCACCCTGGGACACAGATAATAGACCCTCTGTCGGATGTTCTCTCTACTTTACCTTGGCCAACACCCAGCTGAGAATGTAGATGGCAGACGTGGCTGGTTCCTTTCGCACACTACAGGCTTTCAGGAGCCAAAGTGGGGGAAGGAAAGAGCCGGAGCAGTGGCGTGACCATTGAGGACCTTCAAGTGTTGTTTGTTGGGATGAGTGTGTCTGTATGGGTGTCTTGTTCCAAAAAAGATTTAAGGTGTTTGCAAAGATAAAAGGCACTGGAAGGCGGTAGGAGAGATGAGGTAAAAGGACAAGGATAGAGACAAAATCGAGGGCCAAGCCTTAAAATAGAAAGTAAATTAAATCTATTTTGCTTAACTAGGGAAAAGTGCCATGTTTTCTGGGAAGCCAGTGGCATTCTGTTCCATCTCTCTTTTAAATTAAGAGGGAAGCAGTGTTAGTCTCCATTTGGGGGCCTGCATTTTGATGAGTTTGCTGTGTTTTGGTTTTTGTTTGGTTCACTGACCTTAAATCTCCATTTCAATAAGAAAAGCAGGCTCCAGTCAGGGCCAGTGAGTTTTCTTGTGGCCGCCTTCCTCTGGGGATCTTTCGGTGGGGAACTTGGCAACTCATGAGGGTAGCAGAGGAAGTCAGAGGTTAAGAAAGAATCAGCCTGTACAATGCAGGAACTCCAAAAAAGAAAATTCTGGAAGGAATATCCATTTTACCTCTAGCATTTAGATGGCTCGGGACTTAATGATTTTCTAAAAGGGAGTAAGACTAGGTAGGCATCCTCCACTAGAGCTAAAAGCTCCATAAGTAAAACAGGATTATCCAGATAATTGACTTAACTTTTTCCTTTGGCTGTGTAGGCACAGGGAAACAGAGTAAGGCTTATTCAATTCTGTGATATTTTTATTTGATGGAACAAAGGCCATCTTTTCTTTGAAACCCAAGGCTTGTTTGCTAAGATTATCTTTATTCAAATGCTGTGTGTTAATAAGCAACACCTCCATAGGCTCACGTAGAAGAGACATTTTCAGCTGCCCGTATTAAAAAACAAAATAAATAAGAAACAGGGAAGTCACACAAGTATTATATTAATACTGCCTATGATTCCCCATTATCTACAGGATCCAGTCCAATTTCTTAGCCAAGGATGAAAGGCTTTGCTACATTGACTCTTCTAACTTGGTACCTCGCTTTTTTTTTTTTTTTTTTTTTTAGATTTTATTTATTTACTTGAGAGAGAGAGGCAGAGGGAGAGGCAGACTCCCCGCTGAGCAGGGAGCCCCATGTGGGACTTGATCCCAGGACCCTGGGATCATGACCTGAGCTGAAGGCAGACGCTTAACTAACTGAGCCACCCAGTTGCCCCGGTACCTCACTTTTCCTCCAGAAACTTCCCTAAAGGGATCCTCAGCTCCATATAAAAATCTTCGGTGTCTCAGATCCAAGTGCTGGCACTTAGCCCCTCCTCCTCCGGCTTCTTCACTAACAGCCAATTTATGGCCACTGATAATAAGGACCCAGCCTGTCCGCCTCTGAGAGCCCAGGAATCAATTGGGATTACTTGGAAGATTTAAGGTCGATGGAATCACTTGGGATGGATGTTGTTCTGGGCTGAATTGCGTGCCCCTCATTTTCACGTGTTGAATTTTAATTCCCGATCCCCAGGACCTCTGCATGTGATTATATTTGGAGATAGGGCTTTAAAGAGGTGAGTTTAATTAAAATGAGGCTGTTAAGGTGGGCCCCGAACCAGTCTGACTAGTGATCTTATAAGAAGAGGAAATTTAAACAAATAAAGAGACACCAGCGATGGGAACACACAGAGGAAAGGCCATATGAGGACACGGCGAGATTGCAGCCGTGTGTGAGCCAAGGGGAGAGGGCTGTAGGCACCTTGAACTTGGATTTCCAACCTCTGGAACTATGAGAGATATCTTTCTGTTGTGGAAGCCCCCCCAGTCTGGGCTTTGTGATGGCGGCCCGAGCACACTGATACAGGTGCCCTCCATAAAAACTTTCCTTTGAGCTCAAGTTCATTGCAATCATTCTTCCTCTCCACCCATAATTATTTTCTGTACCATTCATTTGAAAATTAAACTTGAAGTTTAAAAATTGTTTTATTTGGCTCTTTGTGAGGTATTTTTTCCCCTCCAGTTCCTCAGTCGTTAAGCAGATCTTTACTGAGCCGTCCTACGCACTCTTCGAAAGCAGTGAGTGAGAGCCCCAGATTTTCCAGTTCAGCTTCGAGTCTGACACAGAATCAAATAAAGCCTGGAGCACTGTAGGGCTGAGAAAAGTGTGATGAATTTCTCTGTAAAAGTCGCCATTGTTCTGATTATTAAAGTAATTGGAATTGTTAAAGAATTTGGAAAATAAAGAGAAAAGCATGACCGTGAAAATAAAAATCACGCACAAAATGCCATTGGATGGGGAGAATCAGTCTTAAGATTTTGACTTTGACCCTATGTGTTAGGAATACTTTCCTAGGTTCTGAAAAACTCCTGCATAATATTGAAACATTGACTACAAAACAGTAGTTTTTGTCATTGCACCTTGATTATGATACCAATCATTAAGCTTGTCACAATCAAGATGGAAGACTGAAAATCTGAGTTTTGGGTTTCTTTTAAGTCTAGGATTTAAAATCTAGTACAAAGAGTAGAAGGAATTTTAGAAGCCACTTGCCAGCTTTATAGATGGCAAAACTTCAGCCCAGGGAAGTGGATTCCTTAAGGTCATGTAACCACTAGTCACAGGGTGGTATCAGCATTCCTGTCTCCTGGGTGCTAGTCATAGAACCTTCTCTTAACAAGATTCAAGTCAGGGCAGCAGGTAGCAAGAAGGCTGTAACTAAAGCATTTCCTGCCAAGATATCCCTAACTCCATTGCTAATAAATGGCTTTTCAAACACCTTCCCTTGATTGGTCAATTAGGAGAACAGTGGTTTTACAAAGAGGATTCTGAAATAATGATATTTCTAAGTAAGAGGTACAGTGGGAAATGAAGATTGCCCACTGTAGAAACCACCAGGCCTTGTCTGCAGAGAAAAATGAGACCTTAATGCCTTTTGGAGCTTTTGACTGACTGATGACAGCCCTGTCCTCACCTCCTTCTCAGGGCTTTTGGAATGAATAGTGAGAAGGAAAGCATTATTCTAGCTTATCTTGTAACCTGGGAAAAATGGATCGAATATCCAAGGACAGTGGGCAAGGCAAAATGTTGTCTTCCTTTTTTGAACTTAGAAACTTAGAATTCAAAGAAAACTAAGTTCTAGACCCGCACAATCCAACAGAACATGATATGAACCATATACGTAATTTTACATTTTCTGGTAGGCACATTTGGAAAGGTAAAAAATTAATGTTATTAATGTATTTATTTGACCCACTATATCCCAAATGTTATCATTTTAACATGTAATCAGTAGAAAAAATATTGAGCTTTTTACATTTTTTTGGTCATAATAAATCCTTGAAATCTGGTGCACGTGTACCCTTCAGCCTCTCTCAGTTTGGACTTGCCCCACTTCCAGGGCTCGGTAGCCACACGTGGCAAGTGGTTTCTGTACTGGACCACAGAGCCGTATACAACAGAGTCCAGTCTCCGGTGGGCCCGTGCCTGTGGGGCTCATTAGCAAAATGGAATAGGGATCTTAGACTAGAAAAGATGATACAGTCATTTCTGTCTTTAAATGTCTAGCAGGCAATGTGTCTAAGTTGTTATTAAGAAGTGTGTGTGGGAGATGGGGCACCCGGCTGGCTCAGTTGGTGGAGTACTGGACTCTTGATCTCAAGGTCATGAGTTCAAGCCACAGGTTGGCCACAGAGTTTACGTAAAAATAAATAAATAAGTAAATAAATAAATTAGTAAGAAGTAAAAATTTAAAAAGTGTGTATGGGAGAGAGAAGTTAATCAGCCTCAGCTGGGGAATTTTGCACACTTGGCCGACCGCTTGAATTCACGTCCCCAAGTCTCAAAAGATCATCTGCTGACCGCGTAGGCCCCCCAGCCCCCCAGCTCCGTTCCTCACACGCAAAGGAGCCCCGAGGGCCTGGCCGGGGAGAGGAGCCACAGGGCAGGTCTAGAACAGGATGTCACAATTGCGGAGGGTTTCTCTTATCAGGGACACGCAGTCAGAGAAAGTCTCCTTCTTCAGGGAGGGTTTCTTTTGTTTGCTTTTTCTTTTCTCTTTTAGCTGACGGGTGTTCCTGGGAAAGATGAATGCCCTTGGAACCGGAAATTCTTGGCAATAAGAAAAAAAAAACCCGGGTGCAGACACAGGGCCCACCCGAGCACCTCCCAGCTGCAAGGGATTCAGCAGGCGTCCTGGTCGCGCTGCTCAGGATCGCGGGAGGGCGGGTCTGCGGAGAGCCGGCCGGGCCCATCCCCTGCCTCTCCCCGGGGCCAGGCCCTCGCAGCACCGGTGCCCAGAGCCGCCTTGCTGATTGGAATCAGGGGAGACCAGGCAGGCAGGGCAGACCCTGGCCTTTCTGCATCTGCGAGTGAGGAAGCCTTGAAACCGCCACCCAGGAATCTGGGGGAGGCCTGGAGACCACGTGCCCGAGAGGGGGGTCCAAAGAGGCAGAGGGCCTTGTCCAAGTCACACAGCTAGAGAGCAGCCACGCTGGGAGTCAAACGTGTCTGGCTGGCGGCCCCGCCTCTCTGCCTCTCATTCCTGCACCGTCTGCGCGAGGAGGTAGAGCGTTCTCTCTGGTTTGCTGCTGAAACGTCACTGCGTGTTTGTGGGTGCTGGGGTGGGGGTTGCAGAGGGAGTCTGGGAGCCATACCACACGTCATCACCCGGGCCGTCTGTGGCCGGGCTTGGGGCCACGTATACAACACGGCGTCCCGTGCTTGCCGCTTCATCATTCAGCAGATAATGATCGTGCCGCTACTGTGTGTCCCATCAGGCACGCTTCCAGACCCCGGGGGTCCAGCAGGGAACAAAATAGGCAGAAACTCCTGTCCCTGCCTTCCCGGGGTGAAGGGAACAAAATAAGCCAATGACATAGTAGGTTAGAAGGTGACATGCGGGGAAGGGGGTTAAGGCAAACAGAAGGGAGAGGGAGGGCTGCCATTTAAATAGGGTGGTCAGGGGAAGGCTTCACAGAGAACGTGGTGCGGGAGCACAGTCTTCCCAGAAGTGGGATGTTAGGCAAATCCTTTATCCTTCTGGACTCCAAACAATAGTCATGGTAAGAATAGATCTATGTGGCATGCTTGTCTGCACCCTTCGAGCTCCTTACGCACGGGAGACTCATTGAATCCCTGTAAGCCTGTGAGACAGGTGCTGTTATTTACCTCATTTTACAGAGTGGAAACAAGAGGCAGAGAAAAGTGAAGTAGGTTTGCCTGAGCTCCCACAGTTTATGACTCAGGCAGGCAGGTTTGATTCCAGAGCCTGCCCCTTTCTTTGCCAGCCCTAAAAGGGGTGGTCTGCAACAGAGATCTCAGGTCCGGCCCGGTTTCAACACGCAAAATCATCAGGAAGTGATCACAAGCTAAGCCTTGCCCGTGAGCCGTGGCTCGTGCTTTATCTGGGCGGGTTCCTCCCGGTGCTTCCATTTTTCTGTCTCCAAAACCGAGTAACTAACCGTTGTTTCAACATCTACCATTTTCGAAGCATCGTGCTGGACTTTGCAGACGATACTCAGGTGTGGCACAGGCTGGGGAGACGGTCCTAAGAAACAGATCCTCGCTCTGGGCAGAAAGAAGCAGCCCATTAGAAAGGTAGGCAGGACGAGGTATCACCCAAAGGCTGCAGGACCCACGTCCAGGGTGGTCAGTGCCCTTGGGGGGCCTCTGGCAAGATGTGCTCAGAGAGGGTCTTGACTGTCAGGAGGATGTGGGTAAGAAGTGAATGGCGGGGGGTGGGGGACAGCTGGCCCAGGCAGGAGCGGCACAAGTTCAGGCTGGGACAATCCAAAGGCAAATTAGGAAGATAGTTTATCAAAAACCACCTTATTCTGAAGCCTGTTTCCTAGAGGTGTTAAGATTAATCAACACAAAACCATTCCTGAATCCTATCTGATTTAGGGGGCTAAGAAGCTGAGTAATTGACAACGTCAGCAAATCCCGAAGTAATTTCCAGCTGGTTTGGGAACGCAGCTGCTTTGACCTTCCCATTATATTGCTTGCCCTTGGCGCCCATTGCCATGGCTGGGTGGGAAGCCGTCACGGACTGACAGCAGGAAGAATCCCTTTCTGGTAGAGAGGAAGAAGAGCCCGGAGGACTGAACACAGCCGGCTGAGTTCTGTACATCTTGTTACTTACACTGAGGGTGTGTGACCTCGTTGGCAGTTTCTCTTTATCTCAGCTTTCCCATTCTGTGAATGGAGGGTACAATCCCTCCTGCCTCCCCGAGTTGTTTAGGGACCAAGGGAGCTAGCAGATAGCGCCTGCTATCAGTGCTGCACCCAGACCCGCCGTGGAGCCGGCTCGGCGGTTCTGTGCGTCCATTGCCCGGTTTCTGAGCGCTTTGCTTCCAAAGGCAACTTGAGACCTCCCTCGGTGGATGGCCTTTGGGCTGCAGTAACTGCTGCTCCCCGCCCACCTTGCTGGTTTCTCCTGGGAGCACCTCCGTTGTAAATCACTCCCACAGGAATCTTCTTCTGAGCCTACTTCTGGTGAAGCCAACTGAAGACAGTTTACAAAAGCATTTTTGAAAATTTGCAAGTGAAACACATACTTGTAAGGCATTACCATTTGAAATAACTTCAGAACTGACTGTACAAATCTTACATCTCTGAATTATTGGGGTCAGGACAGAACGAGAGGTCAAAGGGGACCTGACGCTAGTTCCATAATTTACTGAGCACTCTCCGTCCGCCTCCATGACTACCCGACCCCCGACTTTGGGCTCACCGCCCCATCACCAGATCAACTGGGAGCCTTCATCTTCTTGGGCCTCTGGGGACCTCTGCTGCTCTGTCAGCTGAGGCTGTGCTGTTTTCCACCCAGGGGTCGTCAGCTTATTCCCACTACACTCCCTACATGACCTTTCTCAGGGCTCCAGAAAAAAGCCAAGTCTTGAGCGTAGGACAAGGGCCCGGGCTGGATTCATTTTTGAGAACCGTATAAACAAGGTGCATGCTTTTGGAAATTGTCAAGGGGGCAAATCATGAACTCAGATTTTTTTTTTTTTGAACTCAGATTTTTTGATCAACAAAACTTAAATAGAAACAGAGACTATTCATTATATGCCCCGATTTAGTTACTTTTAACAAGGAATGCATACACACATGCTTTCAAAATAGATCCTCAAGATTCAAAGTCTTGTTTTGATCTCTCATGGTTGATGAGTTTCCACATATCAGGGACATCCTTGGGAGCCTGGGGACAAGGATGGACGCGTCGCCATGTTCAGATCCTCAAAGTGTTCATTTAATGAGAACATTTCCGCTCCCTTTCAAAACCAGATCACTTTAAAGGCCATAAATAATCAAACTTACCTTATGAGACCCAACAGCCTTATTTTCTAATGGCCAAATTCTTGGCATCCTGTCCTATATGCCTTCGTGCCAACCAGAGAGAGAATACCCTTGCTTACCTCTTTCTATGTGCATAGGGCTGCTTTAAACCAGGTGTATCCGGCCTGGCCTGCTTGACTTTCATCAGAAAACATAGACTTGATCTGGGTGGAGCAGGACCCAGCCAAGGGCTGAAGGAGGGGTGGGGTGGGGATGAGGCAGAAACCAGGTGGGAAGCCAGAGAGCTGTTTAGCCTACAGGCCCCCCCATCCTGATGGGGCATCATCGGAAGGTACAGACGTGTGGCGTCAGAACCACCAGCTGCTTCCCTCAAGCCTAGCTAGGTGAGCTCCTGAGAGGTCTAGTGAAGATTGTCCTGTGTTCCAAAAGGAAGGCAGGACCCAGGGACAGGGAATCCAGAACCCAGCACTAGGGACATCTGTCATGCGGTGTGTGGGAGAATCAGGGCCTGTGCTGAGAACAAATCATGGAACCTGGCAGGTGATGCCAGGAGAAGCTAACCCTTAGGCACAGAAGGACAGAGCACGGGCACCAACTTAGGAAATCGGCAGCTGGCCCGAGTTGAAGCTGAGAGCTGAGGGCCAGAGCTCCTTAAATCCGTCCTGCGGGCCAGGCCGGGACTGAACCTTCCTGAGGGAGCCAGACAGGGACTGACCAGACCCTAACTCAAACCCTCTGGCTTGTGATTCAATGGCTCCATTAGGTGAAGTGCCCAGGACCAAAGACCCCCAAATCCTAATCTATCTGCTACCCATCTCGGTCTGCCTCAAGGGCCCAGAAGGCATCTGTCATGTGGGTCCTTTCCAGGGGTGTAGGTGCAGGGTAAATGGGCTGGATGTTTGTGGAACATGAATTTACTGAGCATGAGTCTGGTACAAAACACTTGACGAGAGTGAACTAAGTAAACGGATCACTTCTAGAAAAGTCAAAAATCCTCTTTTTCCAATAGAACACATCAAACCCCGTGAACACAAATTTCCAAATCTCTAGGTTCTGCTGGAATTCTGTCGTAGCAAATATTGACTGAAGTTGGTGGGCCGCTGGCAGGGTCTTGTCAATGTTTTGGTTATCTGGAAACTCTGCCAGGCTGTAGCGGGAAGATCCGATTGTGGGGAGTCAGGAGGCCTGGCTGGCTTCAGGCCCAGGCTCTGTTACCAACCAGCAGGTGTCCTGCGATGACCCTCTTCGACTCACTGCCCGCCTATTTTCCTTCTTTGTAGCATGAGGGCGTTGACCTAGAAGACCTCTCAGATCCTTTCTAGCTCTGAGAATGCGTGATTTTATGACATACCTGGGGGCACGGTGGCTAGAATCATCTGTTAATCTGGACTTCACATCCTTTTGATAAATGTTTTCAGGCCTGGGAGGTGGCCTGTGGTACACTTGCAAGATCTAAATGGGCCTTTTCCAAACCCCACATCTACAGGAGGCTTGTGGCCTTGGGGAGCCATTTGGAGCCTCCAGCCTGGGCAGATGGTGCAGACTTTGGTGCCACTGACAATAAAGGTCCGTCCCTATCTGGCTGAACCCTGCAGTAAAGACCACGCGGAGTATTTTCTTTCCCTTTTTACCTGGATGTAGCTCAGCACAAACACAGACTGGAAACTCCACAAGCATTTTAATAGATAGTCTGTCAAGAACATTAAAATTCTTCCAAGGGACATAAGACCTTGAGCCGCGTTGACACAGGCTGTCGGGACAGACTCTGAAGACCCTGCTTCGAGTCACCAGGGAGAAGCAAGACAGCTCCCATGTGGAAACGGTCTTGCGTTTAAGCTGGTCGCTAGCAGCATGACCCCTATCTCGAACATCTGCTCTCCTTAAAAAAGAACAACAACAACAAAAGGGTAAAGTGAAAACATTTTTTTCTTTGAGGGGAGTATCAAAGCTGCTCTGACGATGGGGGGCCAGCCTTTTGCACGAGTGTTAGGAAAACCATCCAGTATGATGGTGGAGGCAACTCTGCTTCAAGAAAACGCTCTTCACAAAAACGTTAGTTCACAAAATAAAGAATGAAGGATCAAGGGGATTTTTTTCAGCTCCGTAAGTTCGCTTAAGCAGGGTGGTGTCTCCAGCAGGCTGTTCTCGGGAAGAAAGGAAGCCCATCTGCCAGGGTGCTGTCAGGAGCAGATGCTGGGTTCTGGGTCCCCAGGGAGAGATTCGGCAGAGGCAGATGCTGGGTGGTGATGACAGGTGACAGCTCTCTCCCATACTCCCTGTGTGGGGCCGTCCCTTTGCTATGCCTACCGTGTGCACTTGCATTTATAACATGGGAGAAGACTTTTTTCCAGTCGTAAAAAGAATATACAGTGTACGGAATGTCCCTGGACTAAAAGTGGACTCAGTGAGCACTTGGACACCTCATTAAACATACCCCTTCCTTATCCACAATGATGGTGAGGAGCAGCCTAGATAGTCCCAAACGACAGGGAGTCCAAAAATAATTTATAGCAGGCACACACATGATTGTCTGGTATTGTTTCTAGAGTTCTGTTATAGAATCCCATATTTTTAGAATGAGATTGGTCTGTGTCCTTTTAAAAAAAATTGTGGTAAAACATAAATTTACCCTCTTAACAATTTTTAAGCATATGTTACAATATTGTTAACTCTGCAAATTGTTGTATAACAGATTTCTAGAACTTTCTCATCTTGCAAACTGAAACTCTATAATTGAACAACTCTGCTTTTTCCTCTCTCCCTAGCGGCTGGCAACCACGATTCTCTCTGTTTTTATGAGTTTGATTACTTTAGATACCTTGTATAAAGGGAAACATGCCGTGTTTGTCTTTTTGTGACTGGCTTATTTCACTTAGCAAAATATCCTTTAGATCCATCCTTATTGTAGCATATGACAGGATTTCCTTCTTTTTCAAGGCTGAATAGTATTCCATTGTATGTATAGGCCATGTTTTGTTTATCTGTTCATGGACGTTTAGTTTCTTCCACCTCCTGGTTATTGTGAATTATGCTCCAGTAAACATGGGTGTGCAAGTTTCTCTTCCGGATCCTGTCTTAAATTCTTTTGGCTAAATACCCAGAAGTGGGATTGCTGGATCCTGTCGTAGTTTTAGTTTTAATTTTTTAAGGAACTTCCATACTGTTTTCCATAGTGGCTGTGCCAACTTCATTCCCACCAACAGTGCACAAGTGTTCCCTTTCCACATCCTTGCCAACCCTTACTATTTCTTTTTGATAATAAGCATTCTAATAGGTGTGAAGTTATATCTCATTATGGTTTTGGTTTGCATTTCCCTGATAATGATGTTGAACACCTTTTCATGTACCCATTGGCCATCTGCATGTCCTCTTTGGAAAAATGTCTATTCAGTTTCTCTCTCTCTCTCTCTCTCTGTGTGTGTCTCTCTCTCCCTCTGTGTGTGTGTGTGTGTGTGTGTGTGTGTGTGTGTATAGCTATTGAATTACAGGAGTTCTTTGTATTTTAGATATTAACCCCTTATTGCATATATGACTTGCAAATATTTTCTCCCATTAAGTACATTGCCTTTTCACTTTGTTGATGGTTTCCTTTGCTGCATAGAAACTTTTTAGTTTGATGTGGTCCCACTTGTTTATTTTTACTTTTGTTGCTTTGCTTTTGGTGTCAAATCCAAAAAAATCATCACAAGACTGATGTTGAGCTTATTGCCTATGTTTTCTTCTAGGAGTTTTATGGTTTCAGGTCTATAGTCAAGGTTTTTTTTTTTTAATCCTATTTTGAGTTATTTTTTGTGTATGATGTAAGGCAGTGGTCCAATATCATTCTTTTACATGTGGGTGTCTGGTTTTCCCAACACCATTTATTGAAGAGACTGCTCTTTCCCTGTTTCCTTGACTCCTTTGTTGTAAATTAATTGAGCATATAATTGTGGGTTTATTTCTGGGCTCTCTATTCTGTTCCCTTGATCTATGTGTCTGTTATGCCAATACCATACTGTGTTGATCACCAGAGCTTTGCGTTATAGTTTGAAATCAGGATACATGATGCCTTCAGTGTTATTGTTCTTTCCCAAGATTGCTTTGGCTATTTGGGGTCTTTTGTGGTTTCATACAAATTTTAGGGTCATTTGTTCTTGGTGAAAAGGGCCACTGGAATTTTGATAGGGATTGCATTGACTATGTAGATTGCTGCGGGGAGTGTGGACATTTTAATATTTATTCTTCCAATCCATGAGCACAGCGTATCTTTCCATTTATTTGTCTTCAATGTCTTTCATCAGTGTCTTACAGTTTTCAGTGTACAGGTCTTTCACCTCCTTGGTTAAATCTATTTCTAGATATTTTTTGATACAATTATAAATGAAATTATTTTCTAATTTTGTCTTTTTGATAGTTCATTATCAGAGTATAGAAACACAACTAATTTCTGTATATTGATTTTGTATCCTGAAACTTCACTGAATTTGTTGATTAGTTTTAACAGTTTTGGTGGAGTCTTGGGGGTTTTCTATATATGGTATCATGTTATCTGCAATTAGAGACTGTTTTACTTCCTCCTTTCTGATTTGGCTGCCCCCCTCCCTTTTTTTCCCTTGCCTAATAGCTCTGGCTAGTGTTTCCGGTACTATGTTGAATAAAAGTCATGAAAGTAGGCATCTTTGTCTTGTTCCTGATCTTTGAGGAAAAGCTTCTAGTTTTTGATCACGGAGTACGATGTTAGGGGTGGGCTTATCATGTATGGCCTTTATTATGTTGAGGTATATTCCTTCTATACCTACTTTGTTGAGAGTTTTTATCATAATTTTTTAATGTGCAAAGTGGGTCCTTAGTTGGGGAGGGATTCACAGCAAATCCCTTGGCATCATAGTTATACAGATTGTGGTTTCCCTTTGGTGGGTAAGGAAACAGGAGTTTGGGGACCCTCAAACGTGGATATAAGGGTCCTGGTGGAGAGGGTACCACTGAGGAAAAAAGGGCAAGGAGAGATCCCCAGTGATGGGAATGTCTATATCAGGGAAGTGATGCCTGATGTTGAATTATTACCGATCCCTGTGCTGTTCTCCAGTTCCATTAGATCCAAACCCTTGATAAAAATATATTGCTGTTTCCATGGTGCTGGGCTGGGGTGGGGGTGGGGCGAGTGGAGAAGGAGGGGTGATGGGGGCTGGTGTGGGGCAGAAACAGAAGAGCAGCAGCTCAGGGAGGCCAGGAGCTAGAATGGAAGTAGGAGAGATGGTGGGAATGTGAGCCCCTGGAGTGCTGGGAAATCTGGAAGCGGTGCTGGGTTTCACACTGGGGAGGAGGATGCTATTTAAGGATACGGCAGCTCAGAAAGGATAAAGGGGACACCGTTCCTGCCCCTAAAGCTGACAACAACGCAGTTAGGGGGAGAAGGTGTGTGTGCACGCACACGCACGCACACGCACCGACAGGAAATGTGCCTGGTAACTAAGGCAGCAAATGCTAAATGCCCATTCAGTGAGCAGAAAAGATAGGAAGCACTTGGAGAGTTTCGAATTCAGAGGGATTACTTTGGCTGGCATCAGTGGTGGTGCTGGTAAATGTTTAACAACCAGCTCCCAGGGAAGAAAATAAAAGCTTTACTTTGTAGCATTTGCCACTTTCCATGGTGTAAATACCATAATGCCACCCTGGTTAATTTCAAGACACCAGGCTGATTTCACGAAATGTGGAGCTGGGAAGACACACACAGGAGACACACAGGAGCAGCCCTCATAGAGTAGTTCTGCCATGAAGGTGCAGTGGGTGCAAAGACACTCAAGCATAGATTATTATCAGATGTAGGATAGTAATTCAGAAGTGATGAGTTCTGGGCATTTACTACTTTTGTCTTTAATTTCTTTCATTGTTAGTTTACATGATGCAATTTTAAATGTCCATGTTCAATAATTGGCTTGCAAAATTCCTGAAAAATTACCAGTTAACCAACTCTTGTGAGCTCATATGAGCCAGCTCTGGGACCCTGCTGGCTCAGAGAACATGGGCCTTAAGCTGGGCTTTGGAGGGTGAATAGGAATTTGATAGGCCTGGCAGAAGACATTCTAAGCAAGGCAAAAGATGTGGTAAAGGTGTGGCCGGTAAAGCAGGTGGCATGAGTGACAATAGTAGGGCTTCTCTTGGTTCTGTAATGTTTCAAGGTTAAGAAATTATTTTTTTAACAAATCAAAAACGATGGAAAGACCCAGGAGGCACTGAACGTTCATAATACACATGAAGTATATAAGGCACCAAATATTCATGGTATCCTATATATAGTCAGACCTGGTACTGAATATTTATAAGGTCTTAAAATGGCCACATATTGGTGTTACCTATTCTGATGCCTATGTTCCCTGCCAGATGAAATTCATAGCCACTCAACAGGCTGATTGACGAGCCACAGCTGTGGCCGTGAGCACTTGCCCCTGCCCTCCCCCCATGGAGCAAATGTATGTTATTGGCCCAGGTACCTTCTGCCTGTGGGACCTTAGCTCGGTCTTCTTAGTGAAACCATCAGTGGGGAGGGTTAACCTGGCCAAAAGAGACCAGAGACCCACATACTGCATAACCCAAGACTCGGGTAGTGTGGTCCTTCACTTCTGCCCTAACCCATCTCTTTCCCCTTGTTTCTCAATTTTTAAATTGATTTAATAAACTATATTAATGTCTTGGTGAGGGCTGCTATTGCGGAATACCACAGACTAGGTTATAAACAACAGAAATGTATTTCTCCCAGTTCTGAAGGGCTGGGAAGTCCGAGATCAGGAGTGGCCAAATTTGCTGTCCGGCCACATCCTGCTTTGTAGACAGCTGTCCTCTCGCTGCCCCCCCCCCCCCCATGGTAGAAGGGAGAGGACGCTCTAAGGTCTCTTCTCTAAGGGCACTAGTCTCATTCATGAGGGCTCCACTCTTATGACCTAATCACCTCCCCAAAGTCCCACCTCCTAATATTGACATACTGAGGATTAGGTTTCAATGTAAGCACTGGGGTGGGGGGGGGGAGTATGACAACATTCAGTCTATAGCAGTTAGTTCTCTATGGCTGTGTAAAAAAATTATCCCACAACTAGTGGCTTAACATAACAAACATTTATTCTCCAAAATTCTGTGGGTCAGGAATCGGGATGGGTCCTCTGGTCAGGGTCTCTTGCTGGCTATCATTTGGGCGTAGGCTGGGCTGCAGCCTTCTCGAGGTCAGCTGGGGGTGGATCTGCTTTTAAGCTGCTTCAGTGGTATTGGCAGGATCCTCCCCTCCGTCAGAGGCCTCCCCCAGTTCCCCGCCGCGTGGGCCTCGCTACAGGGTACTTACAGCATGGCAGGTGCTGTCCATCACAGCAAGGGGGTGAGAAAGCGAGAGATGGTAAGACAGAAGTTGGGGTCTCAGGAGAGAGAGCCCATCACTTTTGCCAGGTTCATTAGACCGTAAGTCACTAGGTGTCCAGTCGATACTCAAGGGGAAAAGATTACACAAGGATGTGGCTCTCAGGAGACAGGGATCTTTGGGAGCCATCTCAGAAGCTGCCTGCCACATAAAGTTCTGTGACTTCCAGCTTAGCCAGCCCAGGGTTGGACTTGGGGGCTGGCGTCGCATCAAAATAATTCCATACCGCAGTCCCCCAGAGGTTCTCACCCCTGTCTCACAGCAACCTTGAGATGTCAGTGGTGGTGGTCCGATTTTACGGCAAAGGCATTGAGAGTTTAATGACTCATCTGTGTCCACATGAGTAAGTAAAAGAGCCAGACCTTGAACCCAGGTCTCCTGAGTTCAAGGCTGTGGCCTTTACCCTTTGCTATATGGTACTAGGGTGAATGGTGTCTCCTTCCTCATCTCCCACCCCCACCAAATTCATGTCTACTCAGAACCTGAGAATGAGACCTTATCTGGAACTAGGCTCTTTGCAGATGTATTTAATTAAGATGAAGTCATACTGAATTAGGATGGACCCTAAGTCTAATGGCGGTGTCTTTATAAGAAGGCCATGTGAAGACACAGAGACACGGGGGGATGGGGAGGGAAGGATACTGTATAACAGTGGAGGCAGAGACTGGAGTGCTACAGCTACGAGCCAAGGAAGGGCAAGGATTTCCAGGAACCATCAGAAGCTGGGAAGAGGCAAGGAAGGATTCTTTCTTCGAGCCTACAGAGGCACTGTCAGCCCACCAACACCTCGATTTCCGATTTCTAACCACGACAACTGGGGGAGAATAGACGTGTGTTGTTTGAAGCACGCAGTTGGTAGTCCTTTGTTACGGCAGCCCCAGAAGCCCAATACATGGATCGTCTCCCTAGAAAAAGATTCCAGCCGCAAACTTCCCGAGGTCTACAGCGTGCTGAAAGGGTTTGTTGATAGCGGTTCGTAAAGCACAACTACTCTGGCTTAGCCTCCATCCAGAATTCGGTCTCCCAGTTCTCCTCCTGGCTGGCATATCCTGTCTTCTGAGTCAGCAGCCATAACCCAGGACTGGGGGAAGAGAAGGGAGTAGATTGAGTACATGAGAAGATTCACTGCCTGTGATCTAAGATGATAAACGTTACGGGACAGAAGCGTGGGTATGTGAGATTTGCTTTCTTCTTCCATGTGACAGGCCAAAGATTAGAATCCCTCTGCCCTTCTCCCCCTCATCCCCTTGAACTTGAAGGCAACTTGGAGCAACTGGCTCACAATAGCTCTGGGTGTGCATGTGGAGTTGTCGGTAGTCTCTTGCCTTGTATGGGCTGGCTTAGAATAAGAAGCGGAGGTCAGGGTTCAGCTGGAAAAGGGGTGGGTGGGGTAGGATGGCTGTGGGACCCGGCCTTCTGTGTGTCCACGTTGGTAGGTTCACACAGAGGAATCAGCAGCACTGGATCAAAGGAGAGGGAGGCTCAAAGGATGTTCTTCGGACTCAGGACTATGGCAAGGGGCTCCTGGTCATGTTTGCAGCTTTCGAAATGCAAGAATTTCCTCTTGTACAAGGAAAAAGAGCTCATCATGTGAATTGTGATTAAGGTTTAAGGATTATCCTTAAAATAGCGCTAAAAAAAATGCCTGCCACCTTCCAGCTGACCTTCTGATGAAAGCGACTGTCCCATTTGTATTCTGCGGGGCCCAGTGACTGGTGATTCACAGTTTGTGGTCCAAAAGCATCACAGCCTGGAAAGGTCTAAACGTACTCCTTTGGCAGAAAGAGAAGTAAAGGCACAGAAATCCTTTCCAGTCCACCCAGAAGCTTCCCTGTCCCCCAGAGAACCCAGCTGGACCAAGGGCTCTGCCCTCCATTTGTCTCCCTACTTGTGTTCTGGTATCTTCTTCTGACCTCCACATCTGCCTATACAACCTCTGTCCCTACAGCATCTGTAGTTTACATGGTGGGCTCCAGCGCGGTGTAGCCCTCATCCCTCCATCCATGTACCCGTCCCATATTTACTGAGGGAGTTGCTGTGGGGCCACCACTAGGTACTGTGGATATGGAGACTAGCAAGATCCTTGCTGTCAGTGAGCTTACTGCCTGATCAGAGAGCAAACACTTGCATGCAAGGAACTAGACCTCAAATTAGCCTGCTTCAAGGGAGTATAGACTAGTTCCCACCCAGCAAACCATTTGAAGAATTAGGAAATAACTGTCACTAAGTGGCCGTAGTCTCACAAGGAGGTACCGTCCATTGGCCTATACAATTTGAAAAGTTAGTGGAATGTATATTTGGCAATCCTACATCCTGAATTTTTCAAAATAGCTCCGATGTAAAATAATTCTCTTTTCAGTTCATGTGTCCTAACTGTTGGTCAAGAAGAGCTGGATGTCACGCAGGCAGGGTTTTCTCTACCCAATCCAGCTTCTCTACCTCCTTCCTACTTTGCGTCTGACGGATTCATTCTTTGGACCGCAATCTTGCAATGCATCTCTCCTTGGAGGAGTGACACCCTAAGTCACAGACCAGCTAGCTCTTCGGCAAGCACTGGAAGCCCCACTTCGGACGGGGCACTGCTCGGGTGATCCAGAGGTGCTTAAGTGTGTCCGGGAGCACTGGGCTGTTGGGCTGAATGGGAGATGGAATCTTATGAACATCACGACATAGACATCAACAGAATGCTTAGGGGATATTGTCAATGGGCCTTGGGGTAAGTATTCAGGATGAGCAGGTAGAAAATGAGAGAAGGTCCTGGGCAGCGGGAGAGAATCAGATTCTTCCAGCCATTTAACCACTCTACCCAGGGCTGGTCCTGTTAGACGGGGGCTCACTGGCTGGAGACCTGGAGATGGAAACCATAGCAAGCAGTAAGAGCCTTTAAAGTCTTTGCGTTTCAGTTTTATAGGTAAAGAAGCCCTGCTCTTTCTTTTCCCAATGGCTTGGAGAGAAAATAAATCAACGTTGTTTTCTGGATTAGTGTGGACGCCTTTTCTCTCTGTATAAGGACAAATGGTTCCCCTGCGAGGCAGATATTCATTCAGTCATGGATGAATTAACCAGAAATTAGGGAGCATGCTAGGGAGTGGTCTCAAGGCATCCAGGGTTCATCCACCCTGGTAGCCCTGACACATGACCCTGTGCTGTCACAGATGTCCTTATTCCCTCCAATGTCTTTCTCTTACTGGTGTTTGAACAACAATTATCGGGGTAATTGAAGAGTATGTTATATAATATGTGTATTTGAAATAGATATGTAAGTTTAGAATAGATTTGCTCTATTTTCCTTCAGTAAATATATTTTATTTACTGAATAAATATATTTTAAATATATTTATTTAGTAAATATATTTTAAGCACCAACTGTATACCAAACACGAGTGGGGCTGAAGAGGGAAGAGTCCCTGGGGTACGGCAAGGTGTAAAGTCTTCTGGGAAGGAAGCAGGAGCAGTGCCTCCTCCCTGCTGGGGAGTTTCCTCTTTAGACCCCAAACCTGCTCTCAAAGTCAGGTCAAGGTCATGAGCCTCACGGCGAGCTCCCTTACATCCCATGGCTGGGCACTGGAAGGCACTGTCCCAACACTCTTCTTGATCGATTTCATCTGAAATCCACTTCAGAAAACCTCTGTTTCACAAATGTTTTGACTTCAGTCATTTTGATCTATTGCTTTTTGCAGTGCTGCCTCAAGCACTTGGTGGGCTTCTGTCGTCCCAGTCTTTAATCTTGTCTCTGGATTACAGGAAAGACCTCAGAGCAAGGCCCAAGAGGTTCAGGGACCTCTTCCAGGTTGGACAGTGAGTTAGGATGCCTGCACACTGTTCCCAACTTAACACCAGTTTACCACGGGATGGGCTTACACCGTCTGGGGCGGAGAACGATCTTCGATGTCTATCTTGGGTCAGGGCCCTCATCTTTTGGATAAGGAAAGCGAGAGCCAGAGTAAGTTACTGGTTGTCCACAGCCACGGAATCACAGACTCCTTGAGCTGGAAGGCACCTTGGGCCTTTTGTTATCTAGTTTCACCTCCAACCCAAAGGAGCAATACTTTCCAGACACTGTTTGCCAGTTGATCACCCAGCCTCTGCTAGAGCACTTCTGGAAATGGGGAGTGCATGATCTGTCTGTCCATTCCACTTACAGTCATGTCTCATTGTTGTCAAGCTCTTCTCTGTAATCAGAGGGAATCTGGTTTCCTGCCCTGTCTACGGACAGCTGCCTTGCAGAGCGATCACCGCACAACCTACAGCTTCTGTCCTAGGACCGTTGTCCCCACCATGGATCCCTTTACCCAGCTGGACCCTTTCAGCTCACCCTGCCTCAGTTTCCCTGGTTCAGACGGCCTCTCTTAAGCATGGCTTAGTTCAGAATGTTTATTTTGCTTTTATTTATTAATGGGAACCACCGCCTTCTGTAAGTCCCACCCATCTCCCCCTTTTCTGAGATGCAGAAGGCTCTCGTTGAGCATCAGTGAGTTCACCTCACTCTTTAAAATCAGGACAACAACAAAAAAAACTTGAGTGTACTTCCCCTGACAGGCCTCCTTAAATATAATCATAGATCTGTCACAAAATCAGCAGGCTTATGAGGGCTTGTCAAAGTCTTTTCTGGAGTGGGAGATGTTCAGGGGCAAAAAATTATTTTACATTAACTGAAAAGGAACAAAGTAGGAAAAAAACGAGGACCAAATGATTTTGTGAAGACTTTACATAGCTATGATGTCACAGACTTTGCCTTGATTAACGATAATGCAGCCGATTCCGAGGAGGGAAAGAGGAGGTTCTGGGCTATAACCGTAATTCTGAGCGTGTAGTTGGTCTTGACATTTCTATTCTATGAGTTTTTCTCTTAGTGAGGAAGCAGGTGAGGTAAGAGCAGCAAAGTCTTCCTTTCCAGTCATTACGGTTCCGCCTCCAGTGCTGATGGGGAGTAGACCAAAAGGCTCCATGAACGCCCCATTTCCTTTAAGCAACGTCTTGCTTAGTGATTCCCATTATTAAGTTGCGTCCACACCATGACTCTGTTGGGTTTAGGGACTCTGAAGCATTTGGCATTTTTAGAAAATTTCCTTTTAAAGCCATTTGGCTTTATAGCTCAACACCAAGGAGAATTCAGATCCTTCTGGGTTCTACAGATGGGATCCGTAAGGTAGTTCTGGTTTTCTCTGCTTCTTGGGGCAGGCTCTTCGAGGTCTGGTGGACATCTGCCTGTGTGTCGGGTTCCCAAATGAATTCCTCACTGGCCTAAGCATCTGGTTGCTTCAAGGGCCAGCATAGACATGTCCCCACATTGCATAACATTAGAGGAGTAATTACAAGGACAAACAATACAGAGATCTGGTGCCCTGGCTCCTCTGGGACTCTCCAGCCATGATCACATCACTCTGTCCTCATCTGATGCCAAATCTCCCAACCAGTGCAGGGATTTCTGAGCCTTCGGCAATTACTCAGCATAATAAGATTTCAGAGCTCTCCCTGGCTTAAAATGAGCTTTCCGTTTTCTCACCAGCCCACTCCCCTCCCCCGGCCTTGCCCTGAATTAGAAGTACATCAGCAGAAAGATTCACAGGCCCTTAAGCTGCCCAGTGGCATATTTCTGCCTTCCCTTTCTTCTGTGAGCATCTCCTCGGCCCTTCTCCTTCGCACACCGGGCTGGACGGGAGCATTACATCCAGACACACCTACGTTGCCCTGCCTGGAAGTAGAGCCTTGCAAACATCAGCTTAGTCTTTCCTCCACATGAGAAAGCTGTCCCCACCTTCTAAATTCCCAGTCGTTGTGATGAGGATTATAAACAAACAGTACAGAGATCAGTTTTCGAAATGTAAGAACCCTTTCAAGTGCCTAACCCTAATTGTAGGCTCTTTCGGTCGTCCTGGAGTTGGTTTTGAGAACCACGTTGATGATGCCCGAAATTAAGTTACCATTCACCTGCGCACGCAAAAGGCAGAGACATCAAAGGAGGACTCCATGCAGACGACCAACAAAAGAAACGCCAGGCACAGACATTGAAGACATCTGGCTTTTCTGGAGCCTGGTGTTTGTTTCTCAGGCAAGGACAATTAGTGACTTTAACGAGAGCTGGGTGTGGCTTTGTTCTGTCCTCAAACTTGACTGTGAGTCCGTTTCTGAAGCCTCCCTAATTTCCAGGCAGAAAGGATGCGTCATTGTCTTACTTGTTACTCTTTAAAACTTTATCTTGTCTTTTAATAAAGAAAAGTAATCTTTTAGGTAAGAAGTCGATGTCGACCTGAACGCGGGCAAAGTCAGATTTAGGCTATGGTGAAGGGAATGCAGCTAGCTTTCTTTCAACCTGGAGAGACAGAACATTGTATGGGAGAGAGAGGTCTTTGGGAGATTTGCTCAGATGGAAAAAATAACAAATATTTTTAATTAATGTCACTTGTCTTTTTTTGTGGACTTTGACGCGTTTCAAATTATTTTTGTATGCAATTTTAACACTATCTCCTAAGATCTTTTTATACTTTATCTCTGAAATGTGTCAGATTCCAAACTGACACCATTTTAATAGAAAGGAAGTGGCGTTGGTGGTTCTAGAGTCAGCGGGGACCGGGATTTGAATCCTGGGTGGGCAGCACTGTCTGGGTGCCTCTGGGGCACGTCATTAACTTCAGGGGGCGGTGACAGTCCCCACTTTCTGACGGCATTGTGGAGATGAGATGACCCCATCAGTGGGCACCGCCGCTCACAGCAGGGCTGGGCACAGAATGTGAAGAACACTAGCTGATAACGGGATTTCTGAGCGCAGCATTGGGGATTTCCGATTCGTGGGGCAAAGGCTTCGTCTGCAAAGGTCTCTGCTCCCCACCGCCCTTCCCAGGAGGAAGCCGGACAGCGCCTGCTCTGCCCAGGCTTGAGCCCTAAGCAAATAACAGATCTAATCTCAGGGGAAGCAAGTGCATTTTGTTATGGGTACGGAAACATTTTATCAGTCTTCAGACAAAGTAAACAGTAGATGAAAGAACGTCATCTTTCCAGTGTTTCTGACGTGTTGGGCGAGAAAACAGCAGTGCGAGTGGCTCGGCGGCCTCAGGGGCACCTGTCGTATCACAAATAAAACCCCGATGGGTGTTAAGTGCGAAGTAAGAGCCCCACCCAGGCGTCTCTGGACGCCTGGGTTCTAAAGCCAGTTCTGCGCTGTGCCCCAGTCACAGGTGCCGTGGGCCTGACTCCCCCTGAGGCTACGATGGCTCCACTCATTTGTCGCCTTAGATTCTGTGACCTCCTGAGGCGTCCTACCAGCTCTGCGGGGGTGTTTGTTCACAGCAGGGATAAAATCCCCTCTAAGGTCTAAGAATACCTGCCTTCCACAAAGGCCCCCAGGCAGGAGGTGTTTTTTCCTGCCAGATATCCATGTCCCCTGGGGAAAGACCCCACCCAGCCGTCCCTGGGGCTATTCCAGGCAGGCCAGCCAGCCCCCAGAACGGGGATCCCTGCAGGGAGGTTCTTTTCGGGACCAACACCCACCATCAGGCGGATGGGCCCTGGGCTTCCATGGGGCCTTCTCAGGAGAAGGACCACGCGTGGCTGGAGCTGCGGTGATTACCCAGATGGCCAAGAACACGTACCCACTGCTCAATCCCAGGCGCGGAAGGTCTTTACAGGGAGTTTTAGAACCTTCCCTATTTAGTTCCAGGCTGCACGTCCCTGTCTGCGTTTTGTCGGCAGGCCAGCTGTCTCTCGGGGAGTGCGTGCTGCTGTTTCTCCCTGACGTGGGCTTGCTTGACACCGTCGTGCTGGCCCGTTCGAAAGCAGAGTCCACTCGCTCCAGCCAGAAGCACTTAGAAACCAGACGCGGGTCTCTGCTGCTCTCAGAGGACGAAGCTGCGTCGTGCTGGAAAATGGGCCACCGGTTCAGCTCTGCGTCTTGTAGGGTCCAAGTACGGACACGCCTTCCAAGTGCCGCAGAGGCGACGAGAGCTTGGTGGCACCGCGCGAGGAGCGCCGTGTGGCCAGGACGGCGCTCCCCAAGTGAGCCGCTTCCCTTTCCTCAGCTCGCTGGCCACCTCGACGTCTGTCGTCAGGGCGCCCGATGTCTCAGCATTTGTGGCCCTGGTGGGCTTGCTTTCCACAGAAGGAGTGACGCTCTTGCTTTTCTCTTAATCGTTCTTATTTTTGCTCTCTAAGACTTGGGCTTATGGGAAGAAGGCCTTATTTAACTCCCCCCCTTTTTTTTTTCTGAAGCAAAGGCTGGTCTGGAGACAGAGGTGTGGCTCTGAGTGGCACACTCAGACCCCGGAGAGCGTGAATCTAGGGTGGTGGGAAAGAAACCAGTGAGCCTGGGAAACAGTGACAAACCGTCGCTCGGTGAGTGAGTGGCTTCGGCCAGGCCTGGTTCTCGTGTGTGGAGCACATGGCCGGACCCTCGCGTCCCCTCCCAGCCTTTCCGACGACAGCCATTTTATAAAGTAGGTTGACTTAAGCCACCAAAGCCTTTGCGGGGCTGACACAGGAGAGGATCCGGGGCCTGCATTTCTTTTTTCTTTTTTTCTTCTTCTTCCATCCCTCCTCCTTTTCTTTTTTTAAAATCACAACTTCCCACCTGTATGAGTTTTCGATGCGATGTGGTGACAGACGGCCACCAACCTAGTGGCTTAACGCAGCACACGTTTACGTCTAACAGTTCTGGAGGTCAGAGATCCAGACTGTCTCCGCGACCAAAAACATGCCTGCTTTCCTTCCGGAGGCTCGAGGAAAGGTGGTTTCCTTGCCTTTCCCTGCTTCTGGAGAACCCCCGTCTTCCTTGGTGACCAAGTCGCAGGTTCCGGGGACCGGGATGTGGGTATCTTTGGGCCATCCGTCTGCCCACCGCACGGGCAGACTCGTGGAGCTCAAGGGCGGGGGCGGAGGGGGGCACGGTGACTGCTCACGACAGGGGACGCTCACGTCAGACTTGATTAGCTTTCCGAGTAAGCCAGGAGTCCAGGGCCTCCGGGATAGACTTAAGTCTGTCATTCAGCGTTCTTTCTTACAAAACCACACAGCTCGCTGTGCATTTCATCAAACCTTAACTCGACTTAGTTATACACAGAGACCTGTGTAAATAGGTACAGAAGAGATTATCTATTATATTTTACAAGTCTTCAGGCACCAGGAGACAAATGGAAAAGAGGATTTTTGTTGTTGTTGAATGTAGCTCTTCAGATGTAGGCAAGATTCTGAATCTTTTAGGGAAGAGTTTAGGGAGGGGGATGGTGTCTGTGGTAGAAGATAGGAAAAATCCCAGAGTGCTTTCAAAGTGAGTAAAGGGAATTTTCACCAATCGACTACATTTACTCAGGCCCGGCCCACGTTCATCACTGTCTGGACCTATTCCTTACCCTAAAGCAAATAAAATCGGAATGCTTCCTTAAGCAGAGACCATGGCTGAGTTTCCCTCCAAAAAACAAATAGTCACCCCTGTACCAAAAATGAGAGCAACAGAGATGTGCTTCTGACTTTGAGACAAGCTACAGTTTTAAAGAAAATCTTTTCCTTTGGGGGCCTAATGTTGTCTTTAAAAGATTCCTTGCCTTGCCATTCTCTTTCCCCTAACAGAATCACCATCTCCAAAGGAATATATTTATTTTGAGAGGAGGTAGGCTCAGTAAAGGTCAGGAAGCTTGCTTGTGGGTCAGTCCCCTGCTGTGGGTCACAAGATTCATTTGTGATAGTTCGAGGTTGGGAAGGGGCAAGCTAATAGCCCTTCGACAAGGAGACAAAGACCAAGGCTCCGTCCGTGTTTTCGTCTTTAATCTGGTTGCCATATGTTGTTTCTGAAGGATTAGATAATTAAAAGACCTTATTTTCAGAACAAGTTGAACTAGCAATATGCCAGAAAATAAGAAAAACAGATTAACTAAATTTGTCAACTGCAGAAATGTCTCAAAAAAATGCTTAATAGGCTTTTGATAAAAATTTTAAAAAATTAATCTGGAGTAGGAAGAGAATATAGATTTTACTCCAAATTCGTGAGTGTTATTAACTCACAAGAAATGAATACTCACAATTCTTTCTGAGATCATACTTAAGGATCCACTGGTAATAATGAAGTCAGTGCCCGTGATTTGGACACCTCTAAATCCACTGTATTTTTTAGGCAAAAGTTAAAGCAGTAAGTGCACACTAAGTTAGGATTCAATATAGCTTTGCTGTTATCTTTTTTTAAACAATAGTCAATATTTGCAGAGTTTATTTAGATAATTACTGTATGCTTCCTAAGGCTGCTGTAGCAATGTACCACAGACCTGGTGGCTTGAAATAACAAATATTTTCTCTCCCAGGTCTGGAGCCTGTAAGTCCAAGCTCCCTCTGAGGGTCCAGAGAAGGAGCTGTTCCATTCCTGTCTCCCTAAACTTCTGGAAATCCTTGCTATTCCCTAGCTTGCTGATGTAATGACTCTGTCATTACATAACCTCCTTGTGCATCTCAGGGTCTCTGTCTTCCCATGGACTTCCTTCTCTCCCATGTCTGTGTCCAAATTTCCTTCTTTTTAATAAGAATACCGGTCTTTGGAGTAAGACCACCTTAACACATTATGACCTCATCTTAACTAACCACATTGCAAAGACACTATTTCCAAATTAGGTTATATTCTGAGGTTCCAGGTGGACATGAATTTGGGAGGTCCACTCTATTCAACCTGGTACAGTTCCTTTCTCCCTGGATCAGCTTTTCTGTGAGTAAAATGGGGATACATACTATTGCTTGTTCATATTTGGTTTTAGCATAATGAATATAAGACTCATTCTTTGACTCTTACTCCTGAGATCTAGTGAGAGCAGAAGTGAAACTTCCTCTGGAATTATTTTTATGTAACCTAAAAATTACTAAGCAAGGATTTTTTTTTTTTTCCATTTCATCTAGCGTTTCTCAGAACATACCTTGGGAAACATCAATTTCATAATGTGGCCTATGTGTCAAGTAGAAATAATAAAACTAGAGATGTAAGTAGTGTGATCTGAATGTTTGTGTCCTTTCCACCCCCTTAAATTCATATATTGAAGTCCTAATCCCCAAGGTGATGGTATTAGGAGGTGGCTGGGCGGGGTGGGTGGGGGGCTTTGGAAGGGGCTTAGGTCATGAGGGTGGCGGCACTGTCATGGATGGGATTAGTGCTCCTGTAAAAAACAAACCCAAAACCCCACAGAGTTAGACCCCCCTCTTCCACCACAGGAGGACACAGTGAGAAACTGGGAGCCGGCCGTCCAGAAGCAGGCTCTCACTGGGACCTAAGCACGCTGGCACCTTGATCTTGGACTTTCAGCCTCCAGAACTGGGAGAACTAAATTTGTGTTGTTTATAAACCATGCAGCCTGTGGTATTTTTATAATAGCAGCCGGAAAGGACCAAGACCGTCAGTAAAACTCTTGCCCTCAAGTCCTAGTCCCTCACACACACACCTACTTCGAGCCCTTAAATGCCAGGTGAGATTTGGCTTCAGGAGGGATGTTTTGGAATTTCTAGTAGTGCGGCTTAACATTTTCATTAGTGTTTTGGATGAAAGCCTTAGGCTTTAACGACGTTAGAAGATGCCCGATGGCTTTGGAGATGGCTAACGTTGACAATCATAAAGGAAGGAAAAGTCTCATGAACACAAGGCAGGGAATGATGGTTCTTGCCCAGAGGACAGCACATGAGGATATGGGAGAAGAGACTGATTTTCGGAGTGACAGTGTGTGGAACTCTGCTGATCTGCTCCCCAGTGAAACTGGTGAAAATGATTTTAAAAAAGAAACAAACACACACACAAAAAACATTTAAAGCCTCTGGAAATGGTCCTAAGGTCAAACAGTAAATGAAGAAACATTTGAGAAAATCTGTGCAAACTTGGTAAAAAGTTGGCGGTCTGGGGTATGTGAAACAAGACTGCCCTCTCCCTCATCCTGCTGGCTCAGCAAAGTTAAGACCCCACTCCGGACAGCTGTGGCCACCAACATGGGCTGCCTGGCCCCCAGCTCCCGGGTGGAGGGCTGTCTTTCTGGGAGGAGCAGACCTCAGTGTTTCCAACCTCCCAGCTACCTGTTGCTGAGGCTTAGTCTTGGCAAGTACGGTCAAAATGTGGGGGCTTCCTTGTTTTGCTCAGCCCCTGTTCGTGGAATAGAGACTTGACCTTGGGAAGGGTGTGATGAAAACATTGGAACCCGGACTGTCCTTGCCCCTGCTCTTGAGGCTGTGGTCCCAGGCTGGGAGAGGCAGGCCAGGAGGACCTCAGGCTGCTGCTACAACCTGCCCCCCCCCGCCCCGCCTTGCAGGGAGTGCTCAGCTCCTAGAGCAAAAATGTCAGAGAGCAGCTTGCCTTTGTGGCAGTCCCAATTCCAGGGCCCTGGCTCTGAGATTTTGCCCCGGGGAGAGAAGGGAGCAGCAATTTTAAAAACAGCTCATCTCTTCCCGGAGAAACTGATTTCATTTTACAACAGAGAGTGAAAAAGTTCAAATATAAAGGCACTTTCAAGGGCAGGGGAGGTTGTGGTTAAAGGCAATTGACAGGTGATTCATCAATTCCATGAACAGCCTAGATTATAGGCTAACTACTTTGTGGGACAGAACAGAGGAATAAGAGCTGGGGAGGAGCCTTCCTGAGGTCAGAACAAATAGCAAACACTGACCTCAGGAACTATTCCTTCAAAGGAGCCACAATTTGACTGAGTTCACTTGTGGAGCAATTTATGCCCGAGTGCACTGCTGAAAACAATAGAGCAGTCAGCTGGAAATTAGTAGAGTTTAACAGCGGGGTGTGGTCAGTGAAAGAGAGGAAGGGATCCCTGTGAACACCACAGTCACCCCAGAGTGACTGTACTCCAGCCAGTCACTAGAACTAAACAGGCAAGTAACCATAACAATTGGGGGGCCCGTATCCAGAGTGGCTGCAGCTCGTTATCTAAAGTGTTCCGTTTCCAACAAAAAAATTACGAGGCGTGCAATGAAACAGGAAAGTATGACCCACACACCAGAAAAAAACCAGGCAACAGAAGCTGCCTGTGAGAGACAAGATGTTGGATTTAACAGAAAAAGACTTCAAAATAGCCACTATAAATATGTCCACAGAACTAAAGGAAAGCGTGATTACCCAAGGAAAGGAAGGTATGATGACAGTGTTGCGTTACACAGAGAGCATCAGTGAAGAGATAAAAATTGTAAAAAAAGAAGCAAATGGAAGTCTTTGAGTTTAAAAATATAATAACTGAGATTAAAAATTTACTAAATCAGGAGAATGAGAAGACGAGTCACAGACTGACATTCTGATAAAGGAGTATTATCTAAGAAGTCAACAGTAAGAAAATGAGCAACCCAGTTTTTAAAAGGGCCAAAGATGTGAACAGACACCTCACCAAAGAAGATATATACCGGTGGCAAATAACCATATGAAAAGATGCTCATTGTCACATGTCATCGGGGAAAGGCAAGTTAAAGAAATGATGAGATACCACCACACACCTCTTTTAATGGCCAAAATCTAGCATCCCAACACCATCAAATGCTGATGAAGATGTGGAGCCATGGGAACTCTCATTCAGAGCTGGTGGGAACGCAGAGTGGTACAGCCATCTTGGAAGACAGTTTGGCAATTTCTTAGAAAACTCTGTGTGTGTGTGTGTGTGTATTTTTTTTTTTTTATCACATCCAGCAATTGTACTCCTTGGTATTTACCCAAATGAGCTGAAACCTTATGTCCACACAAAAATCTGCACACAGATGTGTATAGTAAGTTTATTTATAGTTGCCGGAACTTGGAAGCAACTGGGACGTCCTCAGTAGATGAATGGCTAAATAAGCTATGATACATCCAGACAATGGATTATTATTTGGCCCTAAAAGAAATGAGGTGTCAAGCCATGAAAAGATACAGAGGAATCTGAAATGCATACTACCTATTTGAGAGAAACCTATCTGAAAAGGCTACATATTATGATCTCAACCATATGACATTCTGGAAAACAGAAAACCATGGAGATGGTGAAAAGATCCGTAGTTGTCAAGGGTTAGGTAGGGTGAAAGGATGAAAAGGCAGAGGATTTTTAGGGCAGTGAAACTATTCTGTATGATACTATAATGGTGGATGCATATCATTATACATTTGTCAAACTATAGAATGTATAACTGCAAGAGTGAACCCTAGTGTGAGCTATGGGCATTGGATAATAATGATGTGTCAATGCAGGTTCATCAATTATAACAAATGGACCATTCTAGTGTAGGTTGCTGTTAGTGCAGGAGGCTGTGCATGTATGGGGATAGCAGATATATGGGGAATCTCTGTACTTTCTGCTCAGTTTTGCTGTGGACCTAAAACTGCTCTAAAAAATAAAGTCCATTAAATTTACTAGAGGCTTGACAGCATATTTGAACTAGCAGAAGAAAGAAGTTAGTGAACTTGAAGATAAATCAGTAGAAAATATGACAGCTGAAGAACAGAGCAAAAGAAATGAATAAAAATGAACAGTAGCTCAGGGAAATGGGGACACCGTCAGCACATCAACAGGATAACTGGAAAGAGAAAAGAGAGAAAGGAGCAGAAAAATTATCAAAGAAATAAAAAGTCCCAAATTTGGGGGGGTAATCAGAAGGGGGAATGAAACATGAGAGAATATGGACTAAGAGAAACAAACTGAGGACTTCAGAGGGGAGGGGGGTGGGGGAATGGGATAGACTGGTGATGGGTGGTAAGGAGGGCATGTATTGCATGGTACACTGGGTGTTATACGCAACTAATGGAGCATCGAACTTTACATTGGAATCCGGGGATGTACTGTATGGTGACTAACATAATATGATAAAAAATCATTAAAAAAAAAAAAGTCCCAAATTTGTTGAAAAATAATATCCTGCACATCCAAGAAATTAAGCTCAAAATAGGATAAAAACAGATCTATGAATAGATACATTATGGTAAAAATTATGAAAGTCAAAGATGACAGAAAAATCTTGAAAGCAGTAAGAGAAAAATGATGTGTTACATGCAAGAGAATCCCAATAAGATTAGCAGAAACTAGTGGAGGCCAGAGGCAGGTAGAATAACATGTTCAAAGTGCTCGAAGACAAAAACTGTCAACCAGACAGACTTAGTATAGACCCCATGAGTTAAAGGGTTAGTAAAGGTCCACAGCAAGACTGATCTCATGTCAGATCAACTTGCTATAAGCCTGGGAGGTTTCCATGACCTCTACGGGTTCCGTAATTCACCAGAACAATTCACAGATCTCAGGAAAATACCTAAATGAAGAGACATGTAGGGTGAGGTCTGGAAGGATCCCAACATAGGGCTCTGTGCCTTGTCCCCATGAAATCAGCACCTGTCACCCTCCGGGCACAAGATGTGTTCACCAGCTGGGAGGCTCCACCAGTTGTGCCCAGAGTTTTTATTAGGATTACATCACATAAGCATGATTTATTGAACATTAACCATATGCTTGAACTCTAACTCCAGCCCTGCCTTCTCCTCCTTGGAGGTCAGGAATCTAGGCTGATATCATGTTGCTCATAGCTTCAACCCTCTAATCACATGGTTAGTCCTTCCAACCGTGATCAGCCCCCCATCCTGAAGCTACCCAGGGGCTCTCCAGGAGTCACCTCATTAGCATAAACTTAGATGTGGTCCAAGAGGCTCATAAACAACAAAGACACTTCATCACTCAGGAGATTCCAAGGGTTTTAGAAGCTCCATGCTAGGAGCCTTAGGCAAAGACCAGACAAATTCTTTATTATACAACAGTCACGGCATGCCATTCTTTTTATATGTTGCTAGATTCAGTGTGTTAGATTTTTTTTCCAGTTTGTTAGATTTTTTTAAAAGATTTGAACATCTGTATTCATAAGAGATATTGGTTTGTAGTTTTTTTGTGACATGCTTATCTTGGTTTGGTACCAGCCAACACAGAACAAGTTGGGGAGTGTTTTGCTACTTTTTGAAAAAGTTTTATGAAATTTAGTATTAATTCCTCTTGAAACACTTGGCAGAATTTACCAGTGAAGCCATCTGTTCTTGCGAATATTTTTGTGGGAAGTTTTTAAATTACTAATTCAATCTATTAACTTGTATAGATCTTTGAATATTTTCTATTTCTTCTTGAGTCAGTTTCAGTCATTTTGTCTCTATAGGAATTTGTCCATTTTATTAACGTTATTAATATTTTTCATTCATAATCCTTTTTACTTCTGTAGGGTTGGTAGTAATGTCCCCCCTTTAATTTCTGCTTCTCTGTATCACAGTTCTGGACATGGAAGTGAGGATAGTAGCCTACTTTTGGGGAGTGACACTCAGGCTTTGTGAGGAGGGCACCAGGCAGGGTGGTAACCTCTGGTCTTTCTAATTTGCATCTGGTTGGAACCTCTGCCCTGAGTGAGGTGGGCTGAGTGTCCAGGGTCCCAGTAGTCTTGGCTTGCCATGCCTAGGGTGGAGCCTCCACTGTATGAGTGGCTATGGATGAAGGAAGGCAGACCCTGATCTCTTGGCTGTATGCACCTGGAATTTAGCTTTCTCAACACCCAGGTTGGGGAGATGAGAATGTTGGCAGCCTGCCTTCCTGGGGATCCACTGCAGCCCTCTCCTGGGA
The DNA here is from genome assembly GCF_002007445.2 of Ailuropoda melanoleuca. NCBI lineage: Eukaryota > Metazoa > Chordata > Mammalia > Carnivora > Ursidae > Ailuropoda > Ailuropoda melanoleuca. Next base: position 113,379,603 of record NC_048223.1, on the reverse strand, counting down.
ACCAGGGGAGAAGCAGTCTGAGCTTCTTGGCCACATCCACTGGAGTGGAGCTTCTGTCATACTGATCTGGGGTGGAGGACGTGGGAGTGGGTCATGGCTCTAAGGCCACAGATTCTCAAGCTTTTTACCTAGGTTTAGTAGATTTTCTTGAATAGATGTTTCTTCATTTGCTGTATGCTCTTGGAACAATTAACAGGGATTTTAGATGGTTATTTAGAAACAATTTTCACCAGTTATGGTCGTTCAATGGAGAGAGGGTCCTCAGAACTCATGGGAAGTAAGCCTAATCTCCACTATTAGCTGTTCTTTTCACAGAATGCACTGGTTAATTCTTGGCTTATGGCTTTAGGTGGCCGTCAACAGCTCAGGGAGAGCTGAGAGAAAGCAAAAGCCTGAGGAAGAGAACCTAGAAGGCATATATATGGGGAATGAGTATTGATTTGAAGACGATGCTAAAATATGAAATGACTAACTTTGAAAAGAGAAGGTTAAGGGTATGAAGAGCTAGGACACATGCTCACTGAGTAACAAATGAGTGGAATGCTTTGTAATGCAGAGCGAGGTACTTAGACACAAGGTATCATCTCTTTGCAAGGTTGTTAAATAATAGAATGTACTACCCATACAGGTTGGAGAATTGCATTTTAAAACAGGCTAGACCCTTATTTTTAGGTCTCGTGAGTGACTAAAATGCAACTTATCTATCACCTCATTCATTACGATAAAATCTGGCAGAGACGCTTTATTAACACAAATTATCAAAATAACTTTGGTGTTGTACCTTTCACCTACCACTCTGAACCACAGCAAAACACCCAAGAATATCTTACAGTTTGTAATAGCAAGGTGCAAGTAAACCAAATAAGGTTCTGGGCCACGCGGATGATTATTTCATTCTTCCTCCAGAAAGTTAAACAAATAAAAGCAGCTGTCTTTTCTACTTGCTTTTCGCAAGGCTGACTTAGGCGTGTTGCTGCCCCAAGACCGGGGCACAGGGTAAACAGCCTCATTAGATCCCTTGCGATGCTTGGATTCTTAGGGCATGTCAGCTTCCTGAACATGGGTAAGCTATTGTTTTTTCCCTCTCCAGGAATGGGGAGATAAACGACACTTCAAATATTTATCCTCCTTATCTTTCTTGTTCTAATAAGGGACTCGGTTGTGGTGCCATTTCCAACAAAATGCCGACTATAGAGCTAGTTCAATTTAAAGAGGTAGCTGTTATTTAACGAGATGACGCTTTTCAAATTAAAACCTTAAAAATGTTAGGGTCCATGAATGCTCTCTTGTGTTGGCAGGATTGCAGAACTTGACCTTTCCACTCTGCTAAGCGCAAGTCAGTGTTTTCTTCAATAAGAGGAAGAAGAAACAACAGACACAGTGATAATGTCTAGCAGTTTCTCTTAGCAACGAAATGCAAATAGGCGGGGCATAGATTCAAATTGTAATTTGTAAAGTTTAATTAAACTTAACTACTTATTAAAGTTGTGCTCTATGCTTGACTAGAACTTGAGTTTTGGGTCAAAAAGGGGACACTACAACTGGCCAAATATACACACCCAGGAATGATACACACTAAATTATATATGTAGGCCATGATTTTATATAGATAGATAGATAGATAGATAGATAGATAGATAGATAGAGATAGAGATATATCCATAGTGGTTATAACTAAACTGTATCTCGATCTAGATAGATCTGTATCAAGGAGTTCGAATAATGGAAAGGATAAGCAGATATCCCAACTTTCGCAAGCTGAACCTTGCCTTTTGATGTGGGGACTAAGCCCCCGTCAGCATCCAGTGGTGCGTCCGTGCCGCTGATTGTTTTTCAAGAAGGGGAGAAGCCCCTCAAGATAAAGAAACAGGATTGTTTCAGATCAGTTTTAAAATCAACAAGTGTTAGTGAACCTAGGATGAGAATTTTTTTCCACATTAATGAATATTATAAAGTCCTAAGGCATAAGCATGGTTTGGAGGTCAGGGAGATGTCTTTAAGCTAAAAAGTGAAACCCTACCTGAGCATTAAGGAGGTCACTTAAAGTGCTTTGGCGAAGAGTAAAATGCAGTACAGTGAGTTCCTGTGAAAAATTGGTCTCATTGTAGTTTTACTAAAACCTGATGATTCAAAAGCTGATTTGAAGCAATCTATTGATTTACTTTGAGGGGTTCCCTGCTGTCTTGGACAGGACAGGCAATTTCAGACTGTGAGAGTTTAGAAATACATTGGCCTATCATTATCCAAATTCCTTGATTCCTTAACAGCTGACGAGATAAGCATTGAGCACAAAATATCCTCAATGTCGAGATGTATTCCCTGTACCATGAAAAAAAATCACATAATAAAGAGCAATTTATTGTTTGGAAAGCTGTTAAGTTCAAGGTCATGAATCCATAAAATAGCACGATGACCGTATGTTGGATAACCCGTGATTTTTAAAAAATAAACCTTCATTTAAATGAAGTTTAAAAATATCCTAAATAAGATTTTATATACATAAAGGATATTTCAAATATATTTGTGGCATATTCATTAAAAAAAGGAGAGGGATGAATATCCAATTTTTCCCCCTCACGATTCGTTTAAGTCTGAAGTTTCTTACCCAGTTAGCAATTGAATTAGCTAGAGAATGGAGTTGCACAGCATTATTTACACTAATAGGGTTGCCTTTGGTGAGGTAAAAATGTTTTAAATAATTTTCTCAGTCCTATTCGAAATCTGCATATCTTTAAATGTACTAAAACTTGAGTTGGTTTATAGGTGTGTGTCTCTTCCTAAAAAAATAAAGTCCCAGGGTGTAAATAACAAATCATTGTTATTTTAAAGTAAAACTAAACGAGCAGATTTTTCCCTGTCTATTCCCAATTGCTGAATCTTAGAACGGCCCAGAAACTGAGGTCTTTGGGTTACATTCCCCTCTTGGGATAAACACATCAACCGTCTTTGAGTCTCTATTTGAAGACATTCACGGGCAGGGAAGTTGGTGTTCTCCGTGGCATGAATGACTCAATGTTTGGAGTCTTCACTAGTTGTTAGTCACTGGGCTAAGTGCTTTTCTAATGTTATAAAATGATTCCGTGAGGTAATAATATCTAGGTTAACAGATGAGGAAACTGAATGTCAGTGGATAGGAAGTAACTTGCTCGTGATCATTGTGGGATTGAGTGATAGTATCAGGTCAGCTGGCACAAAGTTGGTGTGTTTTAGACATGGTAATATACCTTGTGACAGACTCTCGTTTATGTGATTTCTCTTCACATATTCTAAAATAGCCAGTAGAGGCTCCCCCCCCCATATTTATATATTCAATCATGTTTCTCATATTAGTCTTCATGACCCTTCTGGTTACCTTTTTCAGGATGCGCACAAAGCAAGCAATGTGATTGTAGGAAACAGAAGTAATCCTTTTCCCACTTTAGTTTTCTCTAAAAACTTGTAATATTAATTTGTAAAATTCTAAACAATACAAAAATATATAGGGTAAATAATTACCAGTCCCTCCCTATCCCCTATATTCAACTCTATGTAGTTATTAGGGTTTGTCGTATTCTTCCATTTATCTATTCCCTTTTTTTTTTAACCCCCCCCACTCCACATGCAGATAGTTCTTACTCTGAACAGTTCTGATGGGCCCAGTTTCAGTTACCACAGTTTAAATAACACCACTCCCTCAAGAACCCAGTTCTAATTTCAGCTGCACAGATTATTGGCTGTAATCACCTAAGTACAAACTTCACTGTTAGCTCTTCAGTCCACAAATCACTGTGCAATATCAGATGTGTCCCATGATCAGGGACCAAAAATGTCACTTCTTCCAAAGTCTGTTGGTGACTGGTCGCTGGGTGTGATAGTTTGTGCACAGACAGCAAAGTGTGTAGTTGTGGTGACTTCTTGTTGGATAACCAAAAGAGGGATTTGGCCAGAAAGACAGGAAGTCCAGCAAAGAAACGAAACACACACCGGAAGTGACATTTGAGTTGAACGTAGGTGTAGTGAGAGCTAGCCTTGGGAACGCTGTAGCTCTTCGATAGACTCAATGTGCACCCGGGGACATTGACGGAGGGTGACCTTGACATCCGTGAGGAAAGTGGCTGTGATGAGAAGGATGATGATGTCCCAGAGGAAGTGATGATGGAAAAAAGCCTCACATTAAGGAAACCGTGGGAGATAGAGCACAGCATTGAAAACACGGATGAAAATGTTGGAAGCTGATCCAAACTTAGGCAAAAGACAATTTGCCTTTGAGAAAAACACTTGCTATCATAAAAGTTATGAGGAGAAGGAAGCAGGCACTGTTCCAATACTTTTGATACGTTTTCTTACAAAGAAATGGAAGTTTAATTCTCAACATTTGTAATGTTTTAAACTACAGTGCAATAATATAAGCTTTATTTTTTCATTTTCCCGTACTTTCATAATTCAGTGGGAGGCCTTACTCTCTTATTTACCTTGTTTCAGCAATTACTCCTTTGGTTTATTTGTTCATTCTTATCTCTCCTTTCATGTACAATGCAAGCTCCAGAGCAAGGACCTTGTCTGATGCGTTGGTCACTGGACCTAGAGACGGGACAGATGCTCAGTAAAAGCTGAGTGGATGGATTTGCATTTGATTTAGTGGAGTGAGCATTTTCTCATTGCTTTCTTTTATGAGCTGTATGCTCACATTCTCTGCCCACTTTCTAACGGGTATGTTTCATAGGATATATGAGCTTCTGTTAATACAGACACTTGAAATATATATATTTCAAATATTTCATATATATATTATAGTTCATAGGCACTCCTCATATATGATTATGTCCAATATTGTTTTTGCAATACTTTTTCATCTTAACTTTTCATATCCGTTCTCATTTGTTATACAAATGCTTAAAATTTTTATGTAGTCATACATATCAACCTTTCCCATTATTACTTTTGGGTTTTAGGTCATACTTAGAAATGCCCTCCCCACCCCTGACACTATATTCTCTTTCATTTCCTCTGGCATTTTGTATTCTTTTTATGTGTCATTAATTCCTTTCGAATTCGTATATAGTGTTAAGTGGAGATTTTTTTTTTTTCCTTTCTTTTGTAAAGATTTATTTATTTGAGAGAGACAGTGTGTGAGCTGGGGGACGGGTAGAATGACAAGGAGAGAATCTCAAGGAGACTCTCCACTGAGTGCGGAGCACGACGCAAGGCTCAATCGCATGAAGCTGAGATCGTGACCTGAGCTGAAATCCAGAGTTGGATGCTTAACCAACTGAACCACTTAGTCACCCTTAGATATAGTTTTTCTTTTCAAATGTTCCCAATACCATTTACTGAATAGATGACCTTTCCTAAATGCAGTTTTTACACTTATGATTTTAATTACTGTAATTATGATTGCATGATTTTATTTTTATTTGCTTGCAGATGTTTTTTTAAATTAAGTACTATGCTCATTTCCCCAAAAGTTCAAATACTAAATCGTGACTTACAGATTTGTAGGCAGTAAAATTATCTTCTGGTGTATTTAAAACAGAAAGCATATTAAAAACAGAAACATGGCTTTAGAGAGAAAATATTTAATCTATTCCATGAAAAAAATGCAAAGTTTTAGAAAAGAGGCATTAGGCATTAGTGTACAGTATAAATACATTTTTGGTTTTATAATCACGTGTTACACTTCTGAGTTGGTAATGAAGGCTGGTGCACACATTCATTCTAAATGATCTTGTTAACACAGCACTTGAAAAGGTCACTGAAAATAGTCTTGAAATACATGTAGAAATACAGTGTTGTAAAAAAATATATTAATCTGTCTACATTAAACACTTAAAAATACAGACCACATTAATTTTTAGAATTAGAGCATGAATGGAAATATCAGTATATGAAATTGTAAGTTGGATGTCCTTGCATTTTTTATCTTTGGAGGAAAAAATGAATGTAATCAAACCTTCGGAATGACAGATGTGAAGTCAGCACAGCAGACCAACTCTACTCTCAAAAATAAAACCACAACTATCCACACAAAAGATGGGAGCGTCTGAGTCTCTAAAATTTGACAAATTTATGAAATGTTACAATTTGGGAGTGTATTACACATACAGATCTCAAGCACACAGCAAACTTTGATTTGTCCATAAACCACAAGTAAAGTAGTGACAGCAACAAAAACGTTTCTAAGCTGGTTCTCAATGCACCCTAACAGTGAGAATTTCAAATCTTTAAAAAAATATTAACCTAAATATTCCTAAAATATTAGGAAGGTGTATTGCAAATTAGAGAGCAATTAATCTTTAAATGACATAGGGCACTGTGCTTCTCTGGAAACTGAGATAGCATTAGGAATTCTAGGAAAAAAAAAATTCCTGCAACAAAACCATTCTGCTCTGTTACTTGTGAAACCATAGCTCCTCACTGAAACTTCAACAGAAACTACTATTGTTTTTAAAGAAAGGGAAGACTACGGTGTGGAGAGAAAGTGGTAGTGTATGTTTTACAGGTAAATTTGGATGATGAATGTCACAGTGTGCATGAACAATACATTTCAACTCTATACAAGCAAACAAGTGTTCGTTTTGAGCAGTGTAATCAACAGTACACGTTCACGCAGGATTGTAATGCCGGTGGGATGGAGAGTAAGGACCACCAATGCTAACAATAGAAGATTGTCACATGGCAGAGTCCTTCTACATTTTCAGAAAGGAACATGTCTATTTTTACCCTTCATTACCATAATTTATCAACTAATGTTTTGCCCTGTATATCTTAGTATATATTTCTCACGAGCATAGCACAGTAAAGAATCATAAAAATTGGCTGTTTAAACCGGGCATATTTAAATCTGAAGGCCAATGTTTTTTTTCTACTTCTCAGCATTATGAGGTCTCATTTCACTGGATTTGAAATCTAAGGATGTAACCAAGTCTATCAAAACCAAAGGCAGTAAGTTGTCCATGTCATTCATAGTCTCAAGTTTCCAACATTAACAGCTTTTGCTTCACTCTGTTGCTGAGCAACACCAGCTGTCAGTTGCTACTGAGAGAGGAAGGAATTCATACCCTGCCCTGACAGTCACAGAAGGGCCTGACTATACGCTTTTCAGTGTTTTTTAGGATACGGTTGCTGGTACAGGCAGGGAGGCCTATTTGGAAATACCTGTGATTCTTTCCTTTTGGTTGGGGGCTCTCAACACAACTGAACACCCTTTGGTGTACTTGAGAGTGACGTGTCTCAAAGAGGGACACGCTGGACAGTGGAGAACTCTAGGCAAACATTCCGCAGCAGGGATCTAGAGTTCTCACTTTTCAGTTCTAACGTTTGAAAATTATTAAACCAAATCAGCAAAAAAATGGAAGGGTTGCAATCAGAGAAGCTGCCTAGGCTGCCTCCTGGTCCACTGTACCTGGGCCCTCTGCGGTCGGACAGGCAGCTGGGAGGCCAGAAGCAGCCAGAGGAACCTGCAGGTCTGATGGAGAAGGGCCAAGGCTTGCTGGTCGCGGAACACATATAGGCAGATCAGTAAGTCCCTACTGTGTCACACTGTTCTTTAGGTTATCCTATTGCAAAGAAATGGGGAAAACAAACTTTTAATTATTCAGGACAAAATAGTGACTTTTGGTGAGTGTGAATTCATTTAAATAAACTACGTATGTGCCCCAGGAGAAAGAGGAGGAAATCTTGGTGACTAAAAAGTAAATTCTATCTCTAAAGTATGACATGATAATTACTTTTTAAGTTGTACATTTCCTTATGGGTTTCAGGAATGGGATTTTATAACAATTAAGAAATTCTAATAGTTTAAATTAGCAGACTATCTAATGAAAAGATGTTTATAATCTTGTTCCTAGATCACGAATCACAGCGGTAGAATTTTACTTCGTTCCTTTCAGTACTTAACACTAGAACAGGCTGACCTGTTGAAAACTTTNGGGGGGGGCGGGGGGCGGGTCTCATCCAGTGTCATTTATAGAGCAAGTAAGCAGAGAACTTTGTGTGTTAACAGGCTGGCCAAATATTACGCTTCTAGAACTCATTTTGGTTATTAAAACAGAATGCTCCTTAAATATGAAGATGTTTAGGGTCTGAGACAGCCCTGTGCTAAGAATTCAGTTATTCTTTATGACAAGGCCTTATAATTACCTTTTGAAGACCAATTAAGATAGCATTGTTGGAACGAACACTGAAAATCTACTTAATTCCTTAATACATCCGTCTGCCAAGAAAAATTCTGGATAATAACCGAATTTAAGAAAGAATGGTACATACAATCTTTTGGGAAACAAAAGCAGACAGACTGTTCCAAGCCAGGAAGGATAAGAGTATAGAGTGAAAAGTCCAAAGAGCTATTAGAGTTAAATGGATTTAACTTAAATTTCAAAAACAATCATCACTAGGACTTTTTGGATTCTTTGGGTTGATTATTATTTACCATATATAGCTTTGAAGATTTATGTCTAAAAAAGCCCTACTTTTGAGAAGCAATGCGGCATGGTAGTTGAGCAGACTCGTCTAAATGGATGATCCTGAATCTACTGGCGTAACTGCTTGGAACTTTTTAGTTTCAGTTTTGTCATGGGGAGATAAGGAAAAACAGTCTCTCAGAAGGCTGTTGTAAGGATTAAGTGAATTAATGCATAAAAAGCACTTAGAAAAGTGCCAGGCACATAGTAAGCACTCAATAAATTCAGCTATTTGTATTACTTTATTTAAATACTACAGAGGCTGAAGAAAGCATTCACAGAAGTAAGTACTCTTAATTCTGCAGTTTGTTTTCACTCTCCACTAGGAACAGAGGTAGGAATTAGGAGTCCTATATTCAGACAAGATACATCACTCACTATTCACCTTTTAGTCACTCCACGCAATTGGCCGAGCAACGGCCCAGGCCAGGCCCCATTCCAGCATCAGGCATTCCTCTGAGAACTTGAGTTATGTCACCCACATTTTCACATCTGTAAAATGGGCGTAACATCTACTTGTCTGATTCATAGGTTACTTTGAAGCTCAAATGAGGCAAAATGCATGAAGGCACTTTGAAGATTTTGTAAAGCACCATCAGAGTGTGTCACAGGAATGGGGTGTAGGGTGAGTATGTCTGGACCCTCTCGAAGTTTATGACTCATAGTTCTGGGTCTGTTTAAGAAAATTTTCATAAAACTGTAGGTTTGTTTCTAACTATAATATTTATAAAATAGTAATATACTTTATTATAAAACTGTTTCTGTTCTTGAATCCCAGTTCTATAGGGATTATTAACATATCAGATAGCTGGTTGAGAAATATTTTCCTTTAGGAATTGCAGCTGCAAAGAAAATGTCAAGCTATGTGTTTATGGTCATAAATTATTATCATTAAGCTAATAACTAGCAGTTCCATTAATTACTAAATGCTTTACAAACACTATTTCATTGGATCCTTACAGTCACCCCATAAAACAGGTGGAAATAGCCCCATTGCACAGGGTTAGAATCCTAGAGCCTGCAAAGCACATGCTCTCCACCACTACACTACACTACACTGCACTGCACTGCACTGCACTGCACTGCCCTGCACTGCACTACACTAAACACCGGAGACAAGTCATGACCATTTCTGTCTTCACCAAATCACACAATTAAGAGAACCAATCGAACAAAGGCTCCAAACTATGTTCTGATACTTGGTAATAAAGATGACTTTAGAAAAGTTACATCAGTGCTTACAATTCAGTTCACTTTAAATCTTTAAAAAATGCTCCCAGTTTTTTTTTTCTTTCTGAAACTAACACGTTCACTGAAAAAAAAAATACAGACAAGCAGAATTCAAATATTCATAATTTCATTCAGGAGAACCACCGTTGACATAGTTCCTCTCCATAGTATTTTTATGCAATTATGAACTATGGAATTTATTTTTTGATAATTTTTTTTTAATTTTATTTATTTATTCGACAGAGATAGAGACAGCCAGCGAGAGAGGGAACACAAGCAGGGGGAGTGGGAGAGGAAGAGGCAGGCTCATAGCAGAAGAGCATGATGTGGGGCTCGATCCCGTAACGCCGGGATCACGCCCTGAGCCGAAGGCAGACGCTTAACCGCTGTGCCACCCAGGTGCCCCTTGATAATTGTTCTTAAACACGATGCCAAATACAATGGTTAGACTGAAGTCTTTTTAAATGGCAGATATAATAAACTAATAGTAAATTTTGTGCAGGCAGAAAATTATTACTGATACATATTTTCAATATTTTCCTAAGTTTTCCAACCATGGAAAAACAAGCGGAAGGTTATTTCGGTGACATTAACTCAAAACTATACTGCCCATGAGAGGATCTTAGATGGAAATTCTTGACTTGATCTTTTTTTATTATCTTATCCACACATATGACATTTTTTTGGTGGTGTTAAGATTAAGGCTTTCTGCAGGCCCGATAATACTAGAACTATAGTATTAGAACAGTTAAGGAGAAAATTGTTTTGTCATCATTGAACTTTATCAAAGTTACACTTACGGGTGATTAAACTGTTAAGTTTTGCCTTGTGAATGGGTTAAATATTTGCTTGAGGCAGCATATTAAGATAAGCAAAATTCGTTGCACGATCATACTAATCCTGAGTATAAATTCAGGGAAAAAAAGTTCTACCAGTTGTGAAATGACATCACAAAGATGTGTAAAAAATAGTGACAAAGCAGCACAATAATTTAGGGCAAAGATTCTAGGTGTGATGTCAAAGTGTGTGTGAGGCCGCATTACTGGCACTTTGATTAAGGTGACTTAACGAAAACCTTACTCTTTCTAAACTATCACTGGACATAATTTATACAGGAAGGGAAGCAAAAGTTAAAAAAATATGGAAGTCCTTATAGAAAACAGAAGGCAGACAAGGATCAAGTTTTTAAAAATAAACTTTCTAGTGCTTCCTCTTATGTAAGAGGTTTATGTTAGTCATAAGTTCTAGGAACCTATTTTTACTGCTCTAGTAGGATTTACAAAAAATCATACTAAATCCATATAAATAATATTTTTAATGTAAGTAATGGTACAGACTGGTGACTGGGTAAGAGTAAGAATGTTCAATAAAACTATACTTTGAAAGAAAAGTATAAGCTTAATACTAACCGAAACTGTCTAGACAAAAGGAATATTAATAGATTCGGAGAAACATATAACTGTATGTGTGCTTATGTATTATATTGAAACATTAATTGTCAGGTATTTCTGAATTAGGTTAAAACTGCATATACTTCTATCCCAGGGAGTGAAAATATTCTCATCATGTCCAACTGGAAATAAGAAGTGTAGTATTTCAAATGAGATTAAAACATGACTTCAGCCTATTCTCTGTAAAAGAGAGTATTAATGTTATACATCCCCTTATTACAGAATGTTTTTTTGTGGAAAGAAAAGGTTTATGAGGTAATTATGTATAATTTTAAACTTTACACATCTCTTTAGAAATAGCTTTAGCAGGTTACAAATCGAATCCAAGTCAGGACTACATACTTCCTTACTTCAGAGGTTTAGGACCTGAGTAAGTAAAGCTAGTATGTTCCACACTGTATTTCAAAACCAAAAATGGGCAGATGACGGTGCTCCACAGATCACATTTCTAATTTGCTTTTGAAGGGGGAAAAGCATATTATGCCATCTTGTCTATAAATATTTATTGGATAAATAAATATAATTTAAATATAATTTACCTAACGTTTTCAAAATCCTGTAAGCTGATTAAATCACAAACATGTTGAATCAATTATAGTAAAACCAAGAATAGGCTTTTAAATAGTTATAAAGGGAAATGATGATATTAAAAAAACTTTTCAGCATCTTCTAGTGACAATTTCTTTTCGGTGTTAAAAATAACCCCAGTGTCATTAAATCCCTCTATATTTTAGAGTAATAAATATATATACATATTAATAGCATGAAAGTGCCTCACACTAAAATTTTCTTTGAAGGCTTAAAAGTGATTTTTAAAAACATTACAATAAATGATCATAATTTAAGTTCTGGATATGGGAACCAAAAACCCAAACCCCAACAAATCTGCACATTTTAATGTGTACAAGTGAAATTTAAACCTCTAAGACGACATATATACCCATTTACTCAGATTCAGCTGTCACAATTTATTCTTTATCGTAAATAGTATCACAGACAGTAATATGTCCCAAAGTCCCTTTCTCCGTGAAAGTTGTAGTCTCTCTGGGGACTCATTCATTATCTGGTAAGACTGTATTCATTCAGAAAAAAGTTAAGGGAGTAAGTCTGTACATCCTTTGACATACTTTTTCTGAATAGAGTTATAAGGCATTATTAATAATGGTATGTTAAAATAGCAAATAATTTATAATAAAAATAGAAATTCTCTTTTAAATCACTCTCAACTGAGAGAATCACAGAAGAGAAAAACATATTTACCACCCAGATCTCTTTAAGTTTCTACTGTGATGTGAAGACTTTTTTTTTTTTTCTTTTTGGCTTAAAACAGACCTTAGGCTTTGAATGGCAGGTGTCCTGATACCAACATGTGAACTGGATCTGAGGTTCTGTTTAAAAGTTATTGTGAAATTTATATATTCAGATGTGCTCCTTGCTACTAATAAAGGTAGAAAAAGTTAGTTAAAATATTTGGTTTCATCATTATTATCAGTATTCACTGCAAATTATCTTCATGATAATATTCTAGACTACAGTGTGGACTTAAGTCTTGTGCCAAGTAGCAGCAGAGATTACAAAATCATGGTTCAAATGATGGTCAGTGATTCAGCTGGTACACAGCCAGAATGAAGGAATTTGTTTATAATAGATAAGTAAATATGGAGCATAGCTTTATTTTAATATCAGCTGCTAGAACTGAGCAGTGGGTTTCTTGGTATCCAGAGGCAAAAATAAAGCTGCTTTTCCTAAATTACAGTGACGATGAAGACAGAGGACGGTGGCCGTGGAGACCGGGTAGCTAACTGGCTTGTTAAAATCCGTACTTGAGCTCTACTGGAGCGATGCAGGCTTGGTGTGCACTGCTTATTTGTAAAGGCTGACTGAACACAATTCCCTTCATCATACAGGCATTGCTGTCTGCGCTACAGTAATAAAGGAACACGCTGATAGAGATCACGGCTTCAAGGGATAAGCAGTCTCCAGGAATCTGAAGTGAGATCACTGGTTGACTGGAAATGCTCTCTATTTCTCCAGAGGGTATCTGTCCTTGAAGAAGCCATTCATTGCCTAGAAAATAAAAAGGTAAATTCCTAAGACTGTACAAGAAGACAAGTAGGTAATTAGACAAACCTTATGAAGACCAAATTCATTCAATCAACAGATATTTACCGAAAGCCTCTAAGTGCCAGGCATTATGCTCTGTGTGAAGGACATAGATGGGATATAATGACCGCCCATGAGAAGTTCCCAGGCTAATCATCTTGATATCACATTATTAAAATTTTTCCTTTGAACACTGTAAATTGCAAATTTCTACTGAAACTGAACTGAATAATGCAAATATGGCTATGGATCCTTAATGCTTGAAATTAAAAATGAAAACTATTAAGTTCTAGAAATATAAATAGGTCATTTTTATCAGATAAAGTGTTTAGGAATAGCATATGACAACTACAAAATAACCTAGGGTATACGAATTATGTACAACTCTGCTGTGACTTTCTGAAAGTCACAGTCAAGATAATGATGAATTATTAACTATCCAAAGGTAAAAACCAAAAAGTACATTTTTAGAAACAACACTGCATATATTATTCAGATGGGCTCAACAATGTAAATGCTAAGATTCTGTCTACCTCATTTTAATACGTAACTCTTCTTAAATTTAAATATGTAGATTATAACACAAGTCTAGTAAACCACGAAAAATCTTTAAGCTTCTAGTATCAGAATTTTAAAAATGTCTTTATTCATGCAGTGCCTCCTCTCCAAAAGGACATCTGTGTCATATTGAAGAAGGACACGTTTACATGGACATCCAGCTTAGAGAGGGGTTAGAAATCAAGAGCCAGCATCAGGAAAACACAGGACACGCTTTCCTGCCATCTTAAAGAGAAGATGCGGAGCACAGTCTCATGACTTCTCAATGACTTTGGTCATCTGTACAAAAACTGGACCACCTACTGAGTGGTAATGAAATTCTATGTCTACTTTTTAGCTTTTTTTTTTTTCTTTTCACCTCAGGATGAGTCAACAGACTCGGAGCACCTGCTTCTATTAGGCCTCTCCATCTCCTTTCCAGTGTACTGCTTCTAGTTCTCTGTTGATTGAAAAATCAAATTTGAGAAAAATCTGCCAAGTCAGAGGAAGGAGAAAGTGAAAGGTAAAAATCTAAAGAGTTAAGGGGCGCCTGGGTGGCACAGCAGTTAAGCGTCTGCCTTCGGCTCAGGGAGTGATCCTGGTGTTGTGGGATCGAGCCCCACATCAGGCTCTTCTGCTGGGAGCCTGCATCTTCCTCTCCCACTCCCCCTGCTTGTGTTCCCTCTCTCCCTGGCTGTCTCTATCTCTGTCGAATAAATAAAGAAAATCTTTAAAAAAAAATCTAAAGAGTTAAGAGATTTTAAACCATTATTTACAAATTCTCTTTAAAATTCTTTGGCCGCCTTTGCTTACTTTTGTATTGGGGAAAATGTTTTATTTCATGTTTGGCTTGTGGGGAACTGCTTATATTTTAAAACAGGAACACAATTGTGCTATTTTAATAAACACAGTCTTTTTAGATATTTTTCAGATACATCACAGTGGGATTTGTGGAGTTATAATATGCCAGTGGTGCTTTTATAACCACCTTTCGGGGGGGGGGGCTTAAAATCTTCACATGTGCTAACAACTTTAAGATTATATAGATCAAAATTTAGTTAAAAATAGATGCTTTAAGTTCTCTAACTGGCCAAGAAGAAAACTTTCCTTTAATCATAGATGTACAAATGTACCCTATAAAATAATTTTGAAAAACCTTAAATTATTAGGACTCTTGTCTGAAAGCTTATTTGGCCATGTACAATAAAAATGGAACCACTACTTTGGACAAGTGATAAAATAGGAATTTTCTCTACAGACTTCACCTTAATACTACCTGTATTTTGTACTCCAGTGGCTCATTATTAATCTGCTGGTTGGACCAAATAGACTTGAACACGTTAATTTGTCAATATCGTATTTTAAAAATCAATCCACCGCTCTTTAGTTACACACAGAGAGATGAAATTAACAGTGATCTCCAATCGACGCAGTGCTTGCAGACTGACAGACACGACACAGCAGTTAAGCCGACGGTCAAGGACTTGCTCTCTGATCTACTGAGGACTGGCCAGGGTTTGAGTACTCTCCTGTCCACAGGACTGGCTCTGAATGTCTTCCTCCTCCTCACCTGCAGAGCTCAGCTCTCTCCCTTGTGGTGGTCGGGGGTGGGTTCCCACAGCTCAGTCGCCCCAGGGCCAGCCTCCCCAACTCTGATTCAGCAGTTCCTCCTGGCTCCACCACCAAGATCTCTGTTCCCTTGGTGTGCATGCCCAGTGGGTAGCTGCAGGACAGCAGCTGCCGCCCTGAGAAGTAGCAAGGTAGGAAGGCATGGAGCCTGGGACTGGGGAAGGCACAAAAGAAGTGTGTGAGAGGGTAGGAGGGGGAGGCGGGAGGAAATGGAAGACTGAGAACGTGTGAAAGAGCGTGGGAGACCAGGACAGAGGAAGGTCATTAGAGACAAGAAGTCAGCACTTAGTTCTGGACGGCTAATATTTTACTTTACAGTTGCTGTCCGCACTATTAGAGGGGTGGAAAGCACTGCTATCAGGCAAGCGGCAGGCTGATTCCTTCTACTACGCTAATCAAGCACACAGCGACTCAAATACACATTCAAATCTTTACACAATTTATAGTCACTGAATACTTTGAGAATAGACTCGAACAGGAAGTGCTCTTGGCTTAAATGACTACAAATTATTAGTGAGTAAGGACAAAGGCTCTGCCTGCATTCTGATCACAGTGATTCATTTGTATTCAATCACATATCCTCCAACAAGGTTTTATTCTTCTACTTGGAAGGCATACTTTTAAGATACGGTTTTGGCATCCATTTTTATTTATTTATTTATTTTTTAGATTTTTATTTATTTATTTGACAGAGAGAGAGACAGCCAGTGAGAGAGAGAACACAAGCAGGGGGAGTGGGAGAAGCAGGCTCCCAGAGTAGGAGCCTGATGTGGGGCTCGATCCCAGAATGCCGGGATCACGCCCTGAGCTGAAGGCAGATGTTTAACGACTGAGCCACCCAGGCGCCCCTGGCATCCATTTTCTTATAGCAAGCAAGTAATGGGGCTCGAGTTCTACCTCTGGCATCTCTACAGAAGAAAATGTAGCTTTAGGCTTAATAACTGGTAAATCAAGTCCTTCTGAAATAAAATGAACTGAAAGCTCTAAAGCATTTGACAGACGCCGATCTGGAAAAGTAAAAGATAATAGTAAAACCACCAAAACACTGAATTGGAAAAAGCCTAAATCAAGTTACTTCAGTTAAAAGAGTATGTATTTAAAAATAGCCAACTCAAGGGGAAAGTCCATTTCCTTCTTTAGAACGGACTCTGAGACTTAGATCACTGTATTACTGGAAGGTAGACTGGTAAATACAATTTCATACTGGAATGTTGGCAAGATGATTCTCATACCTTCAGCTGTTAGAAACCAACAACTGGATACTCCTTCGGTCAGCTTGGTTCCTGATGGGAGGTCTAATCTTAGCTTGAACTGGAGAGTCTGGCCTGGAGATGCAGCCACTGGAGAAAGTCTAATGTTTGGAGCCGATTTAGGTAGTTTGGGTAATGTCTTCGGTTTCTCCACTAGGAATGGGCCGTCTACCACAGCGCTGTCAGGTATGAAGACTGGGAGCTAGGAAATAAGAGAATCTGTTAATTAAAGCACAAGTACTTTATAGTAATTGTAAAGAACTTATTTTTGAACCTTAGTCAAAAAATGAGGTTCTATGTCAATGAAACTTAATTGCCAATCTAGTCTGAATTAGAAGTGTGCTTAGACATCCTCATGATTATTTTATAGGCTCAAAAACATACTTCATCCTGGCAAAAAGATTGCCAATACTAATGAAACAGAACTAAGTTCATTGTCCAGTATGTTTATAGATGGTAGGAAATTAAAGTAAAACTTTATCAATTTAAACAATTTTCACTGCCAGCTATAAGATCGTCTATGTCAGGAGAAATGACACTTATGATGGCAGTCTGTATTTTTATTTTAAAACATATCTTGGGAATTCCTAGAATTTTAGGAAAAAAAACTCTCACTTTTTTCCCCCCTCAGCCAAATGTGATATATCAAGAGGTAGCTTGAAAATTTTTGGAGACTATATCCTTATCTGTAAAAATTGATTAGAACTCATTTAAGTTTCTTCCAATCTTATTTTCAATGTGTTCAGAAATGTGACTCCTAGAGTTTCCTTTGGGAGGTTATCTGGTAAGAGATTATTGTGTGATCTTTGTTTCCTATGGTGAATCCAAGAATCCTTAAACAAAAAAAACCCAAAACACCTGGACAGCGCAACCCATGTAGTACATATGTGCAGTGTGTCTCTGTCTATACTTTTTTTTTTTTGATATTTAAACGGATGAAAGTTCAAATTCTCTCCAACTTTCAGTATCTTAAACACTCTCATCACAAACGGAATTTTTATTTTAACAAGAACAGGGCATCCTAGAAGGAGGCATTCGCTCACTACTCTACCTACATACATCACGTTCAACACTGGAGATGGTTGAACCGAAGGCACCTCCTTCTGTGCCGTGAGGACTTTAATATCATTCTTAAAATGATACTCTAACTTACACTTTGATTGCTTACCACAGAAATCGTTTTTGTTTCTAAATCCATCACTTTAATTTGATGATTATTGGTGTCTGCTACATATAATAACTGGCCATCCTCTCCAATACACAAGCCTCCTGGTTCATTAAAAGTTGACTCGGTAAAGCTGGAAGTGATAACATTACTTGCGTCTCCAGTTCCTGCTAATGTTGAGCAGTTTTTTGTTTTTGGATCCACAACTTTAATCTAAAAAGAAGGAACAAAGCAAGTATATATCTGAAGGTCAATCTCGTGTTCATAGTATAAAAAAGTGT
Organism: Ailuropoda melanoleuca; assembly: GCF_002007445.2. Lineage (NCBI taxonomy): Eukaryota > Metazoa > Chordata > Mammalia > Carnivora > Ursidae > Ailuropoda > Ailuropoda melanoleuca. Next base: position 113,361,519 of record NC_048223.1, on the reverse strand, counting down.
AGTGAAAAGCAAAGCAGAGAATTTGACTGCCATTAGCATTCTTACTAAATCTCAGAAAAAGAATAGGCATTTCCAGTGTACCTGAGTGGCTCAGTCGGTTAAGTGTCTGACTCTTGATTTCAGCTCAGGAAGTGTTCAAGTTGTGAGATGGAGCCCTGCATCAAGCTCCATGCCCAGCAGGGAGTCTGCTTGAGATTTTCTGCCTCTCCCTCTCCCTTTGTTCCTCCCCCCACTCATGCGGGTGCTCGCTCTCAAATAAATAAATAAATAAATCTTAAAAAAAAAAAAAAGGCATTTCCATACTTTCTTGAAAAGCCAAATACTCAAATTATAGTCTCAGGGGAGACACTCCATTCTGAGAGTGAAAAACTACGTAAAACACCCAGTTACATCTTATCTCCCAGCAGCAATCTTTGATGAAATTATTTCTGGAATTGAAAAATTTGAAATGTTATTCTTTTCCCTCACAATGAGACCCAGTTGAACTGAATTTCTTCTTTCTCACGAGCATCTAACACGGGCTGAGAATTGGCCACTTATGTTAAACCTAATGATTTTCAATTGTGCCTCAATTATGTTAATTTATGGTGTCATCACAAGGTATTAACATTTTCCACTAGTTTTTATAGAAAAGAAAAATGCAATAAAAAAGGCAACAGTTGAATAATCCGTGCAATAGAGACAAAAATGGAAATGCTGAAGATGGAATTATTTGCTAGCAGCCACTGCAACTATGCAACAGCTCGAAAACGTTCGTTAGTTGACATATTAATTTCCCTGCCACCTGCCGCCTTCTCATTTACCCTGTTACTAAGCAGCTTTGATGGACTGCAATTCACGATTTTTTGCTGTAGTCATGGGGAATTTATTTAGTCCCTTCCCCAGCTCTGAGTGCCATCATATCCTCTTTGCAAAGAAAGGACTAAGAAAAGAACAGCAAAGGCTTGTACATAGTTGTCAAAGACCGTTACTCCTCTCTATTTTAAAGTGGCAGTTGGAGGAGGCTCACAGAGCTTTCAGCTTTTTAAATGCCATAGATGAAAAGCAGGATATTCTAGAATTCTGTTAAGACTCACCTTGTGATTATAAGAGTCTGCCACGTAAAGTAAATTCCTTTTTTTGTCCCAAGTTACTCCAAGTGGGTGCTGAAGCTTGGCATTGATTCCTACTCCATCAACATCACCAAAAGCAAATAAATTCTTTTTTTTTTTAAAGAAAGAAACAGCATGTATTAAAATTTTTACAGTGCTACAGCGTAGGGTATAAAGTAAAAAGAAGACTATATATGCTACTTAAGTTAAAGGGGAAATGGGCCTGATTTCATATAAATAGGCCTGGGTATTCGATTCAGACAAGAAAAAAATGACAAAATTTTGAACCTATATTAATTTGTGGCACTTGGTAGTTTTAGTCACAGTAATCACACATCTGGTTAGGAACAGGTCAAGTCTACTAATCTCTTTCCATACTCCTGCCAAGTATCTAATTTACATTTTCTCCTTCCCTCAGTAATCAATATTTTATCCTCCATTCTTCCTGAAGCCTTGACATTTGTGTAATCAAGTAGAGTCAACTGACTTCTCTTAGATGGTTTTGCTACTTGTTTCATTATATTCACATTTCCTTTGGCCTGACTTCCAATTTATGGATAGGCCAAGAACTTGCTCTCCTGAAATGGATTAACTCTTCACAATTCGAAACACACAAGAGTGGTGAGGGTCTGGGCATAGAGCATGCGAAAGCAGTCTTCACGCATTACCATGGGATCTCTTTCTCCTCCCACAAGGTGCTTCACTGCTCCGTCTTTCAGCGAGACAGTTCTCACGGTGCTGCTCTCACTGTCTGCCACAAACAGGCAGCTCCAGGGCTCGTCGGGGGCCAGAGAAAGACCTGAAGGCTGGGCAAAGCCCGCCTTGTGAGGATACGCGTTATTCCGGTTCTCTTCATTTCCGCTTCCAGCAAACCGAAGGCAGGTTCCTTTTTTCAGCTCACTAAAAAAAAGCCAAGTTCACAGGTGGAATCGACATCGTTATGTTCTGTCCAACTGAGTTATCAAATGAATCCAAGTGATGAAATCGGTGGTGATAAGCACTGTTAAAAAGCAGACTCGTGATCTTGGCCTCAAGTGTGCAAGTCAGCTTTACACTCCCTGTAGTTTTTCTAAGTCATTAACTTATTCACTGTGCTGGGACCTACACAAAATTGAAACTATGTTCTCAATGGCGGGAGAGGCAATCCCTGACAAGAATAATGATCGTATCGTTGACTGGATAGTTGTGTGTTTATTTTTTTTCTCCTACAAATGGCCAGAGATAGGTACATCTGGATCCCACCTTAACTTCTTACAGGACAATTATGCTGCTTTAATCAGCTGTAAAATCAGTTTCTTAGGGAAGTTTCTATTTAAAGGACTTTGCAATGATTCTTTTTGTCATAGTAAGTTTTATACTTTGACTTCTAGGCTTATGCTGGAGGAACTGGAAGGAAGTCACGGCGGTGCGCTATGTTGAGGGAGGGGAAGAAGCTGATTCAGGATGCAAAATAATGAGATGACGTGTACATCATCTCTAGGTATGGCCCAGCAGGCAGAAGTCTAAGATGACCACCAATCGCTTACCCATTGATATGTTCCCAATGCTAAGTTAGGTAGAGAACAGAGGATAGAGGCAAAGGGATATAGAATGTATAAAATACAGCCACTTATTCAAGAAACTTATAGAAAAAAAAACACGTAGAGAAATACATGTAATAAATAATATGCCAAACAAATTAAAAGGTAATTAATATGAATCTTAATTTCAAATAGGAGTTTCCTTGATTAAATAAAAGAAGGAGTGGGCAGAAAAAGTACCTCCTAAAATGTTAGCCATCTTTACCACTGTTAGATCAGTAATAAAGATCAAGTATCCTTAAAACCATGATGCGGGTCCATGTGATCCAACTGGACATTTTCCTATTATGAACGAGAGCGACAACTCCACTTATTTGGAAATTTCGCCCACTCTTGACCATATAGGTTGAAAATAGCCATCAATTAGAACTGCACATTCTGGCCATCTCTGTTAGTTTTTTCTACTGTTTATAATTATGCCTCATGTTAATGTTTCTGGTCACCACACTGTTCAGGCTACTATCATCTCTTGCCTGGAGATAACCATAGCTCCTTCTCTGCTATCTCTGTCTCTAGTTTTGTCCTAGTCCAAATGCTGCCAGTATTCTTTCAAAAACACAGACTGAATCATGTCACTAGCCAGCTCAAAACTTTCCATAAAGGCATGCAGAACAATGTTCACATTTCTTCGAAGGACACATAAGGCGCTTCACAATCTGCCTTTTACTCATCACATCACTGGTGTTGTATCTTGCCTGGAAAACCTCCTTCTCCCTAACTCCTACTCCTCTATCCAGTTTTAATTTAGCAGCTACTTCCAGGAAGCCTTCCTTGATACCTCATATTTTATTGATATCCGATGTGCCTCTTATTTATGTAAGGGACAATTTTACTATAAGGGACAGTATAGTAGGAGGAAATAGTTATGGAAACCAGTAAATGCAACCAGAAACAGGGCGGGGGAGAGAAGAAGAAAGAGGGAGGGAGGAAGGGAGGGAGGGAGGGAGAGGAGGAGAGAGAAGGAACTTATCAGTGCACTAATGTAGCTACAGAGGGAGTGTAGTGAGGTCAAAGAGAAGAAAGCGTAGTATGGTCAGTTCTACCTGGAGTGTGAGGGAGAAGATACAAGGCTCTACAGAAAGGATGTAAGAAACTGTGCAGACAGCCTACTTTTTCATCTTTATATCCCCAACAGTGGCAGCACAACTCCTACATTTACTGCATAAACCAGGTGCTAGGCTGAGCTCTTTACACATACTATCAATTTTCAAAACAAGCCTATGCAATAGATATAAATAGAGAGACCGAAGCACAGAAAGTTAAATTGGCTCTCCTAAGCTCCCAGAGATAGTAAGTGGCAGAGCCAGGATTCAATCTCAGGACCACAAAACCTGAGCCACTGAGCACTCTGCCACGCAGTACTCAAACGTGCGCATTCCTGAGCAGGGACGTGTGAACTGCATGTTAAGAGAGGCATGGCCACCAAACATTCCCAGTTCTCTCTCTGGAGGCTCCACAGGACTGATCTTCCCACATTCCCAGAAGTTAGCAAAGGTGGTCAAAAGACTTACTTGGGCTGATGAAATTTAAGTAAAAGTGATACGTGTCACTTCTGAGTAGAAGCTTTAAGAGCCACTGAACGACTCATACCTCTCTCTCTGCCAGAAAGACTGGCAAAGCTCCAGATGGTGGCTGCTTCACCAGCCTGGTCTATAGCCTGGCAGAGCAGCGCTCCCCAGTGAACCTGTGCGAGTGGGAAAGAAGGAGAGGAACCTTGCCTTACGCTCCTGAGAATCCGGGCTGTTACGGTGCCGTGGCCCAGCACATCCCAACTAGCACAGAGGCGTTGCAATCACGGGGACTCGAGGAGAGGGAATTCTGTGAACTCTTGTCCTTTACCAAAGAGACATACTGTCACTTACTTTTTCTTTGGTAGTCTGCCACTGTCCAGCAGCAGTGCCCATATCTGATGAGTCCCCGCCATGGCTATCCACAGAATGTCATCTCTTTGGATCTCTGAACCTTTATAAAAACAAACAGTAATTAATATATATGTATCTCGTTAATACAAACACTTCACATTTCAGAAATTTAAAGATGACAGTATGTTTATAAATCATCTGAAGAAGAAAAAAGTATTTACAGTTTTAAGCTTTAGAAATTTTTCCATTTTCCTTGTGAAAGGCTTGTTTCTTTAGATTTATAAACTTACCTGTAAATTCACAGAAATCCAAAGTATTCTTAATAGCAGGATGCCCCTCTGCATCTCTGGGCACCATGTTTTTAAATATTTGATTTCTTATTTGATAAAATAAGTTGACAGACTCTCCAAAGAAGCTCTCCCAAATACCTAGCAAAAACCGCTGAAATCATATGCTTTAATGACAGGTTCTCTTAACAATTTCTCATGAAAAAACCCTATCTTTTAATGGTGTAAGAAATAAGTACTTCCATTGGGGCGCCTAGCTGGCTCAGTCGGTAAAGCATGTGACTCTTGGTCCCGGGGTCGTGAGTTCGAGCCCCACGCTGGGCATGGAGCCTACTTAAAAGTAAAATAAAATAAAATATTAAAAAAAATGTATTTCCACCACAGGATTAGCTAGACTTAGATACACATCACAGCTGCTATTTAAAAATCCACTGTTTAACTGTCTATGAGGCTTTTTCCAAAAAATATAATTGACATGCAAAAAAGCTAAGACTACAATATATTACAATATTTACAACTGTTTACTAAAAGTCATAAGTAATTTTCTACTTTGACTGATGTTACAACTTACTACAATATGACAAGGCTCTATTTCTCAAATTAATTCTACTGTTAAAATATTTAATTTAGGGGCGGCTGGCTGGCTCAGTCCGTGGAGCATGTGACTCTTGATCTCAGTCATGAGTTCGAGCCCCACACTGGGTGTGGAGCCTACTTTAAAAAACACATCTATTTTAAACTGTATCTTGAGGTGACTTTTACATACAGTTGAGAATTTTAACTAAAATCATTTGGTCAGATATTCCATAATATCTAAAATATCTAAATTTAGCATAAGCTAAAAGAAATATCTTGGTAAGGCCATTTTATTTATATTTTCTTTAGCTTTAAGTAGTATGTGTCCAGAAGGAACCTGTTTTCCTTCACTTATGTTACCTTCAAGTGTCTTTCAATTTAACGACAAAAACAATATTGATGGTTCTTAATAAATTGTGGTGGCTATGTGCCAAGCACTTTACAGAGATTATCACTTACATTTTCTCAAATGTACCAAGGGACAGGTAATGTTATTAGGCCTTTTTTACAGATGAAGAAACTGAGGCGTTAGAGAGATGAGGTAACTTGCTAGGATCCCAGCACTAATAAATGAACTGGAATCTGACACCAGGCAGTCTGACAGAAAAATCTATATCACATGTTGCCTTTTTTTTTCTGTGTTCTTAATTGCTAGCCTATGAAATCTAAAAGAAAGTATTTCAATTTAATTTTTCATAGTCAAATATTTTTATGAACAAAAATTATAAGTGACAAGGGCATCCATTTGTTCTGGGGACTCAGTCTCTGCTTAATCACCTTCAGAGTAGATCAAAAGCTTTTCATAATTATTTTATTTTGCTCCTGCCATGTGAGGACAAAGTACAAAGGTGACATCCATAAGCCAGAAGAGAGCTCTCACCAGAAACCAATCATGCTGGCACCTTGACCTTGGACTTCCAGCCTTCAGAACTGTGAGAAAATAAATTTCTGTTGTTTAAGCCACCCCATCTGTGGTATTTTGTTATGGCAGCCCGAGGTGACTAAGACATTCCCCCTGAGAATAGAAATGAGACAAGGATATCTGCTAATCAACACTTTTATTTAGCATCATATGAACGCCCTAATTTGTGCAAGAAGAAAAAGCATAAAGATTAGAAATAAAACTGTAATTATTAGAAGATGAGATGCTTTTAAAGCTCTACCTTGCCATAGGAGAGCTAAATTGGTACATAGCTGAGTCAAAGACCGAATCAGGTCTCCAAACAGACCAGCCTAGTTCAACCAGGGTCTACTACATGAAGGCCAAACTTCATAGTAAAGTGCGGACAGTTTGTTTGGTTTTGCTCTCTGTGTACTTATTTCCTTTAGAAGCCTAAGGAATGAGAAAAAGTACAGAAGCAAAGGCTGCGTCAGATCAGGACTTCGGTGTCTCGGGATTTCCCGTGACAACTGATGGTGCTGCTGCTGACAGTGGGGACAGGGTGAGGATGGTGACCATCCAGAACATTTCCTATGTTTAAGGTACTGAGCTAATGAATAAGCACCTTACATGGATAACTTCCTTTAACAACTTTAGTAACATCTCCATTTTACAAAGAAGCTGAAATCGAAAAGGGTTAAATAAATTGTTGAAATTCACACAGCTAAACCTGGAATAATAATCTATTAGCGAGTTTGACTCCAGATTATTAGTGTTCTTATTAGAAGGAAGGAAATACAGAAGTAAGCCTGGGCTCTTCTGGCCAAGTCCCTGCTTGGCCCACTGACTTTCCCCTCCCTCCTGCCTCTGCCCCATGGACTTAGCTCAGGCTTGAAGTATACAAGAGCATTTTCTGTGTGATCAGAAGCAGAGATCTGATCAAATGTAATCATGGCTGTCTATTCCAGAGTGTGTGCCTAGGTTCACATCTTGTCCTGCCCTCCCTGTAGCCCGTGGAATAGCCTATGGCTGAATAATCTCTTACCAGTTTTTTTTTTTCCCCCAATCCCTTGCCTTTCCATTTTTGGGTTGTTTCAGCTTATCAGCAGCTCTTTGTGACTCACGGGATGAAACTCTATGTTATAGCAAATACTTCTGCAGTACTTTCTATGGGGCCAGGCACTGTTCTAAATGCTTCATGTATATTAACCCTCATAATTCTTCCAATAAAGTTTTGAGCTAGATACTATTAATATCTTTAATTCAGATGAGGAAATTGAGGAATAAAGAGACTAGGTAGCTCCTCCAAAGTCACATAACTACTAAGACATAAAACTAATTAGAATCCAAGCGGTCTGGCTCCAGTCCATGCAACACTGCCTCTCAGAAAGTTTTTACCCGGCCTGACCATTTCCCTGAGGGCTGAAGAGTTTGTTCTTGAAGATAAAATGAGAGTTAAAAAAAAAAAAAGAAAAGAAAAGAAAAGAAAAGGATAGTCTGGCATTTATAAAGCTTATCAAACCAACAAGAATCATATTAATAATTTATACCATTCACCTTGGATTTTGAAATCTAAAGCACACGGTGGTGTCACCAAGTATGGGTATTAGTTTTGTTCCTTCTAACAAGAATGTGACAATCATGAACATTTCAATTTTAAATTAAGAGTGCACTTAGTATTACTGATTTTCAACAGTCACTTAAAAAAAATATAGACAATGACAAAAGCTGAAAAAGGTTTTGCAAGTATTTTAAAAAGCAAAGTCTTTCATGATTGTAAGGATTAGTGAAATAATTTCAGAAGACAGGAATAAAACCAGCAAATGAAATATGAAAATAAAATTACCTGCCAATAAGCTTTTAAAAATTCAGTGTTATTTTAAGCAGCTATGATCAAAAATAGATCCCAATCATTAGAACCCTCTAAATAGCAACTGTGAAATTGTCCATTTGTATAAATAATTTTTTCTACACATTCTCTAAACCTCCTAAGAAGAAAAACCTTGTGCTATTAGAAGAAATAAAGCCTAGCACCCCCACGGCACAGGAAAACACCAATCACAGCTGGAGAAGGGTAGGAAAAAAAACCCTTTCTACCTCAGGGGGAGGGGAAGAGAACTACCTTTGGCTAAAGACTCCATCCTGACACCAATACCCACTGCTGGGGGAGCAGCAGCAAATTCCTGAAAACCACTCAGAGTTTAGCTGCCAGAGAGAGAAGGAACGGTAACAATGAAAAAGCTCCCTACCTCCCTTCCTCGAGGCCCAGGCACACAGGGTCTCCCCAAGACTGAGGCTGACCAGAACAATAGAACACCTCCTTAGCCCCAGTGAAGCCTAGTACAGAACAGCAAACAGCAGCCATCTATCTCTTGGGGAGCTGCAAGAGTGCAGGGAAACAAGCACTCTGTGGCTCAGCTGTGCAGGATGACTGCAAGCTGACGGGGTCCTAACACGGAGAAAAACCGTCCAGCATGTAGGCCCCCATGCTAAGGCAACAGCAGCCCACTGCCAGAGGAACTTGAAAGCTATGATAAACTGACAGTCACCACAGCAATAATAAAACCCAGACCCAGCCTAGGTTCTGATTTAATTGACTCAACCTCCCTTATAATGGCATAAATATACTGATCTCATCAGCCTCCATAGTTCTATTCAAAATTACTGGAATATAATAAAAAATGAGAAGACACACATAAAAGCAAACCGGAACAAAACAAAACAACCCCAAAACCAAAACTCCATTTTCAAGGAACAAAGCAATCAAAAGAAACAGACTCAGAGATGACCTGAAATTTAGAACTGTATGACATGGGCTTTGAAAGAACTATACTTTCTATGTTAAAGAATCTAGAAAAAAAGGTGGCCAACATACCTAAATAGATGAAGAATTTAAGCAGATAGATGGAATCTATAAGACATAGTAAAATGGAAATGCTATACTGACAGAAACTGTGATAAAAATTCCTTCAATAGGGGCGCCTGGGTGGCACAGCGGTTGGGCGTCTGCCTTCGGCTCCGGGCGTGATCCCGGCGTTATGGGATCGAGCCCCACGTCAGGCTCCTCTGCTATGAGCCTGCTTCTTCCTCTCCCACTCCCCCTGCTTGTGTTCCCTCTCTCGCTGGCTGTCTCTATCTCTGTCGAATAAATAAATAAAATCTTAAAAAAAAAAAAAAAAAAAATTCCTTCAATAGACTCACCACCAGTTGATTAAACACAGCTGAGGAAACAATGACCCTAAAGGTAAATCAATATAAATTATTTGAACTGAAACACAAAGAAGAGAGAAAAAAGGGGAAATAAAAAAAAACATGATATGTAAGAATTGCTGGATAGAACGTATCAGAGTCTAACATATAAGTAACTGAAATCTCAGAAGAGAAAGAAAGGAGCAGAAAACATATCTGAAGAGATGATAGGTGAGAATTTTTCCACACATAATGAAAGACACAAAACCACAGACTCAAAAATTCTAAGCAGGATAACTCCTAGACATTATCAGTCAAACTACTGAAAACCAAAGAGAAAATCTTGATGGCAGCCATGAAGGAACTAGGAAAATAATTAAACCTCTTGTTTAAAACTATGTAAGTTATAAGGCAGTGGAATGACATCTTCAAATATATATATTTTTAAAAGTCAATCCAGACTTGCATATGTAATAAAAAATATCTTTCAAAAATAAAGGTAAATACTTTTTCAGACATTCCACCTCCAACCCCCACTTAAAAAAGAAAGGCCAAGAGAAATTAATGTCAGCAGACATGTGCCTCAAGAAATGTTACAGAAGTTCTCCAGGCTAAAGCAATATTATTCCAGAAGGACACTTGGGACTCTAAGAAAACAGTCTGAAAATAGTTTGGCAGTTTCTTACAAAACTACACATACACTTACCTATGACCCAGCAATTTCAATTCCTAAGCATCTACCCAAGAAAATAAATACACATGTCTACATAAAAACCTGTACACAAATGTTTATAGAGGTTTTAGTCATAATTGCCATAAACTAGAGATATCCAAAATGTCTATCAACTAGTGAATTAATGAACAAATTGCGTTACAGCCATACAATGGAATACTACTCAAAAAAAAAAAAAGAACAAACTGCTGATACAAGCAACAACAGGATTAATGTCAAAAGCACTATGCTAAATGGAAGAAGCCAGACATAAAGACTACAAAGAGCAAGAAGAAATAGATGACTGTTGCCAGTAGCTGGAGTGGGCAGTAGAGGTGGTGGGAGGGACACTGAACAAAGGGTTACGAGAACTTTCTGGGGTGATGGAAATATTCTATATCTTAATTGTAGTAATGGTTATAAGATTGTATATGTTTGTCAAAATACACAGAACTTATACCTAATAAGAGTGAATGTCACTTTCTATAAATTATACCTCATTAACCAAAAAAAAATGTATTAAAAAATCTTATATATACAAAGGCAATGTGATAAGATAATAAAATAATCTTCTCTCAAATTTTACATATACAACTATTTTAACAAAATAAAAACACATCAGTCATATTGTATAAAATTTATTCCTCAAGGAGGAGGTTAAGATGGCGGAGGAGTAGGGGACCCCTTTTTCAGACGGTCCCCTGAGTTGAGCTGGATAGGTACCAGACCAGCAGGAACATCCACGGAATCAGCCTGAGACGCAGGAAGATACATCTGGATCTCTACAAATGAACATCTCCAGCGCTGAGTATCGAGGTACGAAGCGGGGAGCCGTGAAACCGCGCACAGATATCGGAAGCTAAACAGAAGGGGGAGGGAGCCGCCGTGTCAGGGCGCCGGGAAGCGGTAGCCACCTGCAAGGGGGAGCGGACAGACCGCGGACCCGCACGCTTGAGACAGCAGGCTGAGAAGGGAGCTCCGGGAGCGCACGCGGGACGGCTGGCGGTTGGCGGGCCACCTGCACGGGGGAGCAGGCGGACTCGCGGACGGCACCCGCGAGACAACAGACTTAGAACGCGAGCTCCAGGAGCGCGCGCGCAGGGCGGCTGGCGGGCCACCTGCACCGGGGAGCGGGCGGACCGCGGACCCGCACTCTGGAAACGGCAGACTGAGTCCGTGAGCCGGGAGCGTGCACCACCAAGCATCTCACGGAGCTCCGGAGCTCCGGTGTGCTCACTGGATCGAGGCTGAGACCGGGAGCTCCGGGAGCGTCCGCGGGGCGGCTGGCGGCTGGAGGGCCACCTGCACGGGGGAGCAGGCGGACTCGCGGTCAGCACCCGTGAGACACCAGACTGAGACGGGGAGCTCCGGGAGCCCGCGCGGGGCGGCTGGCGGCGGGCGGGGTTGGAAACACAAAGGACAGAGACGTGCCGGCCCTGGAAGTGAGGGCTGGGACGCCGGGTGTGGGGCGCACAGCCCGGGATGCTGCAGGGTTGAGCAGCACCAACAGAAACAGAGTTAAAGTGGCCAGAACATCAGTGGAGAACGATCCGCGATCCCTCTGTTCTGAGACAGAGGCTGAATTTCAGCCGCTGCTGCTCTCTCAGAAGAGGCATAGCAAACCGCCAGGGAAAGCCGCCAGAGAACAAAAGCCCGGAAATACCGGCTCACAGGGTGCCCATCCCCATCCCCCCTCGCAAGGGACACAGAGACTCTACCCAAACAGGGTTTTCTGAGTACCTGCAGGCAGGCCCCTCCCCCAGAAGGCAGGCTGAAAAATCAAGAAGCCCACAACCCGGAGCGCCTGAGTGGCGCAGTCACCAAGCACCTGTCTTCGGATTAGGGTGTGATCACAACGCTCCGTAAGGAGTCCTTCATCGGGCTTCTCCACCGGGAACCTGCTTCTTCCTCTCCCACTCCTCTGCTTGGGTTCCCTTTCTTGCTGACTGTCTCTCTCTCTCTCAAATAAATAAATAAACTCTTTAAGGAAGAAGCCCACATCCCTAAGATCTCTATAAAACAAGGGCGCACGGCCTGGGTCCCAGTCAACACTTGGGCTCTGGACAACCCTGCAATCTCTCTTCATCAGAATGACGAGAAGGAGAAGTCCCCCCCAGCAAAGAAAAGATAATGAGTCTGTGGCCTCTGCCACAGAATTGGCCTCGGCCACAGAATTAATACATATGGATGTATCCCAATTATCAGAAATGGAATTCAGAGCAACAATGGTCAAGATGATGAGTAAACTTGAAAAAAGCATCAGAGAAAGCGTTGCTGAGAATATAGAATCCCTAAGGGCAGAAATGAGAGCGAATCTGACAGAAATTAAAAATTCTATGAGCCAAATGCAGTCAAAACTAGAGGCTCTGACGGCCAGGGTCACCGAGGCAGAGGAACGCGTTAGCGAATTGGAGGATGGGTTAGTAGAAGAAAAAACGAAAATAGAAGCTGGTCTTAAAAAAATCCACGCCCACGAATGTAGATTACGGGAGATTACTGACTCTATGAAACGATCCAATGTCAGAATCATCGGCATCCCTGAAGGGGTGGAGAAAAACAGAGGTCTAGAAGAGATATTTGAACAAATTGTAGCTGAAAACTTCCCTAATCTAGCAAGGGAAACAAGCATTCGTGTCCAAGAGGCAGAGAGGACCCCATCCAAGCTCAACCAGGACAAACCTACGCCACGGCATGTCATAGTGCAATTCGCAAATATTAGATCCAAGGATACAGTATTGAAAGCGGCCAGGGCAAAGAAATTTCTCACGTACCAAGGCAAAGGTATCAGGATTACGTCAGACCTGTCTACAGAGACCTGGAATGAGAGAAAGGCTTGGGGGGGCATTTTTAAAGCTCTTTCAGAGAAAAACATGCAGCCAAGGATCCTTTATCCAGCAAAGCTGTCATTCAGAATTGATGGAGAAATAAAGACGTTCCAAAATCGCCAATCATTAACCAATTTCGTAACCACGAAACCAGCCCTACAGGAGATATTAAGGGGGGCTCTATAAAGGTAAAAAGGCCCCAAGAGTGATACAGAGCAGCAAGTCACAACCGATACAAAGACTTTAAAGAGAAATGGCATCATTAAAATCATATCTGTCAATAATCTCTATCAATCTAAATGGCTTAAACTCTCCCATAAAACGCCACAGGGTTGCAGATTGGATAAAAAGACATGACCCATCCATTTGCTGTCTACAAGAGACTCATTTTGAACCCAAAGATGCATTCAGACTTAGAGTAAGGGGATGGAGTACCATCTTCCACGCAAATGGACCTCAAAAGAAAGCTGGAGTAGCAATTCTCATATCAGATAGACTGGATTTTAAACTAGAGGCCATAGAGAGAGATACAGAAGGGCACTATATTATTCTTAAAGGAAGTATTCAACAAGTGGATATGACAATTATTAATATATATGCCCCCAACAGGGGAGCAGCAAGATACACAAGCCAACTCTTAACCAAAATAAAGAGACATATAGATAAGAACACAGTAATAGTAGGGGACCTCAACACCCCACTATCAGAAATAGACAGAACACCCTGGCAAAAACTAAGCAAAGAATCAAAGGCTTTGAATGCCATACTCGACGAGTTGGACCTCATAGATATATATAGAACACTACACCCCAGAACCAAAGAATACTCATTCTATTCAAATGCCCATGGAACATTCTCAAGAATAGATCATGCTCTGGGACACAAAACAGGTCTCAGCCAATACCAAAAGATTGAAATTATCCCCTGCATATTCTCAGACCACAACGCTCTGAAATTGGAACTCAACCACAAGGAAAAACCTGGAAGAAACTCAAACACTTGGAGGCTAAGAACCATCCTGCTCAAGAATGACTCGATAAACCAGGAAATCAAAAAACAAATTAAACAATTTATGGAGACCAACGAGAATGAATACACAACGGTCCAAAACCTATGGGATACTGCAAAGGCAGTCCTAAGGGGGAAATACATAGCCATCCAAGCCTCACTCAAAAGAATAGAAAAATCTAAAATGCAGTTTCTATATTCTCACCTCAAGAAACTGGAACAGCAACAGAGGGACAGGCCTAACCCACTGACAAGGAAGGAGTTGACCAAGATTAGAGCAGAAATCAATGAATTAGAAACCAGGAGCACAGTACAGCAGATCAACAGGACTAGAAGCTGGTTCTTTGAGAGAATCCATAAAATTGACAGACCACTGGCAAAACTTGTCCAAAAACAAAGAGAAAGGACTGAGATTATTAAAATTATGACTGAAAAGGGAGAGGTCACGACCAGCACCATTGAAATTGCAAGGATTATTAGAAACTTTTATCAACAGCTATATGCCAAAAAACTAAACAATCTGGAAGAGATGGAGGCCTTCCTGGAAACCTATAAACTACCAAGACTGAAACAGGAAGAAATAGATTTCTTAAATAGGCCAATTAACTATGAAGAAATTGAGTCAGTGATAAACAACCTTCCAAATAATAAAACTCCAGGCCCAGACGGTTTTCCTGGGGAATTCTACCAAACATTCAAAGAAGAAATAATACCTATTCTCCTAAAGCTATTTCAAAAAATAGAAACAGAAGGAAAGCTACCAAACTCATTCTATGAGGCTAATATTACCTTGATCCCCAAACCAGGCAAAGACCCCCTCAAAAAGGAGAATTACAGACCGATTTCTCTAATGAATATGGATGCCAAAATCCTCAACAAGATCCTTGCTAATAGAATCCAACAGTACATTAAAAGGATTATCCATCATGACCAAGTGGGATTCATACCTGGGATGCAAGCATGGTTCAACACTCGCAAATCAATCAATGTGATACATCATATCAACAAGAAAAGACTCAAGAACCATATGATCCTCTCAATTGATGCAGAAAAAGCATTTGACAAAATACAGCATCCTTTCCTGATTAAAACCCTTCAGAGTGTAGGAATAGAGGGTACATTTCTCAATCTCATAAAAGCCATCTATGAAAAGCCTACTGCAAGCATTATTCTCAATGGGGAAAAGCTGGAAGCCTTTCCCTTAAGATCAGGAACACGACAAGGATGCCCACTCTCGCCACTATTATTCAACATAGTACTAGAAGTCCTTGCAACAGCAATCAGAAGACAAAAAGGGATCAAAGGTATCCAAATCGGCAAAGAAGAAGTCAAACTGTCTCTCTTTGCAGATGACATGATACTCTATATGGAAAACCCAAAGGAATCCACTCCCAAACTATTAGAAGTTATAGAACAATTCAGTAAGGTGGCAGGATACAAAATCAATGCCCAGAAATCAGTTGCATTTCTATACACGAATAACGAGACTGAAGAAAGAGAAATTAGGGAATCCATCCCATTTACAATAACACCAAAAACCATACGTTACCTTGGAATTAACTTAACCAGAGACGTAAAGGACCTATATCCTAGAAACTATAGATCACTTTTGAAAGATATTGAGGAAGACATAAAAAGATGGAAAAATATTCCATGCTCATGGATTGGAAGAATTAACATAGTTAAAATGTCCATACTACCCAGAGCAATCTACACTTTCAATGCTATCCCGATCAAAATACCGAGGACATTTTTCAAAGAACTGGAACAAATAGTCCTTAAATTTGTATGGAACCAGAAAAGGCCCCGAATCTCCAAGGAACTGTTGAAAAGGAAAAACAAAGCTGGGGGCATCACAATGCCGGATTTCGAGCTGTACTACAAAGCTGTGATCACAAAGACAGCATGGTACTGGCACAAAAACAGACACATCGACCAATGGAACAGAATAGAGAACCCAGAAATGGACCCTCGGCTCTTTGGGCAACTAATCTTTGATAAAGCAGGAAAAAACATCCGGTGGAAAAAAGACAGTCTCTTCAATAAATGGTGCTGGGAAAATTGGACAGCTACATGCAAAAGAATGAAACTTGACCACTCTCTCACACCATACACAAAAATAAACTCCAAATGGATGAAAGACCTCAATGTGAGACAGGAATCCATCAAAATTCTAGAGGAGAACATAGGCAACAACTTCTATGACATCGGCCAGAGCAACCTTTTTCACGACACATCGCCAAAGGCAAGAGAAATAAAAGATAAAATGAACTTATGGGACTTTATCAGGATAAAGAGCTTCTGCACAGCCAAGGAAACAGTCAAAAAAACTAAGAGACAGCCCACGGAATGGGAGAATATATTTGCAAAGGACACCACAGATAAAGGACTGGTATCCAAGATCTACAAAGAACTTCTCAAACTCAATACACGAGAAACAAATAAACAAATCATAAAATGGGCAGAAGATATGAACAGACACTTTTCCAATGAAGACATACAAATGGCTAACAGACACATGAAAAAATGTTCAAAATCATTAGCCATCAGGGAAATTCAAATCAAAACCACACTGAGATACCACCTTACGCCAGTTAGAATGGCAAAGATAGACAAGGCAAGAAACAACAATTGTTGGAGAGGATGTGGAGAAAGGGGATCCCTCCTACATTGTTGGTGGGAATGCAAGTTGGTACAGCCACTCTGGAAAACAGTGTGGAGGTCCCTTAAAAAGTTAAAAATTGAACTACCCTATGACCCAGCCATTGCACTACTGGGTGTTTACCCCAAAGATACAGACGTAGTAAAGAGAAGGGCCATATGCACCCCAATGTTCATAGCTGCATTGTCCACAATAGCCAAATCATGGAAGGAGCCGAGATGCCCTTCAACAGATGACTGGATTAAGAAGCTGTGGTCCATATATACAATGGAATATTACTCAGCTATCAGAAAGAACGAATTCTCAACATTTGCTGCAACATGGACGGCACTGGAGGAGATAATGCTAAGTGAAATAAGTCAAGCAGAGAAAGACAATTATCATATGATTTCTCTCATCTATGGAACATAAGAACTAGGATGATCGGTAGGGGAAGAAAGGGATAAAGAAAAGGGGGGTAATCAGAAGGGGGAATGAAACATGAGAGACTATGGACTATGAGAAACAAACTGAAGACTTCAGAGGGGAGGGGGTGGGGGAATGGGATAGACTGGTGATGGGTAGTAAGGAGGGCACGTATTGCATGGTGCACTGGGTGTTATACGCAACTAATGAAGCATCAAACTTTACATCGGAATCTGGGGATGTACTGTATGGTGATTAACATAATATAATAAAATAAAATTTTAAAAAAAATTTATTCCTCAAAAAAATCTATCATCTGATTATCTTAGAGGATGTTTTTTATGGTATTTTATAGCATATTAATGGAAGTCAAAGAAGCATATTATCTAAGCACATAAGTACCAATACTAGATTTTTAGACTAGCATACTAAACAGTTGGATTTCAATCATTTAAGGTTGTATAAGCACAGCTAAATTATAAAATGCTGATTAAAGGGCCAAGGAAGGTTAATGGGATTCGGGCACGTGTCCTTTCCATAAATTATTCTAAATCAGGTAATGTCTAAAGTACTTAGAGATTAGCAGGGGTTTTGACCTTTATGATAAAAAAGCTCTTAGAAACATGGCAAAGATCCTGAAAAACTATAAATTTATTGTAGTTAGTAATTATTTTTAGTGCATTATGAAGCTCTGACCATATTCACAGTGATAAAAAATGAACCAAGATAAAATGATCTCTTTTGTAAAAATCATTTTATTTTAATTATTTTTATGATAGCATAATTGGGCTAAATATTCAGTCGCCATTTAAAATACATACATACATCTTCACATTACATGTATACTTAAAACAATTAGAGGTATTTAAATACCTTTCCCTAATTTCTTGAAGTATGTTGTTTATTAAATGGGTCTCTTGATAAGATACACATTCAGCTGTGTATTTGCCCCCATTATTTTTCGTTCTCTTTACGTCATCTGTAATTTTTCATTCAATTTTTAATCAAACATAGAAATGGATATATGTTCTATACAAAGTTTAATAACTAAAAATCTATGTGCACACCACCAAGTTGAAGAAGAATATTTGAAAACCTCAGGCATCCCTCCATGATCATATCCCCTCCTTTTCCCACAAGGAACCACTGGTCTAAAAATTTGTGTTTTTCATTTTTTTTTCTATTCTTTTTAAATTTTACCATGTCTGGTTGGAGCTCTCAATGTACAGCTGACCCCTGAAAACATGTTTGAACTACATCAGTCCACTTATGCACAGATTTTTTTCAATCAATACAATATAGTAATTCAATTGTATTTTCTCTTATGATTTTCTTAACATTTTCTTTTCTCTAGCTTACTTTTTTGTAAGAATACAGTATATAGGGGTGCCTGGGTGGCTCAGGCAGTTAAGCATCTGCCTTCGTCTCAGGTCATGATCCCAGGGTCCTGGGATCGAGTCCTACATTGGGCTCCGTACTCAGCGGAGAGCCTGCTTATCCTTCTCCCTCTGCCACTCCCCCCCCCACTTGTGCTCTTGCTCTCTGACAAATAAATAAAATCTTAAGAAATAAAGAATACAGTATATAATACATGTAATATACAAAATATGTGTCAACCGACTGTTTATGTTGTCGGTAAGGCTTCCAGGCAACAGCAGGCTATTGTAGTTAAGTTTTGGGGGAGTCAAAGGCACATGCAGATTTTTTCCTGCAGGGAGGTCAGGGCCCCTAACCCCTGTGTTGTTCAAAGGTCAACTGTATAGTCTTGCTTCCTATTCAACTTTCTGTAAAAGAAATCATATTGTAGGTCTCTTCTGTAACTTGATTTCTTACTTAGATGCCTGAGACGTGTCCACAAATGCTAGCTGTAGCTGTGGTCTGTTATTTGCACTGCAAGACAGCCTCATGTATGAAGATACCATAACCCCGAATCTAGTTTCCATGTTTTTCCTCCTGATAATTCTGAACGCTCTCAAATTCACAACTACGGTAGAATTTCAGAAATACACTTAAAGTGTTAAAAAAAACTTAACTGTTTACAAGAACAGTGTTTCTCAGCCAGTCCCCTTCAAGTTGTGTTTAATTCTACATCTGTTTAAACCAGTCCTACAATTACATAACTTATAAATATAGTAACCAATCCAATATGAATGCAAATGGAAAGTTGTTTTTATGAAAACAAAGTTGAATACTTTGGAAAGACTTAATAAAAGCAAGTAGCTAAGTCAAACTGTTGAACTAAGTGTGGAAAGACAATTGAAAGAGTAAGTTAAAAACATTGCAGCCCCGGGGCGCCTGGGTAGTGCAGTCCTTAAGCGTCCGCCTTTGGCTCAGGGTGTGATCCCAGCGTTCACGGATTGGGCTCCTCCGCTGGGAGCCTGCTTCTTCCTCTCCCACTCCCCCTGCTGTGTTCCCTCTCTCGCTGTCTGTCACATAAATAAATAAAATCTTAAAAAAACCCAAAAAACCAAAAAAACATTGCAGCCCTCAGACTTCCTTGCAAGTGTTTCAAAATTCTCATCACACTTTTAAGGAAATTGAAACAGCTTATTTGGAGTCGTACAAGACTGTCAGGGGCTACATGAAGAAAAGGCTTTGGTCCTACATCAAAAGATCGGCTTAAAAATGTACATTTATAGTTCTTAGAAGAAAGTATTTTTACTTTTATGATTCTCAGATTTAAAAGATTTTTTCCTATATCATAGCTTTCCAATTATCATAGTCAATCACATCAGTAATGGATTCTTATTCCATTTACTTCTACTTTTATTTCCACAAAGGATTCAGGTAGCTTACAAAGAAATAAATACTAATAAATAAATTTAAAATAAAAAAGTGAAGCAGTAAGTAAATAGGGTAGAAAAGAAAGAGATGCAGCTGTATTCACATCAAAAAAATAAATGCTATGTTTCCATTATATTTTGCTAAAGATAATTTGTCTCTAAGTTTTCTGGAAATCAGCACAACAAAGCAAATACAATCAGTATGATATTCAAATTATCAAAGAGCTTAAATCAAACTTGATACTTAGGAAAAAAGTATTATTTATAATATAGAGATGAGAAAAAAATTTCTCTAGTAGAGAAATTTATTTATAAGGTAATGATTGAACCACCAACAAATCCCTATAGTAAAAATTGTAACAAGTCCCACAGGGCTGTGTTTTGATGAAATATGTAATATCAAACATATATGCACACACAGAGATATAAACGTGTTGATACATTTTTAAATCAATGACATGATGCCAAAATACTATTTAGTAAAAACAACTGTAAGAACAAATATTCTATGATCCAATTTCCCCATACTCTGATGATATACATTAATCCAGGATTAGATTTTAGAGTAATTGAAAGCAGTGGCTCTTAAAATGCTTTTGGGTAATGTACAACTTTGAAATTCTGATGAAAATCTGATCAATTCCCCCAAATCTTATACAGAATTTCTGAGCAGTTTAAGTACCTCAAAAAGCCTAATCAGGAATGCCTGGAGTATATGACTCAAGGTTAAACATTCTTGGACTACAGTAGTCATTGTGATTATAGGTTCCTCATACAGGGCTTAAAAACCATTTTCTCTTAGCATTTTGAAAGGTGTTAAACTAAGTGCATTCAAGATTACTCCCTTTGCCAAGTACCTGGAGTGGAGCTATTCTAAGCTGTAAGTGAAATGCAGAGCCATATGCTATTAATGATCTGCCGAGCTAAGGTAGGACTCACCTCCTTTACTGAGAACTGAGCTTAATAAAGACGGAAGTCTCAGCACATTACTCCAGTTGGAAGCTGAGGGGTACTTGTCTATAGAGCCAAGATTTTCCTTAGAAAGCAATTTGGGTGCATTCTCAATAGGAAATAAACAACCAGAGATTCCATGCTATAAAGTATGAGAAACTTTCAGCCTAGAAAAAATATTTAAATAAATCCAACTAAATAAAGTATCCAGTAAAGTACATCCTGTTTTTAACCAATGTAAATTCTGATTGTGATAGACTGAACTACTAGTCTTAATTCTTCACTCCTCTGTTGTAATATTATACATACATACCCTACCAGGTCCTCACTGTAGGCAAGGTGCATATCTCTGCTCCATGACTTTGAGCTTAGTCATGTGGCATGCTTAATAACAGTAGGTAAGCAGATACGACATGAGCAGAGGCTTAAAATGTGTTTAACTGGGCTTACTCTCTTGTGCTCCTGCCTTCTGACTAAAGAATATGCTTCAGACTGCTACTGGTTCAAGGAGGTTGAGAAACAAATGGGGTAGATCTAGACCAAAGAAACAGCCTGGAACTAAGCCCAGGCTTAGCCTTGATCAGCTGAACCCCAATCCTATATATGAGTGAGAAATAAAAGTTTAGGTTTGTATGAGTTTTGGGATGCTTTCTTATGAAGTATTATTATGGCAATTACTAACAAATACAGTAAATACAAGTTGTAAGTTGCAAAATGTAAATATCTATAACTGAATTGCTATATGCACTATTAGCTTTAAATCCCTGAGGGCTTACATGCTAAGGGGAGAAAATTTTTTTTTTCCCCATGAGGAAGGGTGACAGCACACCAAAGTAACAATTCTCATCCACTTTGACTATTTTACTGAGAGAGATGTTTCAGACTATTTTTCTGTCTATAAGGTTTATGTTCAAATAGCTCAGTATATCAAAGGCAAGGAGGCAGGGCTGATAGGTAAGTCCTAGTGGGGATGAGTATTTTTAACTCTGAAATTATGTAGAATTGGGGGTGCATGGTGACAAAAAGAAGATTGAACTGTAGCTGGTTTTATTACTGTTTTAAAATTCTCTGCATATATCCCTTTACTGATTGTGCCTGGGATACACTGCTCTCCTCCCTTCCCAACCCCTTCTCCCTGTGAGCCACTAAAACAACTCATGATTATTAGGACACAGAATTCCAAAAATAAAAGTCTCAAAAGTAACTTATGCAAAAACCTAAGTTATTATTAAGTGTAGTAATACCAGAAGTTCATTCAATTATTTTATGACTATTAAAAGCTTTACAAAGTTAATCACAATGGAAAAAATTAAGGCCTTTGAATTATAACCAGATTAACATCACAATAGGATATTATCTCAAATGTAAAGCCATTAAACTAAGCTGGTGCTTATTCACTCTATAAATATAATTCAGCTCATACAAACCATTTAGTCCCAAATTCCATTTTCAATGTACTCTACTAACTTTCTTTATTCATTACTCTGGTTTTAGACGTGTAGATAACTATCTCAGAATCACTGAGGGCCAATGAAAAATAAGAGTACTAATGCTCCAAGATTATTTTTAGTCAATTAATACAGGCAATAAAGATTATAAAGATAATATAAATCTCATTATCAATACCTACATAATTCAGTAAAGTTTTTTTTAATTACCCAAATGGAGCTATCATATTTCAATACAAATTTTAATGATCTAAAAAAAGCAGCTATCATTTCTTGATTTCTTTTCAAATTAGAATAAAAAGGACGCTGTTAAACAGCATAGTTCATGAATAATCATTTGAAGTTCTGAAACTACAATCTTTCCAATTTAAGAATATTCAGAACTATATATATATTTTTAAAGATTTTATTTATTCAACAGAGATAGAGATAGAGACAGCCAGCGAGAGAGGGAGGGAACACAAGCAGGGGGAGTGGGAGAGGAAGAAGCAGGCTCATAGCAGAGGAGCCTGATGTGGGGCTCGATCCCAGAACGCCGGGATCATGCCCTGAGCTGAAGGCAGACGCTTGACCACTGTGCCACCCAGATGCCCCAAGAATATTCAGAACTATATTAACTGGAAACTGCAGCTAAGACAAAATTCTTTAACATTAGAGTAATATATAGTCTATCTTGTATATAAAATATAAAACATAATGTTATATATAACAATACATACTGTAAGTTATATATATTACTGTTGGCTTTATTTTTACACAATAAATCCCACCATAGGTAATAAAAGTATAAAATAACTAGCAGTTAGAATTAATCCAAGTGAATGTCCCCAGAATATTTTAAAAATCTTACATTTGTTAAGCAAAGTTTACTTATATTTAGTATTAAAAGTTTACATACCTGACGTTCCAAAAACTACATCCCAAGGGGAACTAATGGGTTGTTCTTCTCCTTGAGCTCCACCTTCTTTATCTGTACCTTGAATTCCAATGCCAGCTACAGTGCTCACCATCTCAGCTTCTAGATCAATCTATAGAAATTAACACGTTTTATGCAATGCATGTTACTTTTGTTTTTTTTTCCTTTCGGCATGTGAAGATTTCCAACAGAACATATAGAAAATTTTTGCAAAACAAATACTCTTAAAAAAAAAAAAGGCTAATCAAGTATAGGGTGAGCTTGTTATTCAAATGCACAAAACTCACTCCTTTTCATTTCCCCACCCATCCATTCCCCCCTTTATCATTGGCCTCTACCAGGATTGGTGTTAACGTCATCTTAACTATAAAATATGTTAAAAGAAAGTGAAATTTGAAATTTCAAAGCAAAATCTAGAAAGATGCATGTTTCTTACAATTAAATGTATGTATTTCAATTATGCTTGACTAGTAATTGACAAATATAGAGCTTAATATGTGCTAGGCACTGATCCAAGAATCATCCATCCATCCATCCATCCATCCATCCATCCATCCATCCTCGTAATCACCTAGGACTGTGATTCTGATTTATACTGAGGAAACGGAGGCACAGATCATAAAGCAGCTTTCCCAAGATCCCACAGCTAGTAAGTCAAAAGATCTGGGATTTAAACCTGAGTGGTTCTAGCTCTATTACATTATACTGCCTCCACCTTATAAACTGAACTAATGAAGTCTACTGAAAAAAGATGCTTTGGTTTCATCTCCTGAGATCCTTCCCCCAATATTTTAGCATGAAAATTATCAAACGAACATAAAAGTCGAAAGAATTTTGCAGCAAACATCCATACACCTATTACCTCATATCAACATTTCATTTACTTGCTTTATCACATATCTTACTGAGCTATCAATCCCTCAATCCATTTGCACTTTTGGATGCATTTCAAAATAAACTGTAAACATCAGTACACTGACTCTAAATACCTCAGCATGTTTATAATTAACAAGAGTTCCATATTATTTCAGTTCCCTTTTCTTTTTTGGAGCCAAAACTTACAATGAAATGCACATACCTTAAGTGTACCATTCAATGAATTCCCATAAATGCATTAATCTGTGTAGCCTCAACTTACATAAAGATATCAATGTTATCTTCACTCTAAGTAAGTCCCCGTAAGCCTCCTTCCAATCACTCCTACCCCCAGAGGCAAACAGTATTGTTTTTCCATCATAGATCAATTGTATATCTCTTCCAGGATTTCAGATGAACTGAATCAAACAGTATGGACTTGTGTGTGTGAGGCTTCTTTCACTTAACAGGTTTCTGAGATTGATTCATATATAAGTAAGTTTGTTCCTTTTACTGCCGAGCAGTATTCCATGATAGGAACATACCACAGTTTACTTATTTTCCTACTGATGGATACCTGGACTACTTCCAGTTTGGGGCCTTCAAATAGAGTTGCTCTCAATATTCTTGTATAAGTCTTTTGGTGAAGGTATATTTTACTTCTCTTGTGTACATACCCAGGATATAACTGCCGTCTTACAGGGCAGGTATTGGATTAGTTTGATTTAAAAAAAAAAAAAAAGCTGCCAGGTTTTTTTTCACAGTAGTCTATCATTTCTGTACACCCTCCAATAACGTATGCAAGTTCCAATTGCTCCACGTCCTTGCCTTGCCAACCTATGGGGTTGTCATTCATTCATTCACTTTTGGTCAGTCTTTTTAATTTTAACCATTATAGTGGATGTATTTCATTATGGTTTCACTTTGCATTTCCTTTTTGACCTGTGACGTTGATTACCTTATGGGTTTGTGGTCATTCTCACATCTTTTGAAAAAGGTCAGTTCAAATCTTTGCCCATTTTTTATTTGTAGGAGACTTTATATTTCATGGATCTTAGTCCCTTCAGATATATTTTGTAAACTTTTGTGACTAATTTCTGACAGCCTGTAGCTTGTCTTCATTTTCTTAACAGTAAATTTAATAAGTTTTAAATTATGATAAATTCAAATTTATCATTTTTTTCTTTTATGATTGTTTCTGTGTCCTGTCTTTGAGAAACCTTTGCCTACCTGCAAGTCACAAAGATTCTCAAGTTTTCTTCTAAAAAGTTTATGGTTTTAACACTACATTTAGGTCTGATGCATATTGAATTGATGTTTTTAATATGATGTGTGAGGTAGGGGTCACGTTTCTTTTTTTTTCCCCATGAGTATCTAGTTGTTCAAGCATGATATGCAGAAATGACTTTCCTTTCTCCCTTGATTACTTTGATGCTTTCTGAAAAATCAAATAACTGTGTAGGTATGAGGTCATTCCTAGACATTCCATTCTTTTTTATTGAAGTACACATCTATCCTTATAAAAGTATCACACTGGGGCGCCTGGGTGGCACAGCGGTTAAGCGTCTGCCTTCAGCTCAGGGCGTGATCCCAGCGTTCTGGGATCGAGCCCCACATCGGGCTCCTCTGCTGTGAGCCTGCTTCTTCCTCTCCCACTCCCCCTGCTTGTGTTCCCTCTCTCGCTGGCTGTCTCTGTCTCTGTCAAATAAAAAAAAAAAAAAAAAGTATCACACTGTTTTGACTAGAGTAGCATTATAGTTAAGTCTTTAAATCACACAGTGTGTCTTTTAATGTTGTTTTTCCAAGACTGTTTTAGGTATAATAAATCCTTTGTTTTGCAACCTCCATGTAAAAATATCGGAATCTGCTTGTCAATATCTTTAAAACAAAACAAAACAAAAAAGCCAGATAGAATTTTGATTGAGATTGCACTGAATCCACAGATCAATCTGGAGAGACTGGATATCTTAATATTGAGCCTTCCAATTCAATTACTGGATTAATTTTTCTCAACAATGTTATATATATTCTCTGTATTTTTTATTACTGCAAATAAAATTTTAAAAATTCCAACCTAATTGACTATTACTAGTATATAAAAATACTGCTGCTCTTTTTATACTGACATTGTATTCTTCAACCTTCCTAAATTCACTTATTCAAGTAGTTTTTCTCAAAGATTTCTTAGAATTTTCTATGTTCATGACATGCAATTGGCAAAAAGAGATAGTTTTTCTTTTTCAGCCTGTATGCCTTTTCTCTTTCTTGCCTTATTACAATGGCTAGTACTTCCAGTATAATATTTAACAGGTGTGGTGAAAGTGGGGATTCTTGCCTTGTTCCCAATCTTGGAGGAAAAGCATTCAATATTTTGCATTAAGCATAGCTATAAGCTTCTTGTAGATGCCCTTTGAGGATGTTCACTTCCATTTCAAGTTTACTAATTTTATCATAACTAGAAAAACATTTAAAAACATTTAATACCTAATCTAGCAAAGCAATCATATGGTTATTATCTTTTATTCTGTTACTATGGTGAATTACATTGATTTAATTCAGCAATATCCTCTTGCATTATTTCTAGTGGCTGTTCTATAATATCCTGAAATTGTAAAGAATATTTATCAATGTAACCTTATTTGTATTTTTCCTGAACCCAATCTGCAAAAATGCAATAGGCAGCTAGGGATGGGCCCTTGAAATACATCTTGATTTAAGAAATGTATCAAAGACTTGTTATGATAATTCCTCTTGCAAAAAGCCACAGGTCCAGGTGATGTTACAGGGGAGTTTTAATGAATATTCAAAAAGCATTAATTCCTATGTTAGACAAATTATTCCAAAAAAAGGAAAAAGAGTGAAAACTAATTAGCTCATTTTTTTTTAAAAGATTTTATTATTTATTTATTCGACAGAGATAGAGACAGCCAGCAAGAGAGGGAACACAAGCAGGGGGAGTGGGAGAGGAAGAAGCAGGCTCATAGCAGAGGAGCCTGATGTGGGGCTCGATCCCATAACGCCAGGATCACGCCCTGAGCCAAAGGCAGACGCTTAACTGCTGTGCCACCCAGGCGCCCCTTAATTAGCTCATTTGATGAAGTTGGTGTGACCTTGATTCCAAAATCAGGTGAGAACAGTATAAGAAAACAAGAGCCATTTAATTTATGAACATGAATTTTAAAATATTTAATTTGGGATAATCAAATCCAACTTGACTTTTAAAAAAAAATTCATGATTAGGTAAGATTTATCCCAGGAGTAAAAAATGACTGAACATCAAAAATCTATTAATTCATTACATCAAGGCACGAAGGGCAAAAAACTATATAATTATTTCAATAAATGTAGAAAATGCATTTAATAAAATTGTATAATGAAATAATTCTTAGTAACTAGGAATAGAAAGTTTAACCTCATGAATAATTTTATTTCCCAAAGTTATGAAAAATATTAAACTTCTGGAGAAAATTTACTGCCTTTAAGATTATAAGCATGACAAGATATCCACTATTATTGCTAATGTTTAAAGGCATTTGAAGTTCTTGCCAACAATGTAATAAAAGAAAACAAGATGTGTAAAAATAAGGGAAAAGATAAAACTCCCATTTGTTTTTGTAGACAATAAAATTATTTATATGAGAAACAAACAGGATTTTACAGGAATGGATGGGCTAATCTTAAAATTCATATGGAATTGCAAGGGACTCAGAACAGTCACAACAATGTTGATAAAGAAGAAAGTGAGAGGACTCCTATTTCCTGATTTCAAAATTTATTAAAAGTTACAGCTATCAAAACAGTGTCGTATAGGCATAAGAACTGGATGAAACAGACTTGAAAGTCAATGGAATACACCTCAAAGCCCAGAAATAAACCCATGCATGTATGAATAACTATTTTCTACAAGGTTGCCAAGACAACTCAACGGAGAAAAAACAGTCTCTTCAATACACAATTCTGGGATAACCGGATAACCACATTCAAAAGAATGAAGTTGGACCCCTACTTCACATCATATAAAAAAATAAATTCAAAATGGAGCAAAGACTGAACTGTAAGAGCCATAACTATCAAACTCTCAGAAGAAAACACAGGAGTAAATCTTCATGATCTTTCATTTGGCAATGTAATCTTACATATGACACCAAAAGCATAAGCAATGAAAGAAAAAAATTGGAAATCATCAAGATTTAAAACTCTCTACATGAAAAGATAGGATTAAGAAAGTGAAAAAGACAACTCACAGAATGTGAGAAAGTATTTGAAAAATGACATATACAAATAAGGGATTTTTATCTAGAATATATAAAGAAATCTTATAACTCAATAATAAGAAATGCAACCAAGTTAAAAAACAGGTGAAGAATCTGAACAGACACTTCTCAAAGGAAGATATACAAGCGGACCATAAGGATGGGAACAGATGCTTGACATCTTTACTCATTAGGGAAATTATTATCAAAACCACAGTGAGAGGCCAAGTCACACCTAGTAGGAGGGCTAGAACTTAAAAAATGGAGAATAACAAATAATGGTAAAGATATGGAGAAAATGGAACCCACAAATATTGCAGGTGAAATGTAAAATGGTACCACCACTGTGAAAAAGTTTAGCAGTTTCTTAAGAAGTTAAACATAATATATAAAACATATAACATATAAAACATATAACTTAGGTATCTACCCAAGAGAAATGAAAACAAAATTTTTACACAAAATTTTTACATGCATTTGTAACAACACAAAATTTTACATGTATTTGTAACAACCAAAAATTGGAAACATACTAAATGTCCATCAATTGGTACAAAAAATGTGGTATATCTATACAATGGAATGCTATTCAGCAATACAAAAGAATAAACTGATATGCCACATCATAGAAAACTTCAAAAACATTGCTCAGAATAAAAGACACAAACAGCCATATATTATATGATTCTATTTCTATGAAATGTTCAAAAAAGGTAAATTTATAGACAAAAAGTTGATTAGGGCTGGGCCTGAAAATAGGGATTAATTATAATTGGGCATGAGGGTTCTTACAGGGGACTGAAAACGTCCCATAAACAATTTATGGTTATGGTTGTACAACTTGTTAAATTTCCTAAAAATTCTTGAATTACATACTTGAAATGAGTGCTATGTAAAACATATTACAGTAAAGTTGTTAGAAAAACACACACAAACATTACATTTTACAAGGTCACATACAAATAGAAAGATTGGCATTAAACGTGCCAGAATGGCTGCCTCCAGTTGTGTTTACGTAGGGGAACAGCAGAGGGAACGAGAGGGGGGTTAAAAGGAATTTATAAATACTAAAGAAATTATTCTAAACAAGAGTCAGGTCTGCATGAAACAATGATGTTTTTGAAATATGAACATATGATCAATCCTCTCCAAATGAGGTCTTAAACAAAAGTAAACTACAATAAATATTTTTATATATTTAAAAAGAGAAGAAGAAATAATAATTCCACCTCACTTCCTTTTTTTGTAGACACTAAACTAAGTCATATAATTTAAAAATAAGTTCATGTAACCTAAATTTTTATGATTATGCTACTTAAAAAGTATTTGAAATGCAGTGAATACTCTAATTATAATTATAATTATAAATTATAAATTATAAATTATAATTATAAATTATAAATTATAATTATAATTTTCAATTATTATAGAAGCATACAACCCTGAAAAGACAATGATAAAGAAACACTGACCTTTAAGGACTTGGTAACAACAGAAAAGCATTTTTTCCCAAAGTGGGAAATCATGACATACCATAAAATCATTAGTCCTACAAAAAGTTCTGCCTAAAAAAAGCTTTTTCATCAAATAAATTTAGAAATACTGCACACATATCCCCCATTAATGTATTCACAATATATTAACATATTAAAGTCTCTAAGAACACAGTCTCTAAGACTTTTAAAGAATAAATCTGCTTTAATTAGTAAATCCACAAAATCCTTGCCTCATATAACACGTTTTCATAGTAAGAGGAATACACACTTTAGAAAACATTTCACTACATATTATTTGTTCAAAAACTCATTCAACAAGTATCTACTGAACACCTATTATGGGCCAGCCCCTGTTCTAGGTGCTTAAGATTTCAGCAGTAAAAACAAATTTTGTGACCTCATGGTATTACAAGTTTTATACATGTTTTTTTTTTCTATTATATTACATGATAATATTGCCAAATGGGCACAAATATCAATACAGAGAAAAAGTGAGAAAAGCAAGGAAGTATCTGAAACAATGTGTTTTGGGAGGATGGGTTAGATGAACTTAATTATTTTCTAAATAGACAGCAACTTCAAGGCCAACGGATTATAGCCAAAATATTCATTAATATGAAATGTTTAAAATAACTAAGTACTTCTACAATGGGATACTACGCAGTCATATCATTCATGTGACTAATATGGAAAACAAATTTAAAAGAACTGCAGAAGATTATGTATGTACAATATGATTTCATTTGCTTAAAAAAGTATTCTCCAGAGACAGTCTTTTAAATATAAATTTATTTGTATACGAGTAGAAAATTACTGAAAAGACAAAAATTTTAACAATGGTTGGTTACCTCTGGGGAGCTAGAACAGATGGTATGAGCCTTTTTTACCTTTATGTATTAATTCATGTTTAATAAATAAGATCATATATAACTTTTATAATGAGGTAAAACAAGGGGCGTCTGGGTGGCTCAGTTGGTTAAGTGTCTGCCTTTGGCTCAGGTCCTGATCTCAGCGTTGGGGATGGAGTCCTGCATGGGCTGCCTGCTCAGCGGGGAGTCTGCTTGTCCCTTTCCCTCTGCTTCCTCCCCCCGCTCATGCTCTGTGTCTCTCTCTCTCAAATAAATAAAATCTTTAAAAAATAGTTTAAAAAAATGAGGTAAAACAAATTTTAAGATTGACTGGTAAGTATTTCCAGGCAAAGCATTTGAGCTGAAGGGAGGTGGGAGTGGTATGATTTTTTTTTTTTTTCCCCTAGATTTGAGAAAATTTAACTGAGAAAAGAACAAAAGCATCACTCTGTAAACAGTGGTTAGGAAAATACCACAAAATGAGGAGCTTTGGGGGTGACTAGGCAGTTTGAAACAAAGGATAAAAAAAAGACTTGATTGATAGGTTTGTCTTCTGTAACAACTACAGGCTGACACACAGAAAAAAAAGATACCTAAGAATAAAACTAAAGCAGTTACCTCTGAAAAAAGCTGAATAAGAAGGATTTGAAGTGTTTAAGTATCACCCTCTCATTCCAAATATTTAATGTAGCAAGTAAATACCATTTTTTTCTGATTAGAAGTACTAAAACTTTACTTAAAATTGAAAATTACCTTTCTCACAAGGTGGTTTTCAGTATCTGCCACGTATATGATATTATTCCTTATGGCTACACCCTGTGGTGAATTGAAAGTTGACTCTGAAAATACTCCATCTTTTCTTCCAGGGTTGGGTCCTAAAAGACAAGAGCACCACAAAACAATTTTTTTCCACTTAAAAAGTTATCTCAAAGTAAACCCCCCCCAAAATATCTTTTTCCTTTCTTTTTATTGTAACTATAGGGAAAATGGATGTTAGCTGAACTTGCTGTGGTAATCATTTTACAACATGTAAATCAAACCAAAATAAATAAATAAAATTTGTATTTAAAGCTGGGATTTTAATATAAACAGCATAATACTTTCACCTAAAAACTATTTCCCAAGATACGTTTTTCTCAAGAGTAAGTTTTGCTAATGACAGAGCTTACGGGATAATGGCTACTTTAGTAGCATGTATCAGAAGAGAATATTTTTTTTTAATTTATTTATTCGACAGAGATAGAGACAGCCAGCGAGAGAGGGAACACAAGCAGGGGGAGAGGGAGAGGAAGAAGCAGGTTCATAGCAGAGGAGCCTGACGTGGGGCTCGATCCCACAACGCCGGGATCATGCCCTGAGCCGAAGGCAGACGCTTAACCGCTGTGCCACCCAGGCACCCCAGAAGAGAATATATTTTTAAAATTATTTTAATTATCTATTACTTAGACTAGAAAGAATTAAAAATAATTTTAATCCTTTCACATCTAGATGAATGATTTTTAAAAATTTTGGAAGATATACTCCTTTGATAATACATTAAAAATTATGAACTCTTTCCTTAGAAAAATATATATGCCCATAAGATGTCACAAACAATTTCAAGGGGTTCCTAGATCCTGAGGACCATTCAAGCATTTCTTAATAGTCTACGTACCCCAGGTTAAGAAACCTTCATATTTACTATTTCGCTTTGCCACAAAGTTCTATAATATCCTATAAACACTTGGAGAGACAGAGTGATTCTGGTCTAACGGCCTACTTCTCAGCTTCTCTAATACATGAAGAGTTTCAAGGGTGGAGAGTACACAACATAAAAACATGTAACTGTTATTTCTGTGACCAGACAACAAATCATTCAAAGCCTCTAAGCACTCCCAAACTATGCTTTGCAGAACTCTGCTGTCTCAGATGTTAGCAAGAGAAGTAGTATAACATAGTGCTAGGAACATGAACTCAAGAATCCAAGTGACTTAGTTTAAGCTCTACCTCTTCCTAGCTGATGAGCTAAACAAGTTCTTTATATCTCAGTTTCTCTTCTGTAAAATGGAACTAGTAATATACCTAACTCATAGCACTGTGAGGACTAAATTAATACAAGTAAAGTGCTTAGAATAATGCCAGGCATATATATGTTTGTTATTATTACTATTATTAATAATACTATTATTGTTGTTAATGGGCGTCCCCTGTGGGAAAAAAGGGGAGTATCATGGCCCCTTTAGATTGGAAAACATTGTATAGTACCACCTCTCTTGAATATTCATGAGGTACATAAACAGAGTAAAATATGAGGAGTACAGTGACACCACTACCAACAAATGTCTCTTAAATACATCTAACCAGTATTTCCTAATTGTATCTCATCATAGTATTCTTTTTAAAAATTATTGTAGATTAACTTTTAATTTATCATGAGATAACATTATTCCTAAAAACACATTAGGGGAAGGTAGCTTGCTGCTGGTTTTTCTGTTTAACAAAGGAAAATATGCATTTACACTATTTTGAAAATTATACAATTAAAAACCTCTTACCATTTAAATCAACCTACTACAACAGATAATTTTTAAGCAACAATTCTCATAACTGCCTGTCATCAACCCAAACATCAAGCTGCTGAAACAAAAGAAACATGAAACATATACTCTAACAAAAACAAAAAAGAAGAAATGTGAAAAATTCAAGGGCTAGGGGAACAACATCTAGGCATCCTAAGAATAGCACCAGGGCTTAAGAATAAGACTAGTTCATTTGCATTAGGAATGCAGCTACCCCTACTTTATGTACTAATGCTGCATATGTTACTAAAGCAGGATTGAGAAGAGATGTGACTTTGAATATTATGTTACCAGATGTCAATTCAGCCTGAGTAAGCAGGATTAATACGAATGTACTTAACAGATTTTATTAACTATGTAGATGTCAATAAGAGCCTGTTTTAAGATCTAAAACCAAGGTGATAGGGGCGCCTGGGTGGCACAGCAGTTAAGCGTCTGCCTTCGGCTCAGGGCGTGATCCCGGTTATGGGATCGAGCCCCACATCAGGCTCCTCTACTATGAGCCTGCTTCTTCCTCTCCCACTCCCCCTGCTTGTGTTCCCTCTCTCGCTGGCTGTCTCTATCTCTGTCAAATAAATAAATAAAATCTTTAAAAAAAAATAAATAAAAAAAATAAAACCAAGGTGATAAATTTCAATTTTTACTGTAAACTATATTACGTATCATAATTAGAAGCAAACTTTACCTCCAATGCTGTACTGAATTTGTCCATTCTTCCAGACGACCAAAATTCTATGATGTCCAGTGTCTGCTATTACCAATCTATTAGAAACATGGTCTACTGTTACTTTGCCAGGAAACAGCAATGGTGAAAGTGGCAAAGAATCTTTATAGAGTTTTACTTCAATTTTATTATCTCGGATCTGTCCCCTGTCTTTATAATACTTTAAAGCTATGGAAGTATATAAAAATAATTTATCTTTGTGTCCCTCTCCAATCAAAGAAAATAACATATTTCCACGGGGTCCAAGTATGACCAGAGTTGGCCAGCAGGAAACTTCTAGTTCTTGCCAAAGACTGGCATCTGCATCATTAACCACAGGGTGGGTGATGTTGTATCGAAGAACAGCGCTCTTAATGTTATCCAGGACTTTTTCATTTGGAAACTTAGCCGAGTGAACACCAACAATCAGAAGACCATCTAAATGGGAAAAATTATAAGTTAAACATTAGGAAGTATTAAAGTTTGAATGTCACCATCCACACATTAGGTTATGGGTCATTAATAAACAGTTCAAATTTTGTGGGTTTTTTTTTTAAAGACAGAACTAAAACAGTGTTTTCAACCACATTTAAACACATGTATAAAAAATGAACATTTTAAATCTAATGACAATCTTGATAACCACATAAAAATACATATGATCAAAATCATGTAGCTATTTCAGGACTGAACCTCTTTGTGTCCTTTATCTAGACAAATTTTTAAAAAACACGGGGCGCCTGGGTGGCACAGCGGTTAAGCGTCTGCCTTCGGCTCAGGGCGTGATCCCGGCGTTATGGGATCGAGCCCCACGTCAGGCTCCTCAGCTATGAGCCCTTCTTCCTCTCCCACTCTCCCTGCTTGTGTTCCCTCTCTCGCTGGCTGTCTCTATCTCTGTCTAATAAATAAATTAAAAAAAAAAATTTTTTTTAAAAAAATAAATAAATAAAAAACACATTAATTTCTTTACAAAGATATTGAAATACTGTTTTTCCCCCCACCACTTATAAGCCCCTTTGAAGTGATTATGACCGCTTTTTGCTAATATTTATTGTCATATTATCCTCTTAGAATTTTTCTGGCCTACCTACATTATAGATTAACAGAACAAATATAAGCAAGATATTTCTGTAATATAAGGTTTTTGATTTATTTAAAATTTGTATTACATGGTTCTTAAAACAAGCCTTAATTGTAGATAGCAGAGCTGCTAAAAACTAAGAACAACATATTTCTTTTACCTAATCAACATAGTATGTCAAAAAGAGATATAGGGAAAAAAAGTAAAAAGTGCTTGGCTAGATCAGAGAAAGAACTCAATACTGACTACCAAGGTAAGAGAGGTAATAAGGGCTACGTAAATTACAATTTCCCAACACACTCATCAAAAACTATGCACATCAGCATGAAGAAAAAAAAAACCCAACACAAATTAGGGGGTATAATTTCCTCATAGCCCATCCTCCCATTTGCAACTATTAACTCCCAACAAAACACACACATCACACACATACACATACAGCCCCCCTGCCTAAGGACCCGGAAAAGTATACAAAAGCAGGTACATAGTTAGCAAGGGGTCAAAACTTGGAGAAGCCAACCCTGAAGGGGAGTTTTCAGTTCTTTTCTTCTTCATGGCTTTGCACTGAGGGTGGGCACCAGTCTGGAAGCAATGCAGGTGGTGAAAACAATGGAAACCCCTTCCTGACCCAAGGAGCCAGGGAGACTGGAGGGTGTGGGGGAAACCCCAAGGGGAAGAGAGCTGGAGAAGGGGACTCCCCATTTCTGAGTATGAACACTCACAAGTCTTGGCTTAACTCCTAAACTATACATGTGTGAGGCAGGCCTACAAAAGTACAGCCAAGGCTTAAAGAAGCGAGAACTGAATTGCTGAGCTGATGAAAGAAGAGCAGAGCTGAGAGAAGATGAGACAGAACTTAGATTCCAAAGCAACAAAGCTGAATGCCTTTGAAAACAAATGACAGATATCAGTACCAAATAAAGCAACAGTATGAATTAGTAGACAAAGACTTCAACTATATCTATGCTCCATGAGGTAAAGAAAAACACGCTTGAAATGAATGAAAAGACAGGAAATACAAACAGCAATAGAAACTATAAAAAAGAACTAAATGAAAATTTTAGAACTCAAAAATACTATATTTAAAATAAATTCACTGGATAAGCTCAATGGTAAAAAAGAGATGACAGAAAAAAGAGTCAATAACCTAAAAATAGCTCAATTGAAATTATCCAATATAAGAAACACAAAGAAAGAAGGCTGGAAAACAAAAATGAAAGAACCTCAGGGACCTGTGGAACAGTTTAAATGATCTAATATCCGTATGTAGATTTGGAATCACAGAAGAAGAGGACGAAAAGATTGGGCAGAAAAAATATCTGAATACAAAAACATCCAAAATTCGACTAAAGATATAAATTTACAGAATTCAAGAAATTCCAGAATTCAAGAAATTCATTCCAAATAGGATAAATTAAAAGAAAATCATGTTAAGACTTATCATAAACTGAAAACCAAAGATTAAAAACCAAACCCCATAAACATTTTGAAAGAAGACACACAGAAAAATGACACGGTGATCAGTGGTTGCTTAGGCACTGGGAAGAAGGGTGGTGGGGAGGAGTGGGAAGGATTATACGCTTAAAATATATGCAGTTTATTGGACGTCAATTATGCAAAAATAAAGTTTTTCCAAAAAAAAAAAAATCATTAGCTCTGGGGTCATACAACCTGTAATCAAATTCTGGCTTTACCATTTGCTGAGTTACTTTGGGCATGTTACTTAACCTCTCTGGGCATCAGTTTTCTTATTTGTAAAACCGGGAAAATAACAGTAACTGCCTCAAAGGTCAGTTTTGAGGATTAAAAGAGATAATCTGTATAAGGCATTTAGCATAGTACCTAGTATACTGTAAAAGCTCAATTAATATTTACTATCATTTTTTAAAGTTGTAAGTACAAAGATAACCAATAAAAGAAAAATACAACTTTTTCTAACTAAAGCAATTAGTAAAATAAAATAGCAAATACATCACATGAAGAAACACAATGAACAAAAGCTAATACATTAATGATTATGCATAATAATCATAAGAAATATGAATGGGCTTAACTCATCTATTGAAAGAAAAAAATTTGGATACATTCTGTGTATGAGAAATACAACTAAAACAAGTTAACCAGAAAAGTTAAAAATAAAGGGGTAGGCAAATGTGCACCAGGCAAACGAAAGCAGTACAAGGTCATGATCCTAATATTAGACAAGGTAGATTTCATGCCCCAAAGCAATAAACATGACAAACATTTTAATGTAAAAAGTATTCATGATAAGGATAAAATAATAATAGGATAAAACAGTATGAATATCCATGTACCAAGTAATAAAAGAAGCAACTTAATAAAGCAGAAACATACCACTTTCAGTGTGAACCAGATCAAGCAGACACAAGATACAGAAAGCCTAATTAACATAATCAGTGAGGTAGATACTGATACATATCAAACTGTACTGTGATAATACACTTTCCTCTGAAGTATACACAGAGTATTTATAAATACTGATCACACAAAGAAAGCATTCTAAAGAACACACTCTAACCACAATACAATAAAACTGGATATTAATAATGAAACAAAAGGCCCTTTTTTTAAAGTAGCCTCCATGCCCAATGTAGAGCCCAACAAGGGGCTTGAACTCATGACCAACCCTTGAGATCAAGACCTGAGCTGAAATCAAGAGTCAGATACTCGGGGTGCCTGGGTGGCTCAGTCGTTGGGCGTCTGCCTTTGGCTCAGGGCGTGATCCCGGCATTATGGGATCGAGCCCCACATCAGGCGCCTCTGCTGGGAGCCTGCTTCTTCCTCTCCCACTCCCCCTGCTTGTGTTCCCTCTCTCGCTGGCTGTCTCTTTCTGTTAAATAAATAAATAAAATCTTAAAAGAAAAAAAGAGTCAGATACTCAACTGAGTTACACAGGCACCCCAAAAGGCCTTTTGTTTAGGAAAAACACACTATTTCTGTGTGTTTCTCCTTTCCTCTCACAATATGACCACACTCAAAACACTCTTGACACCAGAAATGTGGGGTTTTTTCCCCCCACATTAGGCAATTGTCTGTGACACTGAGTGAGTGGGCGTCCTATTATTCAATTCTGATATGAACCAGAATTAGCAAAGATGACATAGGTTAAGGGCTCAATCCCACAAGATGGGGCCCTGCCAGTTTAGATGCCAATCACAAGTAACAGGTCCCCAGGTTATTCTCAACTTCTGTTGGACCTGTCTACAAATGAGATTCCTTTGACTCTTCCCTTGGATTCAGTTATTTGCTAGAACAGCTCACAAAACCCAAGGCAACAGTTATGTTTATCAGTTTATTATAAAAAGATATGACAGGGGTGAGCACCTGGGTGGCTCAGTTAAGCCTTCGGCTCGCGGTGTGATCCTAGCGTTCTGGGATCGAGCCCAGCATCAGGCTCCTTGCTGGGAGCCTTGCTGGGAGCCTGCTTCTTCCTCTCCCACTCCCCCTGCTGTGTTCCCTCTCTCGCTGGCTGTCTCTCTCTCTCTGTCAAATAAATAAATAAATAAAATCTTAAAAAAAAAAAAGATATGACAAAGGATACAGATGAACATCCAAATGATAGATACACAGGACAAGCTCTGGGAGAGGGGGCAGAGCTTCCATGCTCTCACCAAGGCCTTCACTCTCCCAGCACCTTCATGTGTTTACCAACTTGGACGCTCTGAACTCTGTACCTTTGGAATTTTTATGGAGGCTTCATCACATAAGCATTATAGATCATTAACTCCATTTCCAGCCCCTTCCCCCTCTCTGGAAAATGGGATGTGGGGCTGAATCGCACACTTCTAATCATGGCTTATTCTTTCCTTCTGGTGACCAGCTCCCATCTAGAAGCCCACCAAAGGTCACCTCAGAATAAAACACACTGTTAATCTCCCAAGAAACTCCAAGGGATTCAGGAACTCTGTTAAGAATTGGGGTCAAAAACCAAATATTAAAACAAAAGATGCCCTAGTGCTCTTATCACTTAGGAAGTCACAAGAGTTTCAGGACCTCTGTGCCAGGAACCCAGGGCAGAGACCAATATATATATCTTCTATTATCTTACACTTTTCCACTTAGAAATTTAAAAACTCTCTATCAACTTGACAGAAAGGTGAAACAGAAGTCGAAATTACAGAATTTCTAAAAAATAAGGAAAATACTATCTATAATTTATGGGGATATACATAATGTACTGACAGAAGAAAATTCATAGCCATCAATTCAGAGTCTTAAACATTTATATCAAAAACTAAAATAGATAATTAATTACCCTGTTATAAAAACCTAGGAAAATACACAAAAGACCTCGAATAGCCATAGCAATCTTGAAAAAGAAAAACAGGGGTGCCTGGGTGGCTCAGTCAGTTAAGCATCTGCCTTCAGCTCAGGTCATGATCCCGGAGTCCTGGGATCAAGTCCCACATTGGGCTCTCCGCTCAGCGGGAAGCCTGCTTCTCCATCTCCCTCTGCCAGCTGCTCTGCCTACTACTCGTGCACTCTCTCTCTCTGTCAAATAAATAAATAAAATCTTAAAAAAAAAAAAAAAAGAAAATCAAAACCAAAACTGGAAGTATCACAGTTCCAGACTTCAAGTTATAGTACAAAGTGGCAGCAATTAAAACAGTATGGTACTGCCATAAAAATAGACACAAAGATCAGTGGAATAGAAAACCCAGAAATAAAACCATAATTATATGGTCAATTAATCTTCGACAAAGGAGGAATGAATACACAATGAAAAAAAGACAATGTCTTCAACAAATGGTGTTAGGAAAACTGGATAGCTACATGCAAAAGAAAGTGGAT
Source organism: Ailuropoda melanoleuca (assembly GCF_002007445.2). Lineage (NCBI taxonomy): Eukaryota > Metazoa > Chordata > Mammalia > Carnivora > Ursidae > Ailuropoda > Ailuropoda melanoleuca. The sequence continues at coordinate 113,321,738 of NC_048223.1, read as the reverse complement.
CAATTTCTTTCACCATACACAAAAATTAACTCAAAATGGATTAAAGACCTAAATGTGAGACCTGAAACCATAAAAATCCTTGATGAGAACACAGGCAGTAATTTCTCTAACATCAGCCATAGCAATGTTTTTCTAGATATGTTTCCTGAGGTGAGAGAAATAAATGCAAAGATAAACTATTGGGTCGACATCAAAATAAAAAGCTTTTGCACAGCAAAGGAAACAATCAACAAAACTAAGAGGCAACCTACTGAATGGGAGAAGATATTTGAAAATGACACATCCAATGAAGGGTTAGTATCCAAAATATATAAAGAACAGATATAACTCAACACCCAAAAAACAAATAACCCAATTTAAAAATGGGTGGAAGACACGAACCGAAATTTTTCCAAAGAAGACATCCAGATGGCTAATAGACACATGAAAAGATGTTCAACACCACTCATCATCAGTGAAATACAAATCAAAACCACAATGAGGTATCACCTCACACCTGCCAGAATAACTAAAATCAAAAACACAAGAAACAACAAATATTGGTGAGGACGTGGAGAAAAATGAACTCTCTTGCACTGTTGGTAGTAACGCAAACTAGTGCAGCCACTGTGGAAAACAGTATGGACGTTCCTCAAAAAATTAAAAATAGAACTACCCTACCATCCAGTAATCACACTACTGGGTATTTACCCCAAAAATACAAAAACACTAATTCAAAGGGATACATGCACTCCTTTATTTATTGCAGCATTATTTACAATAGCCAAACTATGGAAGCAGTCCAAGTGTCCATCCATAAATGAACAGATAAACATGTGGGGTGTGTGTGTATATATATATACGATGGAATATTATTCAGCCATAAAAAAGAATAAAATCTTAACATTTGCAACAACATGGATAGTTAGACTATAATGCTAAGCAAAGTAAGTCAGAGAAAGACAAATACCATATAATCTCACTCACATGTGGAATTTAAGAGACAAATGAGCAAAGGGGGAAAAAAAAGAGAGAGAAACAAACCAAGAAACACATTCTTAACCATAGAGAACAGATGGTTATCAGAGGAGAGGTGGGTTGGAATATGTGTGAAATAGGTGATGGGGATTAAAGAGTACACTTATGATGAAAATTAAAAAAAAAAACTAGGAAAACAACAACAAAATAAATCAAAAGCAAGCACAGGGAAAGAAATGAAAATAAAACCAGGAATTAATGAGGTGCAAAACAAAATCCAACATCTATTCCTGATTAATAATAAAGAAATAAAGAGAAATAGAAAATAAATAGAAATTGATGGGTATTTTCTTTCCGGAGGAGAGGGTACACTTATTCACATTTATTGATACAACTGGTATGTCTGATCTAAATTCTTTCATATTTTCCTCTACTGTAATTTCTGTATATATTATATTTGTCTGTGTTTCTCTATATGGTGTGTCCTTTCTTGTAAAAAAAAAATTGGGTATAAAGAAGATGTGTATGTATATGTATACATATATGTGTGTATATGTATATAATATTACATATAATATTATCCAGTCATAAAAACTAATGAAATCTTGCCATTTGCAACAACATGGATGGAGCTAGAGAGTATAATGCTAAGTGAAATAAGTTAAAGACAAATACCATATGATCTCATTCATATGTGGAATTTAAGAAACAAATGAGCAAAGGAAAAGAGAAAGAGACAAATCAAGAAACAAACAAACCAAGAAACAGACTCTTAACTATGGAGAACTGATGGTTACCAGAGGGAAGGAGAGTGGGGGGATGGATGAAAATAGGTGATGGGGATTAAGAGTACACTTGTCATGATAAGCACTATGTATAGAACTGTTGAAACACTATATTGTATAAGTGCAACTAAAATGTAACACTGTATCTTAACTATACTGTAATTAAAATAAAAAAATAAATTTTCTTTGGATTTTAGGAGAGTTTGTATTTTTCTTCCAGTGGTTACCTTTGTAATATAATAATATTTTTTTATCATTTTACAAAAATATTAATCCCCATTTTTCATAACCTTTTACTATCTGGTCATTTTTTTTACAGTGATTGATTTGAAAAAGAGGAAGCGAGCATGCAGGAGAAGGAACAGGAGAGAGAGAGAGAGAAAGAGAGAATCTCAAGATGACTCTATGTTGACTGTGGAGCCTGACGCCAGGCTTGATCCCACGATCCTGAGATCCTGACCTGAGCAGAAACCAAGAGTCAGACATTCAACCGACTGAAACATCCAGGAGTCCCCGATCAATCATTTTTAAATGGCATCCTTTAATTCCCACCTATTACCTATACAATAATCAATAGTTTTCATTCTCTCCCTCTTTTCTCCCTTTCTTAGTTGTATTCTTTCTACCTCTATATGATTTTACGTTATTCTTCTACCCATAGGTGACAGAGCTATATTTTATCAATTTAGCTAAAGTGGAACTGTTTTCCAGTATTCTACTCCCTGCCTAGTTCTTATCCTCTACCGTAAGAGATATCTTGTGCGTGGACTGGAAGGTGCAAAGGCAGCAGCAAACATATTCTCTTCTGCTTGGAACACTGGTGCAGGGCACCACGTGCTACCGCATTGCACACACTCTGTAGCTTATCTGCGGTCTCACCTTGCTGGCTGGCTGGCTGGGGGACAGGAGCTAAGCCCCATAGCTGTACCAGAGCTCCTGCCAGATCTTCTCCCTCAGCTTCTCCAACTCCTGGGTCAGATGAGTGCATAGCTCCCCAACAAAGGACACCACCTTACTCTGTTGGTCCCCTCACTATTTAGGTTGGAAGCCTGCATGCGTTCCAGTTCATGCTTGCAGACGGCAGCTTGCTTTTGCTCTCCCTTATTTCATTTCCATCTTTCCTTTTCAACTGCCTCACCTGCTGACATCAAGTTGAGGCACCAGACACACAAGTAACAGTCATATGCAGACTAGATGATCAGCTCCCACAACTATATAAGGTTAAGTGCCTATAAGAAATCCTTTATTATTTCTCATCATGAATACACATATGAAATCTTCAGCCATCCATCCATCTGGCAGTTTCATTAGTCACCCTGGTTAGAAGAAGCCATCTATCCCTCAAATAGATTCACCAGCAAGTAGATTGAGAGGTACATCTATTCACAGGTGACTCTGAGTTCTTGGACATTCAAAACTGGTGTTCTACAACCCTGATTGACTCCTGAAAGATAGCTGGTTAGCTATAATATCCTTGGTTTGTAGTTTCTCTATAAAGATTCTTAAAAATGTGCTGTTGCTTTGCTTTGTATGTTATTTGTGTAGTCTGTCCTGTCTAATCTACATGCTTCTGAAAGTCATCATTTTTCCTGGAGGTCCTAAAGGTATTTTTTTAAACATCTTTAGAGTGTAATAGTTTAAAATAGGATACTTCTTGGGCTGTTGTTCTATTTTAATTTTCCCTGGTATCTGGTAGTACCCTTCAACATGTAGATTCAAGGTTTCTTTTATTTTCAGAGCATTTTTTGGATTCTAATTTTACATATTGGTTTTTGTCAGTTGTTTTGATTTTTGTCTTCAGTCTCCAAGCAGACCTCTTCTGCCTTTCTATTCAATCTTTTCCTCTGTTTTTATCTTTTTAGCTTATTTTCATTCTCTAAGTTTGTCTACCCCCCGCTTTACTTCAATGCCCCTTATTACATTTTTATATGAATTTATTGCCCCTTAGGCACCTTATAATTTAGTCTTTACTTCTAACATAATTCTGATCTTTTTCTTATTCCTTCTCTGCGTTCAATCACCACTCATTTCTTACAACTTTGGGCGGGGGAGGGGGCATTTCCATTCTTAGTTTTTGAATTTCTGATTCAAGATTCTTTTTCATTATTCCTAAATGCTGTTTGAGGATCTATCTATCTCTAATTCAATATGGACTGTGTTACAGTTTTTGTCAATTTTGTGATCATTTTTAAGAAAGGATGTTCATCAGCATTTCAACTCTGAATCACATTTTCAGCTTTTTACAGTTTTATATGGATGTGATCTGCTTTTTAATAGTCCCATCCATTTTGTGGACAGGGTTCCTAGGTCAAGAGTGTGCTTTTCCAATAGTTCCCTTTTTCTGTGCAGTTTCATTTTTGGATAGCTATTTTTGGAAGGAGGGATTGATGTGTATTTTGTCTTTTTTTTTTTTTCCTACAAGATCCTTAACTTTTCCCTCTTATTTTTTTTAAGTAGACTATCTTCAAGGGAAACTAGAACTCTGTATCTAATTCCCTCCAAGAAGCAATGCTTCTCTCAGGCTTCTGTTCTTAGTCCCACACTCTTCCAAGAGCTGGTGCTATGATCCAAACCGGTGTTCGGTATTTTGCACTTAGTGCTGGAGTTTCTCTTTCTGCTGCTAAGGGGGTCACTCTGTGCCTCTCCCGAGATCTGTGAACCACTCTCCTTTTTTTCATGGAGACTTTTAAGCCTCTCCCATTCCTGTTCCAGCACCTGCAGGCTTGCAGGAAAAGGATCTTTAATGGAATTCAGTTTATTTCTCAACTTACAGGTAGTTTGAAGGCCATGATATTCTCTGTCTCCTAGTATTGCTGAATGAATGATCAAGTGTGGTTTTAGTTACTCTCCTTTTTGTTTTTATGTTTGAGGAAGAGGAAAAGATAAATGAGGAGACTCAAAATCAGGTGGCCCTCATTCTCCTCCAAAACCAGAGACAGGAGAAAGAGATTCCTGGTTTTAACATCAGTTATATTGAGATATAATTTACTTAATTTTGTCCCTCGATACTTTGTTAACTGATTAAATAAATATAACTAAATCCTAAAACCAGCCTCTTACTTAACAGAGAAAAATGAGAAGTATTTCCAATAAGATAAAGAACAAGGGAAAGGTGCCCACTGTCTCTACTACTACCGAATAATGAATTGGGAGGGGGTTTTTAACCAACTTAGACAAGAGAAATCAATTATAGAAAAAAGATTTGAAAAATTTCTTTGCAGATAATACGGCATGTTAGGGAAACCACAGAGAAACAATTATAAATGCAAACCAAGTAAAAGATTCAGGAAGCAGAATATAAAATTAACAGATAAAAATCAATAGCTTTTATATACCTATACAATAACCAGTTAGAGTATATAATGGTAGACAAAACCATTATAATATACCCACAAATAATGAAAAGATTTTCGACCACATTCTAAAATGCAATTTAAAACTACATCAAGGGGCACCTGGCTGGCTCAGTCAGAAGAGCATGCAACTCTTGATCTCAGGACCATAAGTTTGAGTTCCATGTCAGGTGTAACGTTTACTTAAAAAATAAATAAAACTACACCAAGATACCATTTCTCACATATTAAATCAGTACAAATTAAAAAGCATGTCGGGGCGCCTGGGTGGCACAGCGGTTAAGCGTCTGCCTTCGGCTCAGGGCGTGATCCCAGCGTTGTGGGATCGAGCCCCCACATCAGGCTCCTCTGCTATGAGCCTGCTTCTTCCTCTCCCACTCCCCCTGCTTGTGTTCCCTCTTTCGCTGGCTGTCTCTATCTCTGTCGAATAAATAAATAAATAAAATATTTAAAAAAAAAAATAAAAAAATAAAAAGCATGTCAACACATTTTACCAGAGCAGCAGTGGGGTAAGAAGCACCTTCACACTCTCTCAGCAGAAACGCAAACTAGTACAACCCTCCTCGAGCAGAATATGGCAATACCCAACGAAACTATACTATATGTATTTAACTTTGACCCAGCAATCCCCCTTCTAGGAACTTACCCTTAAGATATGCCACCAGCAATATAAAAACATATTCATAAAGTTATTCACTGTTTGTAACTGCTAAATACTGAAAACAACCTAAAGGCTGATGCATGGGATAGGACAGTAACTGAATTATTATTATAAATTACAACACACACACTCACACACATTGGGGTGCTAAGTACTATTAAAAATAATCAGGAAGTTCTCTACGTAGAGTGGCTACCAGAATACACTGCCACATTAAAAACACAAAATGAACAAAAACACCTGGAGTAGGTTACTGTTAGCATTTTTTTTAAAAAAGAGAAAATAGAAAGAATGGAAGAATGGGATGGAAAGAATGGGAAGATAGAAACAGCTAGAAGAGATGGCTAAATGGAACTATACTTTCTGTATAGTTCTGACTTTCAGGGCCATGTTTAAATTTTACATCCTCAAAAACAAATAAAATCAACTAAAAATACAAACAAACAAATGAATCTAACTGTACTTAAAATGAATAACATAACGTCATGGGGAGTGGGGAGGACCATTCTAAGTAAATTTTGAATTAGTTGAGAGGGACTAGAAGCAAAGACAACCCAGTAGCAATGAACACAGGTAGTGCCCACATCTTGGTTTCTCAAAACCATTCCCAATATTCAATACTAAAAGGTATCAGAGCTCCCTAGAGAAATGGTTGATTCAGGGAAGGGGCTGGGAAAGTACAAGAGGAACCTTTAAATATTTTGTTGTGACAAGTAAGAAAGTGCTCAAAGAATGATAAGGACATATCAAAAGGACACAGGTGATAGCCTGAAGAGGATTCCATTTGTCAAAGAGGGTCAATATGAACATCTAAATAATGATGGTGATGATTATAACCAAACGAATAAGATTCCACGAGTCAAATCTTTATATATTTTATGTGTAATATACATACACACAATATTTATATAGAGCATAACATACATTACGTCAAAATATACATACATATATTCATTCCTTCTGATAAATATATCCAGCACTTCTTCGAAGAAGTGAAAATTAGGGGGAGATGGGAACCCTGAGAAGGTGTTAACTAGGTGAAGAGCATAAGGAAGGAGATGCATGGAGAGAAAACAACACACTACAACAGAGTACATGAAAGACAGAAGAGACTGAAGAAGGTAAGTGACGAAGCACAGAGAACGAAGGGGAGCATGGGACAAAATGAAAATAAGCCTATAGATAGGATCGACCTTGTAAGTCATTTAAAGGATGTTTTGGATTGTTATTCTTAGGAGCAATGGAAGTCATATGGAGAATGAAGTGCAAGTCTCAAAGATAATTTAAACTCATGACCCTCCGCTCTAAAGCTCTTCTTTCTACAGTGTGTCCTTTCACTGAATGGTACCAGCATCTGTCCAATTATACAAGCCAAAAACCTACCTAGGGTATCTCTGTAATAACCAAAGGGCTCTCTCTCATCATCCATATTTAATTCGTGACCAAATCCTATTAATGTTATCCCTCTATAACTAGTTTCAAGCTATTACCATGTCCCATAGGGAGGATAATAGCCTTCTCACAGGTCTCTCTCATCCCTTCTTGAACACTAATTAGTTACCCACCCAGGAGTGGGACTAATCTTTAAACAAACACAAATCTCATCATGTCACCCTCTTCCAGAAAATCTTTCATTGTCCTTTGTATAAAACCCAAATCTCATCTCCCCAGCATGTTTTCCACTCCTTCTCCTCCCCTCAGGGTGTGATAGCAACCTGGCCTTCCTTCAGTTCCTCCAGAATATCATTATTCCCCTTGCTTTGATCCCTTAACACACAATGTTCCTTCAGCCTGGAATGTTCTTCACCCTTTCTCACCTAGTAAAGCCACACTTTTCTTCTAGATCTCAAGCTCAATTTTTGCTCTTAAGAAAGCCTTAAATTCCTCCAGGTTAAACGCCATTATTTGTTTTCATAGCACCCTATAATTTTCCTTCTTAGCACTAATCAGAAATTATAAAACTATTTGTGAGTATTTGATTGTAAGTCTTGCCCCTGTTAACAAGACTATAATTCCTATTAATTATTTAGGGATCATGCATGTTTTATTATTCACTAGCGCAGTGCTTAGTAGGAAATAAAATGAATAGATGGGACAGAAACACTGAAGAAATTTATGTTTATACAATATATAAACCGTATCATATTGTCTAAATAGAATATCTATATTAATCTACAAAGACAACTGCTAAGTAGTGATGACTCAAATTTTTTCAGTGTCAATAATCTTTTTTTTTATTTTTTTAAAGATTTTATTTACTTATTTGACGGAGAGACAGCCAGTGAGGGAGGGAACACAAGCAGGGGAAGTGGGAGAGGAAGAAGCAGGCTCCCAGTGGAGGAGCCTGATGTGGGGCTCGATCCCAGAACGCAGGGATCACACCCTGAGTTGAAGGCAGACGCTTAACGACTGAGCCACCCAGGCGCCCCTCAGTGTCAATAATCTTAAAGTATAGAGATTTTTAAAAAATTATTTTGCTTTTTCTGTCAATCATACACAATAAAAAATAGAATGTAAAAGATTCTTCACTTTTTGAATCTTTTGCCAGCACAGGGATCAAAACTACTCCATTAAAATAAAATATGGAACAAAAAAATAAAATATGGAAGGAAAGGGAGAGGGAGATGAAGGAGGGAGAGGGATGAGCAGGAAGGAGAAGCCATAAAAAAGAATAACTGCTTCTAAAAATATTAGTAATAAAATAATAACTTCAAAAAATCATTTTAAAAGCTTCAAAGGTCTTAGTTTTCAGAGATATAGATATATAGAATGTACTAGATTATAATTATATATAGCAATATATGTAACATTATATTTATATAATATACAGTAAAAAGCACAGTTTAATCACAGACACTGTAATAACCTAGTTAAATGCAAGGACTGAAAACAGTTGAGGAGTTTTACATGTTACCAAATCGTAAACAGACACATTCTGAGATCTAAACGACAAGGATGACACTTCACTAGGCCAGAAAGGGTAAGGGTATTCCAAGCAGAGTGCACACTATGTCAGGGACTTAAAGCTGGAAGAACCATGACACTGGGGAACTAAAGGAAGGCCAGGGAGGCTAGAACACCCTGAGGGAAGAGGAGTAGGGTGTGGACAGGTAGGATTTTAGGTTTCATACTAAAAGCAATGGAAACATGAAATGATCAAAAATCACTGAAAACTAAAACACAGAGCCGAAACAAATTTGAAATTTTTTTTTTAGAATTTCAAAAACTGACATTGCCCTAGGTCTCTCCTGAAACATCCCAGAAGTTTGCCATAAACTGACCAATATTTCCATCATACTTCATCTATTTAAAAACAGAATAATATATGGACTGCTACAAAAAGAATGGCTAACAGACACATGAAAAAATGTTCAACATCATTAGCCATCAGGGACATTCAAATCAAAACCACACTGAGATACCACTTTATGCCAGTTAGAATGGCAAAAATTGACAAGGCAAGAAACAACAGATGTTGGCCAGGATGTGGAGAAAGGGGAATCCTTTTATATTATTTGCAGGAATACAAGCTGGTACAGCCACTTTGGAAAACAGTGTGGAGGTTCCTCAAAAAGTTAAAAATAGAGCTACTCTATGACCCAGCAATTGCACTACTGGGTATTTACCCCCAAAACACAGAGGTAGTGAAAAAAAGGGCCACATGCATCCCAATGTTCATAGCAGCGATGTCCACAATAGCCAAACTGTGGAAGGAGCCAGATGCCCTTCAACAGATGAATGGATAAAGAAGATGTGGTTCATATATACAATGGAATATTACTCAGCCATCAAAAAGGATGATTACACAACATTTGCATCAACATGGATGGAACTGGAGGAGACTATGCTAAGTGAAATAAGTCAAGCAGAGAAAGACAATTATGTGGTTTCAGTTATTTGTGGAACATAAGAAATAGCAGGGAGATCATTAGAAGAAGGAAGGTAAAAATGAAAGGGGGGGTGAATAACAGTGGGGGGACAAACCATGAGAGACTATGGACTCCGGGAAACAAACCGAGGGTTTTAGAGGGGACGGGGGTGAAGGGATGGGCTAGCCCAGTGAAGGGTATTAAGGAGGACATGAATTACATGGAGCACTGGGTGTTATATGCAAACAACGAATCATGGAACACTAAAAAAAAAAAAAAAAAGTTAACATAGCATGCCGGACTGGTATTCTTTTGAAGACCTGCTTATAAGGCCCTTGCCTGGATTTCAGGAGGGTTCCCGCCATTCCCAAAACAGGTAAGAGTGTCTTGCCATGCCTAAACTGGTCGTACAAATAATATGGTTTATGCTGAACACTTGCCTTCGTTCAGGGGCTCTAGAATCTTCCTACTTGCTGCCAGGCAGAAGCTGCCTATTTGGACAGCCCCAGTAAAAACCTTGGTTGCTGAGTCTCTAATGAGAGTCCCGGGTAACATCTCAAATGTGCTGTAACAACTCCTTGCTGGGGAATTAAGTTGTCTTGTATGACTCCAGTAAGAGAGGAAGAAGCCTGTGTTTTGTCTCCTCTGGACTTAGCCTCACCTGAGCACCTTTTCCCTTTGCTGCTTTCACTTTGGATCCTTTAGCTGTAACAAATTACAGCTGTGAGTCCTCCTAAAGAATTATGGAACCTGGGGATGGTACTGGAAATCCTGACACACCATCAAATTATATATGAAAGGTTTAATTTCATTATAAAATTAGAACTCCATTCTTCTAATTTTTAATAAAGTATAAAACAGAAAAATAGCATCTACTACATAGTGAGAATACCAGCATTTACCCAGTAGTACCCTGACATTTAGGTTGTCAAGTCTGACTTAATTATGCATTAACATATACCTAGCAGTCACATTGTAAAATATGTCAAGTGTTCCTAATACATGTTTTTTTTTAATAAAACAAGAGTACTTTTCCTTAATAGCCATTGTGCTAAATTTGGGTATTATATAATAACATACCATTAATGCATCCAGCATAAAAAGGCAAAACAATTTATAAACTCTCAAGTAGAAACAGAAAAAAAAACAAACCCCAAAATGTGCGATACCTATCAGTTTAATGTAAACATGTGCTAAATCATTATGAATTAATAATAAGCTTAGGGCACACCTACATACTTAAATGTTTGAAGATCAGAACCATTCATTACTATTAAATATCTTTTTAGTTTAGACTCTGGCATTTATAATATCTCATGCTATTATAAAAATACTGGTCACTGTTACAAACTTGATTTTAAAAGCTGTTTTACAGAGGAAGGAGACTGGTATTAATTTGGACTCTTTCCAGGCTGTTTTTGAATTAATAAGCACTTCCTCACTTAGCTGAGCATTTTTGGCTTACTGATGAAATGAACTGAATATTCCATGGAATTTAAAATAGGCTGCTGAATGTCACTTCAAGAACTATTATCGTTGCTGCAAATATGTTCAGAAACATAACAGATAGTAACGAGACAAGACACATCGCTGTAAGAAAGCAAATTAATTTAGTGACAGCTTACTGAGCTTTCATGTGATAATCTCTGGGTACACCTGCTTTTGTGAATATGAATTAAATGTATATTTTGAGCAATGTAAAAATATTTTGAAGTTACCAGCATTTTCATAAAGTAGCATATTATTGAAGTAATGTTTCTTTGAAATTAGTGTTGGGATCACTTCAAGTATCTGACCTCTCAGAAGTGTATTTGTATGTAAAAATAGTTTTTATTTTGCGTCACAATGTGCTACAAAATTGATGCTTCCAGTAAACCAAGAAAGAGGTTACAAGGACCCATTCCAAGAAGTTTTTGAATTTGCTTCAGGTGTGGGGTAACCAATTAAGTTAACCAAATACAGTCTTTTAGGGATCATCTTAAGTATGGAAACAGTTAACTCTGGAATTCTTAACCCAGTCTTGCATCCTCCTATTAAACAAACAAACAGGGACGCCTGGGCTCAGGTCATGATCCCAGGGTCCTGGGATTGAGTCCTGCATCAGGCTCCTTGCTCAGCGGGGAGCCTGCTACTCCCCCTACTTGTGCTACTTGTGCTCTCTCTCTCTCTGGCAAATAAATAAATAAAATCTTTTGAAAAATAAAATCTTTTGAAAAATAAAATCTTTTGAAAAATAAGCAAATCAAAACAACCTCAAACATCTCTGTATCTTCAGTGGAAGACAAAAGCTAAGCTATTATGAATGTTAATTCTTAATAACAAAACTTTTCACAACTGATCTGAACCTAACCCACTTCCTCTCCTTTCGTCTTTCCTAGAAATCCCTACAATCCTGCCACATTGAACTACTGTCCTCTCCCTAAGAAGCCTACTATTCCTTGTTTCCCTGCTTATTTACCCGTCACTTCCTCAGCCAGCTTTCTCCTGCTCCCTTTTCATTTTCAGCTGTACTTCTGCTTATTTGTCAAGTTCCAGCTTAACTGTCTCCCGCTCTGAGAAATCTTTTCCAGCGCTTCTAGACAAAGTGAATTACTCCTTTCTTCAGGTACCATGATGCTTTTTATTTTGTTAAAACTCTGTTACATTATTTCCTCAGCAGCTAGCAGAGTACCCTGCATATACTACATGTTCAATAAATACACTTCCTGTATTTCAATATACTACATGTTCAATAAATACTTACACATGAGCTTGACCAAGACACACAGGCATCCAAAACTAGCAGATAATGAGATACTCTTATTTCTTAAATCAACAGAGGTAAATTTTTGAAAACGTTGATTTAGCTACCAGGAATACTAGAGTTCTTCATAAATCTCAAGGACTGGCAATTTCAAGACACGATGTATTACAATTTATAAGCATCCATATGTAAACATACAAAATTTTAATCTATCACTCCTTTTTAAAAATTACTCTTTTAAAAACTAAGTTATCTTTCAATCTGTAGTATACTCTGTTCTCATTTTTACTCGAAGATCAGTGACCCTCTCTCCTTTTTATCACTCCAACTGTAATTTAAACCTAATTAAATGGAACTTGTAATTAGTTGCATTCACCCCATATGCTTTTTTTTTAGAAAGAAGTAAACAAGAGAAAAATCTAAAAAAAAATTTCAAAGTTCTAAAGCAAATACTAAGTATAATCTCTTACATCTTCAGAATTTGTAATACCATAAAAGAGGATTTCCTAGTGTGCTTTGGAAAACATTAACCTTTATAAATCATTTTTTAATAAAACAGGGTCAAAGAAAAAGTATCTGCTATAATACTTGGCATTCCACTGTAGTTCATGTCATCTGAAATTAAAGGAAGTCCAATCACATTTCCTAATAAGAACTTTAAACCTTTATATCTTAGTGGGAAGAGTGTAAGATTTGAGTCACAAGTTTCATTTTCTCACAGGACAAATTTAGGTAAGTCTAAATATACAAAATGAACTTTTACAAATACTTGATCATAAAAAAGTAAATCATGTCCTCAGCCTCAGAGGAAAAAAATATACTAAATGCTGGTTCTTTAGGAAAGCAAACCATTATCACTAAGCTTAACTCTTCATGAGAGGGTACATGGAGTCCTTAAACCATAGATTAGAAATTACTTTTAGAATCACTGAAGTCTTGCCAAATGTTCATTTTCCTGTGAGCAAATGAGTCAGCTACTCCTCCAGTGCCTATGCCAGGACAGTCTGTTAGAAACCAATCAAAGGGCAGATACCTTTATCAGAGTATGTGTGTTCTAATGCATGAAGATCAGGCAATAGGTGAATACAGTTTATGCAGCAGTAGGTGAAGAAATCGAGGATGACTACTTTTCCACACAGATCCTTGTAGACAGAAATAGGCTCTTCTGTGTTCAGCCATTCTAATCCTGAAATTTACACAAAATAGATTATGATTAAAGGAAAAGGCAGAGATAATTTATCTAAAACTTCCCATTAAAATGTAAACCATTATTATTTCTAAGGAAGGGATGAGGGGGTGGGGTAAGATGGGAAAGATTCTATTATGGGGCAGTATGCAAAGATAGTAAGAAAAAGCTACTAAATTCTTTCAGAAATAGAATAGTCTGTGTGTGAAAGAAAGCAAGATCAACACATTTAGGCAAGAATGAGAGTAAATATCAAATATTAAGACGACTCAAGTACACAATCAGGTTCAAATGAACTTTTGAGAATGAAGTAATCTTAAGAATAGTGAGACAGGACTAAATTCAAAAAGGAGCAAAGTGTTAAAATATAAACATATAAAATGCCTAAGCCAATTTCATAAGAACTAAAGTGCTCTAGATTTGAATGAGACCTTAAATACAAAATATTTTAAATGCAAAGTTAAGCAAAATATACTATTATAGATTTCACAGAAGCAACATTAATATTGATAAAGAATGTGTTCCCTTCCTCCAAAGAAAAATGGAATCTCATTAATCTGTACTTTTATAAATCAGAATTTATAATTACCTGAGCATGACTTATACTTTTAACTATGCACTATAAAGATTTTATTAAATATTAAAAGTACAGCATCTCTACTTAACCAACTTAGAAAAACAAAGATAATGAGCTTATTGTTTATAAGTAAATGCAGCCACTAAAATTATTAATTACATCTCGAAGCAGATACTCAGAAATATTTTATAGAAACTGAAAGTCAAAGTTGGGTGGAAGTGAATAATTAACAACTAATGACTAGTCATAGTAACTGGAGTTACTCAAAACAAAATTCTAATAAATAAATAAGTAAATAAATGAATAATCTGCCAATCAAACTAGACTTTCCGCCTTAAGTAGTCCAACCTGGTGAGGTTTTAGGGTAGAGTAAGCTCTTAATTATGCATTAATAAAGCGTTAATGGTACACCAGGTCAAGTAATCATATAAAATTTCAAACTTATGTATGTTTCACATCTTAATTGCAAAATATCTATGAATCGGTCTTTTAAATTTATTTTTTGTGAATAGTCAAGAGTGACTTAGATTGGAGGGTAAAGAAAGTATTATTATTACATGTCAGTTATTGCACTTACCAGGCTTAATAATAAATTTTACAATAACAATTACAATTAATATAATTTTAAAAAACTGTCAACATTTATTGAGCTATCCTACAAACTAAGAACTTAATATATATATCACCTCTAATCCACATAATTAACCTGAATGCTAAATACTGGTTCTATTTTATGAGGGAGTAAAGTAAGGCGTAAGGCTTGGAGAAATCAAGTAACTTGCTCAAAATCATGCAACTAACAAATGAAATAACTAGGATTTAATCCCAAATCTGTCTGAATCCATCTGTTACACAGTTTCCCATAAACACATCTCTCTGAAGAAATGAACAAAGCATATTGTTTCTGAGATAGTTATGTTTATGACTTCTTGATTATAGCTTACTGATAAACCAAGAAAAACTGTTACCTCGTATTCTGAACTCAATAATCAAATCCAGCAGAATATTTCACTATCTCAAATACGAAGCCTGAATATTTTGTTATATTATTTATGAGTCACTACGGTCAAATCTCATGGTAATAAAATACACCCACTGTAAATATAAACACGACCAGAAAATAAAAACACTGGCCCAAAACCTAGCTGGTGGCCTGCTTGCTTATAACACTATACCATGTAACTAACTTCTTAGCAAACTTTTAAAAAAATATGCACATACGTATATAATCTCTCAAAGTTCTTTTGATGGGAGAAGCAGTCATGCACCCAATTCTTCCCTAATAACTCCACAATATTTCAAATTCATTATAGGATTAGTAACGGAAAAAATAAGCATTTTTGAAGGTGGGAGCAAAAGGCTTGGAAAAACACATAAGACTCTTGTCAAAGGCAAGGTTCTGATCTATCTCCCATGAGATACTGAACTCTGCCCCTCCAACCAATTAACTATACATGTGGTTTCAGTGTCACACCAGGAGACATGCCAACACCACAAAACAATGCCAGTCCCAACCAAAGAAGGGAAAGTATGGTTTCATTTATCATAGCAAGAGGTGCTTCCCAAATAGCACTACTGGGAATATCTGTTCCCTGGTATTCCAAACACTCAGAGCTGGGATTCAAACCCTAGAGACAGACCATAATTGATTCAGGTTTTAAAAATTACAAATTTCAAGACTTTGAACAAAGAAGTGCCGCACAGCTAAAATGCTTGCCAATCCGGGGTCTGCATAATCCGGCTGTGGCAGTTATTAGTTGTGAAGCCTTGAGGAAATTACTCAGCCTTCTTGTGCCTCAGTTTCCTCAACTTTAAATAGCTCTTTAAGAGGCCTCAACAAGTTGTAGAGAGGATTAAATAAAATAGTCCCCTGACGTGTTTACAATTGTGTGTGGCACATAAGTGAGCAATAAATGTTAGCTTGATGTGCAGGGGATGACAATGACGATGCTGGGCAACCAGACTGAAAGGACAGGGTGGCATAGACATTTCAATCCTTGCCAACCGGGGCCACTAAACATTCATGGAATGTCTACTTAGTTTTACACAAGGCCCACCGGCAGGGACTCGGGATACAGAGGCGTAAGTGCACGTCCCCTCGCTCTCCAGAAAACCACCTTTTTCCGCCGCTTGGGGACCCGGGGAAGCCGCAGAGCTGGCGAACCGCCCGGGAGCGGTCGCGCAACCCCGCCTCGCCCCTCGCTTCAGGGGAGGGCGCCGTCCCCGAGGAAGGGGAGGTTCCGGGAGGGGTCCCCACCCCGAAGCCTGCCCCTCACCTTCCGGAAACTCGGGCACTGACAAGTCCTGCTCCCAGCCGTCCACCTTCTGCAGATACTGGTAGACCAGGCTGTCCTTCTCCTCCTGGGTGACGGCGTCGAGCAGGGCGTACTCCAGCGAAGTCTGCGCCGGGAGCAGGCCCGCGAGGCTACAGCCCCGGGCTCCGGGGGCCGCCATGTTCTCTCCGGACAGTCCAGAGGCGGCCGCCGGGCCCGCGGGAGGGTCTCGAGTGGGGAGAGAGGAAGCGCTTACTGTCCTTTGGTTTCAAAGCGGCACATTCACCTCACTCTCCAGTAGCCCAACTCCACATAAACGTCACCTTTCCCTTTCGTAATCATGCATTCCAATGCTAAGGTGCAAACTGTTGGAATTCCCGGGCCCGTAATTTAGCTACGGGCCCAAACCACCCCGCCCCTTCCAGAGCGTCCCGGCACAACTGAGCCTGGACATTCAGAGCGCCAGATTCAGCATGGGGAAAGCCTCTGGGTCCGCGTTCCGGAAGTTCTGAGAACCGTTCCCCCCTCCACTTCACTTTGGAAATTAGCGGGTTTTAGAACAAAAATAAGATAAAATAAAATAAATCGGAACTTAAAAGGACACAAACTTTTTCAAAGTCCCGCCCTTAGACCAGGATCAGCCGATTCGACACAGCACTGGCGAGGGGAAGCTGTTCCCGCCAAGACACCGGAGGTAAAGCGGGTAGATATAGCCTCATGGGATAGATTTTGTTTTTGTTTTTTTAAGTTGGGAGTAACTGGCAATGACTTTGGCTTATACACAAATACAGCATTTTGTCTCCCCGCAGTGCTGAAAGTGCGAGCGCGGACAGATTGTCACCGGAGCAGGGGAAGGGGGGGCGCCGAGGGGAGCGGACGCAGCTGGAACTACTCCCGAGGGTGTGCGGGTGGCAGGTGGGCTGCGGCGAGGATCCGGGTGGGCTGGGCCTCCGACTTCAGAAGCAGAGGGCTCTGATAGCTTTTATGGAACCGCGTGCTAGCAACTCACTCTCTCCCTGCCCTGGAAGGGATAAGGCCCTCCTCACTGGCCTTGCAGCCTCCTGAGTTCAAAGAGAAGGCAGAGCAGGTGGGAAGGCATAAGGCAGGTGAACCTTGGTTTTGAGGCTGGTGGAGAGGGGGCTGGCCAGCTCTAGGGCAGACCACTTCTGCAGTCTGGAGTTAGGACTGTGGGTGGCCTCTGTGCAGTCACAACTTCACATATTTGAATTTTGTTTGTTCATTGCGCAGTGTTTGTTCGTTGCTGCTGGAAGAAGATACAGGACTGACCCAGGAAACTGAAGTGGTTGACTATCCAAGAGTCAAGGATAAGGGCAATTACTGCTCCCCCCTTCCCCTAATCACACACCTCTTTGATTATGGTGTGATTATGGTGGTACTAGCAAGCTGAGAGAGCCATTTAATGTTTAGAAACCCTGCTAACCCACTTGGCCAGGGACTGTGGTTTTATTTGTGAAGTATTTGGACAGTTGTCCAGTTGAAGGGGAACTGATGGGAGCTTTATAACAATTTTACAAAGCTCATTCTAAGATTAAGCTATTGAATCTATACTTCCTATTAGTGCTTAATTTTCAAAGCATTACTGATTCTTATTTCTGTGAATCAAGTCCTTGGAAAGGCTGTCACACTTGAATGAAATAGTGGTCAAAATGCGAAAATTCTCAGATGTTACCCCTGTGGTAGGTTCTCTTAATTTTATTGTGGTATAAATGGAATAGCAGGTGTTCTCAGGTACAAGGTTTGTAGTTTGCTAATATATTCATTACCAAAGCTTTAGATTCCCCCCAAGTTAGTGGGGGTTTCGTTACTTTTTTTTTCTTCTTCAGCAAAATAATTCCATTTAAAATTTTTGTAACAACAAATAGATTCTCCATTTACTTAAAAATCATTTTGCCATGTTAGAAGATGCTTTTTTGGAAGAAGACATCTGGGAATACAAATCTAAAAGAAAACCAAAACTAGTACATACAAATAATTGCTCTGAGAATATTCCAAAATCTGTTGAAAAAGCAACAGATGGAAAATACCAGTCAAAACGAAACAGAAATAAAAAAAGAACTGCAAAAGCTAAAGAGAAGACAAAGGACCCTGAAATGTGCTTTGAAGAAACAGATAATCAGACTTCCGTAGCTTCTAGTCAGAATTCTAGTTGTGGAGATGGTATTCACCAGTCCCAAGACAAGGAGACAACTCCAGGAAAGCATTGTCGGACTCGCAAAAACAAACAAGTATCTCCAAAGATACGTCCAGTTTATGATGGACACTGCCCAAACTGCCAGATGCCTTTTTCCTCATTGCTAGGTCAAACACCTCGATGGCATGTTTTTGAGTGTTTGGATTCTCCGCCGGTCTCTGAAACAGGTAAGACGGCAAAAAAGGGAGTAGTCTTTAAATAGTGTAAAAAACCTGCATTAGGCCAGATGAATTAGCCAGATGGAGCAAGCAAGGCAAGCAGTAAAGTGAAAGGGAGATACTTTATATACTTTATACTAAAGTATAAATGATTTACCGTAGAAGGAAGCAAGGAAACCCTTCTTGAGAAGGGTAAAGAGATCATAGTGAATGGTGTAATTGTAAAGAATGTTGCAAACTTGAAAACAGTTGAAATGCATTTTATGACTTCATCGAAGTTCCTAAATATCTCAGTGGTTTTTCATAAATGTTAATTGAGCACATACTATGCTAGATACTTTCATTCTGTTAACTTGACTCTCACCATGACTGCAAAAGGTAAGTGGTATTGACGTTTTACAGATGAGCATCTTTAAAAGTTAAACTGCCCATTTGTTATCTTTTGTGAAACAGAAATTTAGAGGATTATGCATATAGTCGAGTCTTCTAAATGTTGGATTTATCATGCGATGATACAGGAAGAAGATCTGGGAAGGAGTCTCAGATTTTTAAGATTCGAATTAAAAATGTGCCAAATGATAACGGAAGTAATGTTATGCTTTTATTATATTTTAAAATATATAATGTCATGTTTAACATGTAGGTAGTCCTACTTGGTGTATGTGAAGAATGGGTTGTTATGATGATTTGTATATATCAAAGTTATATATACACCATATATGGATTTTTAAATCTCAAAGAATGAAAATTCAGCAAAATAAAAATACTACTCAGTATGGCTTTCATGTTATGTATGATTCAGAAGACATTTTATTATTAACCTTTAGTTATTTTAAAGTACTGCATAAAGACGCAAAAGAACTTTATAAAAAAAAAAGCTGATGCCAAAATTTTTTTAAAGTGAAAGTCTCATCAAATGCTACTAATTTGCTTTTAAGTGGCTCGAAAATCAGAAATGGAAGTTGGAGTCTCGTGGTGAGCAGCTCAGGGTGAAATGTCTATGATGAAGGCACCTCAGAGATTTTTCTTTTGGTTTTTTCACTGACTAAACCCCTTTGAATAGAATCTCAGATGGACTCTTCTTGAATTGAGTTCTGTGCCACAACAGATATTTCTATGAGGTGGTTTTAAGTTAAGCAACGAGGTCTTCTAATTTAATGTAATGTCTTTTTTAGGAGGGAGAGTGGGTCATTTTTTGATAAACCTGGAAATTGGGACACCTAGCTGGTTCAGTCCGAAGAGCATGTGACTCTTGATCCAGAGGTCATGAGTTCAAGCCCCACACTGGGTGTAGAGATTGCTTAAATAAATAAAACTTTAAGAAAAAAAAAAAAAAGGCTGGAAATTAACACACAGGGGGATATGCCAAGATGGTTCACGGACTGTTTCTCTATTATAATGGTATGACAGGGAATAGTTTCCAGATTATTATTAAAGCCTTTTTATTAACCAGTTCATCAAATTGAATTTCAAATCTTAGAATCCAAACTACTCAGTGTATGAACAGCTATAACTAATTAAGATTGTTATTACTCTTATTGTATGCAGTGTAAATATTAAATAACGGACCCTAATTGGGTACTTTAATTGTCACAAAGCTGTATTACTTGATAAGATAAAAATTGGGGTTGAACTTTAGTTCTCTCAGAGACACACTAGTCTTTTTCACTCTCTATTGCCGGAACAATAGTGAACTAGGGAGCACCTGTAAATACCTTGTGTAGACATGAACTGTAGCTTGAAGGGGCTTCTATTTGTGAGAGTTACTTAGGGGGGAAAGGTGTTAGTCTTACAAAATTTTTGTGGAAAAAATCTGAAAAGAAATTTGAAGAAGTATTTGATTTAAATATAATTTAAAAATAATTTTACAAGTATTTAAAAATAATTTAACCATATATTTCAAATCCATGTATGATTTAAAAATAATAACTAGCATGTAGCAAAACCATACTGGGTACTTATTATTTTATGCTGGATCTTTTGACTGTATAAAGAGAGCCATGGTCGTAAGGCCTCAAGGTAGGACTGATGACTTTCCACTTAGGTTTTAAAGCTGTCCCTGCTTTGATCCTGCATTGCTTTTTAAAAATTTTCAGAGTGTCCTGATGGTCTTCTGTGCACCTCAACGATTCCTTCTCATTTCAAGAGATACACTCACCTCCTGCTGGCTCGGAGCAGGGCGAGCCACAGTCCTTTCAGCAGCCCACCGCATGGGTCAGGGGATGGCTTCAGTGAGACTAATTCAGGCTTTCTCTGGGGCCTTGAGGAAAGATGGTCTCTGCATCAGAAGCCAACGGAAACCTTAAGAAGTGTTTCAACTCACCCCTCGTTAGTGGCACCGTGTCTAAGGAAATCTCAGTCTCCAACGGAAGCCAATAAAAAGATTTCTTCTTCTTCTTCGACAAATATCCAAACGTCCCAACAAACCCCACAATTTCCAGAATGTGTTAATAATGACAAACTGGTAGGAGTTGGTTTGCCTCTTGCTGAAGAATTAGACAGCCAGTGCAACTCAGAACACACCCCATTGCCAGAAAATGACTTCAGTAGCTGTGAAATCTCTTATTCTCCACTTCAAAGTGATGAGGAAACTTACAGTCTGGAAGACGAGCTGGGTGATTTGCAGCAGGAGCTATTCTTTACAGAGAGCTCTAAAGATGGCAGCCTGGGAGAAGATGACAGCAACTCCACTTGGTTTCAAAAACTCCATGGCTCCTTCCTGAAGGAGCAGCAGGAGAGCGGCCCCCACGTGGACGGCTTAACTCAGGATAAATACCACGAAGTACTGTATAAATACAACACGCTAACTGGTTCATCTCCACTTTTTTTCCAAAATAAGGGTGTTATTCCTTGTGATGATCCAGCACGTACCGGTAATGATTTTGCACTGTTTCCATCTGCGTTAACACGAGGGCTTGCTTCTAGTTATCAGGCCACGAAAGCAAAACCTGGTAAGCCAGAATGTGACCCATCTCAATCAAATCAACAGAAGCAGGTAGTTCAAGAATCAGCTGTTCGCAATCAGATTTCTCTGCCGTCACCTCATAGTGAGAAGCCAGAAGCTTTCGAAAGGCAGGGAGAAGGGGATCTTTCTTTCCGTCCAACCCAAAGTAAAACTAGAAAATCAAGTAAGAACTTCAATGCAAAGAACAATGCTAATTCAGCATGTGTCTGCAGAAAGGCATTAGGTGGTCGACTAGGCAGTAAAGTTACAGTTCCCAATACAGAGAATTCTTCCGGTGCGCTTAATGCTGCCGAGTCTCTGAAAATGTCGCCTTCTGGTCCCAAGTGTCCTGCAACACAGCCTTCTTCCAAAGTAATGAAACAAATGGATATAGGTGTTTATTTTGGACTACCACCCAAAAGAAAAGAAGAGAAATTGCTCGAGGGAAGTGCAGAAGGGATGAATTTAAATCCAGCTGTAAGTCCTAATGAAAAGAGGTCCCGGCAGCGCAAGAGGAAAGCCGAAAAATCCTTAAGTGATTTAGAACTTGATGAAAAGAATTTAAGGGAGAGTCAGCCCTCTGTGGAACTTTCCAGTAAGAGGTCACAGCATCAAAGAAAGAGACTTAGAAAGTCAGATTCACTACAGGAAGGAGCACATCAGAAGAGGTCACGTCACCTTAAGAGGACAGAATCTGGAACAATCAATTTAAGGAAAGACAAAGTCTTCATAAAATCACCTTGTGGGAGGCTGCAGAGAGGGAACACGAAAATCCCAGAGTCACCTAGTGCAGGACAATTAAGAACAAGGACATGTCCATTCTATAAGAAAATACCTGGTAAGTTGAAATACCAACGCTTAATCTACAAAGAATTGACTTTTAAAAATTTCATGTTTATTGCCCATGTTGTGTGTGTTTGTATAGAACAATTTGTATGTATTTCCTTTGTTTTTTATACTTTGTTGTTGACATGTAACATAGATTTTTTTTGCCTATTTAAATGTTTTTGCCCCATTCAATTCAGCAGACTTTTATTAAGTAAATTTTGTGTACAAGATACTGTACTAGTAGGTAGATTTTACAGATTTGACACAGATGAGTAAAGGTCAGCTTAATACGGAAGGAGGAGAGGCTCTCTGTAAGTAATTATAATAAAAACATATAAATTATAAAATTTAATTAAAATAAAATAAGTCTCTAAGCCCTTAGGAGAAAGACAAAGTGCTAAATAGCTTCAAAGAAGGAAAAGTAACAGATTGTATAGGTTCTAATAAATGCCAAACATTTTTAACCCCTATCATAACTTAGTTTCTTGCCCTTTTTTATATTTTGTAATTTCTCATGCCTTCATAGATGAGTTAGAAAAACGTGTTGTAAAATGAATTTTATTATTGAAGAAACCAATAATTCTTCTTCTGAAAAGAATATAAAATCTGCCAAAATATACCTGGTTCCAGAAAGATTGTTTAAAATGCTTTGATAGTTGCAACCTATAATTTGCTCAAAATGTTTATGTAGGAATTATCATTTACATACATCATAACGCCAGTTTTATCTTTAATACTTATGGTGATGTATTTCCTATATTTTAAATGAGCCCAAGACCAGTGTGCCATATGTGGGGATAAGCCTCAGTGAGACTGTGAAGGTGTGCCTATTGACTTGCATATCACAGTTCACGCACTTGGTTATTTCCTTCATGAACATTTTTCAGAACAGCTCAGCCATTTTTTCTCTTTACTGCTCCTCTAGATAGCCTTTTTTTGGCACTTATGTTCTTGTTTCCCTTCTTCCTCCCCCACCTCCCATCTCCCACGATGAAATTCAAATACTACAGATATGCTGTCCCTCTGTTATTGCTCTGTGACCCGGTGGAGGGCCACAGCCACTGTAATACGTATGATCCGTTGGGCCTTCGACCATTTGTGCCCCCAGTAGCAATTGCCAAAATAGAGTAAAATAAGAAGAAAGTGAACATTTTCCTTCTGTTTCACAGAAGTAAAGAATTTTAAGTCAGTAAAACAAACAAGAAAAAATGGTTTGTAGCTTAGTATTTTAATTTTTTGGGTACAGTTATTCATTTTTAAAAAAAGCCAGTGGGTACCTGTGTGCCTCTGTTGGTTAAGCATCAGACTCGTGGTCTCAGCTCAGGTCTTAATCTCAGGATCATGAGTTCAAGCCCTGCATTGGGCTCCACACTGGGCGTGGAGCCTACTTAAAAAAAAAAAATTAAAAAAAATATTTTTAAAAGCCAATACTGGGATGTTTAATAGAAACTTACAAGACTCATTTTCATCTCTAGTATCCCCTTTTGCTGAATTTATGTGGCATACGTTTTTAAATTATGGAGCTTAGTTGGATTTGAGATGTAAAGACATTAGGGGGCTCACTATTTACATTCAAATTGGACATCTTTCACTCTTTCACTCTGTTTCTCTTGCTCAAGCAGCCCTGTGCCCTTCTCATTGCAGGGACTGGCTTTACAGTTGATGCCTTCCAGTACGGATTGGTTGAAGGGTGCACAGCCTATTTTCTCACACATTTTCATTCTGATCATTATGCTGGATTGTCTAAAAACTTCACATTTCCGATTTATTGTAGTGAGGTAAGTTTTAGCTTTCTAAATTCTTAATTTATGGAATGCAGTGAATTTCTAAGCAATTTGGTTAAAAAAAAGAATAATTAACATTGTAAGATCTATCACTCTACTAGAAAAGATGTGAGAGAAAACAAATTCCACTTGAAGAGTCTAAGATGAGCTACTGTCAGTCTGTTACAATCTTTTTTTTTAATGCTTTAGTATATGGAAACAGTAAAGTACTTCACGGTGTAACTAAAACACCCATGTTCCATTCAGTGAACATTTATTGATGCCCCAAAAGACATTCAAGGCGAAATACCTAACTTGAAGGAGCTCACAGCCTTCAGGGGACACATTCACAAATACAGTGCGAAGGAATTGGAATTGTGACCAAAAACTAAACAGACTACCAGCAAGTAGGAGAAGAGAGTGCTTTATTCTGGCCCAGGCCAGGGTTAGAAAAAGTTTCATGGTGGAAGAGATACCTTGAATTAATTATTAAATGGTGACCTTTCTAATGCCTACTACTAAGGGCTTCGGCCAGAATTCAATTTAATCGTTAAGCATTCTTGAATTATTTTTATTGAAATAAAATGAATCTCTTTTTATTAATGAAGCAGCCAAGGCTGGGAGAGATTAAGTGGTGTGCCCTAAGTCACAGAGCCAGTAATGGCAGAGTCAGAATTCAAACGCAGTTATGCCCGATTCCAGAACCAGGCGGCGGAAGGAGGAGAGAGCATCCCAGGTAGAGAGCAGAGTTTGCATACAGGCATAGACACCTGAGAAATCTCCCCATTGCAGGCACTTCAGATAATTCCTAAAGGCTAACCGTGAGTTAGGGAATAACAAAAGATAAACCCGCAGAAATGAACAGCGGCCGGATCATGAAGGGTTTTGTATGTCATCTGGGGACAAGGGACTTCTCACAGGTGAGGGAGAGCCAGTGAACCATGTTTAAGCAGAGTTGGGACATAGTCATGGTAGGAAGTTCTTGCGGGCATTCTGGAGGGTTTCTATGGATATAAGTAAGTGGGAGAACAGAGACTAAGATACTTAGTTCTAAACTAGATCTGGAAAAAGAGACTTATGTAGTGTTTTACTGTATCAGCAATAAGCACATTCTGTTTTGCAGATAACTGGCAATTTGTTGAGGAGCAAACTGCACGTGCAAAAACAATATGTCCATCCATTGCCGATGGACACGGAATGTATAGTAAATGGTGTAAAAGTTGTTTTGCTTGATGCCAATCAGTAAGTATTAAAGTTACCTTCAGACTAGCCTCATTTTTTAAAAATAAAACCATATTAGTGTGGCTATTTAAGAACTTCCTTGTGTTGGAACTAATATGGTTGATATTTTTAAAACTTTGAGTAAAACGTGTTTCTCCGTTTGAAAAAAAACAATATACCCAATTACAGAATCAGAGATTAAATGTACTGAGAGAGCCTTTGAATGTTATCTAATTCATTTTTAATGCAGTTTAAATTACTATGCTTGACATATGAGACTCCATCTTATTTTTTTAAAAAATATTTTAATATGTTGCTGCTGTTTTGAAGAGCTAACTTTTGCCATTTTATTTTTTTTTTTTTGCCATTTTCTTTAATATCACTTATATAAGTTAACAGCTTACACTCCAGTCAGATACCAGAGGATTTTTTCCCCCGTTTTAAGAAATCCTTCAGGCATTTGATACTAAAGACTTGGAAGATTTTTTTTCTTGGAAGTGGTTTCCCTTTTTCCTTCATTTTTTCTTTTTAATGTAAAGCACTGTCAGTATCCTGTTACCAAAATGCAACTGTCGACTGTGCTTTTTACTTTTCATAGGGTTTTAGCCATCACAGACGCTTAGAGAATTAAAATTAAGACAAGGTCTCCCAAAATCCAGACCCATGCTCTGTGTTCAGGTTGCTTTTAACGTTTTGTATGCTAACTTTGTTGCTGTTTCTTTTTTTTTTCTTTTTTCCTTTTGTTTTTGAGAGGGGTGGGGGGCAGAGGGAGAGGGAAAGAGAATCCCAAGCAGACTCCCCACTGAGTGCAGAGCCTGATGCAGGGCTTGACCCAGGCCTCAATCTCATGACCTGAGCCTAAACCAAGAATCATGCTCAACCAACTGGGCCACCCAGGTGCCCTGCTGCTGCTGCTTTTTTAAATCAATGATTATAACAGCTCAAGTTCTGATTTTTTTAGTCAACTTTCTTAGGTGCAATTTACATAAATAAAATAGACCTATTTTAAGTGCTTGCTGAATTTTGACAAAAATACACACCCATGTAATATCCACTACAGAAAAATAGAGGAAATTTTCCCCACCCCAAAAGGTTTCCTTGTGCTCCATCCCAGTCAATTCCCAAGCCCAACTCTAGCCCAGGGGACCATTGATCTATATCTTATCACCATGGATTCGATTTGTCTTTCCTAGGGATTCAGTGAAGTGAAATCCCATGGTATCTACCCTTTTGCGTCCAGCTTCTGTCCCTCCTCTTGTTTTTGAGATTCATGCCCGCAGTTGTGTGTATCAATGGTTTTTTCTTTTTATTGCTGAGTCGTATCTGTTGTATGGGCACACTACAAAGTCTATCTCTTCACCTCTTGATGGACACCTGATTTTTGTTTATTGACCTTGTATCCCGAGACCTTGCTGAACTTGACCTTTAGTTGTAGTAGGTTTTTTATAGATTCCTGAAAATGTTCTGCATGTACTGTCATGTCATCTGCACATATAGAC
The DNA here is from genome assembly GCF_002007445.2 of Ailuropoda melanoleuca. Taxonomy (NCBI): domain Eukaryota; kingdom Metazoa; phylum Chordata; class Mammalia; order Carnivora; family Ursidae; genus Ailuropoda; species Ailuropoda melanoleuca. Next base: position 113,294,709 of record NC_048223.1, on the reverse strand, counting down.
AATTTTCTTTTACTTCTTAACTTTCCATTCAGAGTGCTTTTTTTCCCCCTCTTGTTTATGGTCCTGGGTCAGACCTCCAGAACAGTGTAAAGGGAATAGTGAGAGCAGATACTGCCTCGTTCCTGACCTTAAGAGGAAAGCTTTCAATGTTTCTCCATTTAGCTTGATGTTAGCAATAGGTTTTTCATAGATGCCTTTCATCAGGTTGAGGAAAATCCCCGCCATTCCTAGTCTGCTGAGAGTTTGTAATCATGAATGGGTGTTGACTTTTGTTAAATGCTTCCTCAGCATCTGCTGAGGTGATCAGATAATTTTTCTCCTCTATAATGTTAATAGGGTGAATGATAATGAGGGACTTTTTGAATGTTAAAGCAGCCTTGCATCGCTGGGATAAACTCCACTTAGCTTTCATGGATTATCCTTTAAATATATATATATATATATTGCTGGATTTGATATGCTAAATACTTTGTTAAGGACTTCTTTGTTTTCGTAATGGATATTGGTCTGTAGTTTTTTTTATAATGCTTTCATCTGGTTTTGATATTAGGGTAATACTGGCCTCACAAACTATTCCCTCCCACTCTGTTCTGAAAGATGTTGTATAGTATTGCGACTGTTTCTTCCCTAGGTGTTTCATAGAATTCTCCAGTAAAGTCATTACTGTCTGAAGTTTTGGGGTGGGGAGGTAAAGGGAAGTTTTTAATTACAAAAGTAATTATTTCCTGTGCTTTCCCAGAATTCAAAACGAAAGTTCCGTGTGTTTTGGCAGTAATTTCCAAGCCCCAGTGTGTCAGGGGTCCCCAAGACCACCTTGAGGCTCAGTGGTTTACTAGAAGGACCCACGGGACTCAGAAGGGCTGTTGTACTCATGGTTACAGTGACAGGATACAGATAAAGTCAGCAAAGGGAAAAGGCAAATGGGGGCAAAGTGCAGGAGAAAGCAGGCCCAAGTTTCCAGGGATCCTCTTATGAGTAGCACAGACACACTGGTTCTCCCAGCAGCGGTGTTCACCGCACATGCCACGCGTGGCCAAGTAGGGAAGCTCATCTGAGCCTTGAGTCCAGCTGGAGCTTTTACTGAGGGTCAGTCCTGCACACATGCAACAGCCACGTGACTTGCCTCAGCTCCTCAGACTCGGCAAAACAGATAGTCACCGTAGGTAACATCCTTAGCATTAACTGGTCACACACGGCCCTGCATCAGGCCTACAAGCACTCTCACTGAGCAGAGCATTCCAGGAGTTAACTCCTCTCTCCAGGGCCAGCCAAGGACTATTCCTGAAGACATGCCTTAGGTGGGAAGTGTGGAGTTCCAACAAACGCGGCCTGCTGAATTAATCCTTTCCTGCACACCACTTTTTTTTTTTTAATTACGATGTAAACTTCCTAAAATGCTGCATTTCCTTTGTAGTACAATGCTGTGTCACGCAGTCAGTCCTGAGTGTATTACCTTGCTGATAGTGAAGAAGTCCTCTTCCTTCGGCTGTCTCGAGCGTGTTGCCTATTCCTCTGAAATGTTTGTGTTCAGTTGTCCAGGTGCTGTAATGATCCTGTTTTATCTTCCTAACGGTAACGTCCTATTACACACGGGTGACTTCCGAGCAGATCCCACCATGGAACGTTCTCGTCTTGCAGGACAGAGAGTTCACACACTTTACTTAGATACAACGTAAGAGAGGCTTTGTTTATATGCTTCCTTTTTCCACTGACAACATTTGCCCTGCTTACTATGAACAATTTGGCCAGTTGCTTAGGTAATCAAAATGATGGCTTATTGTAAAAAAAAAAAAAATGATAGCGTATTGTCAATTACCATTTTAAGATCATTTATCAGTGAACTGCTATTTGAAAAAATACACACTTGCTTAAGAACAAATTTGGGATGCTGTATCTTAACTAACTACAGCTCAGTTTGTGTTTTTTTGTGATTTCCTTTGGTTTATGTGAGAATCCTGTTACTGAAACAAGGAAGAAAAATTGGGGGGCACACTTTAGAACACCCTTTTAAGTTATCTTTTCAAAGGACCTGTGTAAAGAAACAGAGGCCAAAATGTGATTGTTTCTGAATATTCAAAATGACTTTGTTCCTTTCTCCAAAAGGTAATTTAAAAGCGACAACTTTGAATTCCTAAATGTTATTAACATCATGGTACCAACCATTTTTTATTATATATTAAAATACCTCGTCAGTTTGTTAGAAATGAATTATGTCAACTATTTCAATCTGTTTTAAGAAGTGAGTTTAGATGTCATATTTTAGTAAAAGATGGTCTTTCCACTTCCAGTTTTCTAACGCTGTAGCTAATTTTTCCATTCTTTTATATGTACTTTAAACACTAAATAAGTTCGGAAAATAATAAGTAAACCCTCCCTCCCCTTTTTTTCCTTAGTTTTTCTCTGCATAGAATTCTGAATTTCTTTGTGGGTTTTTCATCAGAAAAAAGACAAGTGTTTTCTCTATTCTTTTTTTTTTTTTTTTAAAGATTTTATTTATTTATTTGACAGAGACAGAGACAGCCAGCGAGAGAGGGAACACAAGCAGGGGGAGTGGGAGAGGAAGAAGCAGGCTTCCAGCAGAGGAGCCCGATGTGGGGCTCGATCCCATAATGCCGGGATCACGCCCTGAGCCGAAGGCAGATGCTTAACCGCTATGCCACCCAGGCGCCCCTGTTTTCTCTATTCTTATGCCTGACCAGCAAAAACAATTTTGAAAATGGGGAAAAATATGTTTCTTTGATGTTTGTACTTTATGACTTTCTTTTTAGTGAGAAAAAATGCTTTATTTTCATCCCAAGTAGAGATAGCTAGCGAGTAGTCTTAGGGTTACTTTTTCATTGGGTGTTATTGTATTGCGGTAGACCCAACTGGATCTGTTGTATTGTAATACTATGTATATTTCTGTATCACTTCAAAAGAGCAGATAACCGTGTGAATACTAACTGATTTAAAACTGCTTCATTAAATTCGTGTTTGGTTTCATTATTTTAAGAATTTTTTAAATGGAATCAGAATTCTTTAGTTCAGAGATAATCCCTACCACCAGTATTTTCTTTGATAGTGATTGGAGTTAAAAAGATGCCAAGGTATACAATTTACAGCTAAAATAGCCAACTAGAACTGTTCTGGAAGAAAAAGAGGCAATTTCTTTATGTGAGGGCAATAAAGGAAATACACTGTAAAAGACGTACTGGCATTGTAGAATTCCGTCATAAATTATCCATAGCTTGTAACAAATATTTTAACCAGAGGCAGTGGGATAACCGCAGCGGGGTTAATCTATTACACTACTCTGTCTGTAAGTTTGCTGAAGCTTGGTTTCTAAAACAGCACCTCCCTTAATGCTGTGGCTTTCTTGTTGCTCATTTAATAAGCACCATACTTCCCTATTACAGATATTGCAGCCCAGAATACTCCTTTCCGTCTCAGCAAGAGGTTATCCAGTTTGCCATCAACACTGCCTTTGAGGCAGTAACTCTAAACCCACGTGTTCTCGTTGTCTGTGGCACTTATTCTATTGGAAAAGAGAAAGTCTTCCTAGGTGGGTGGTAGCTGTATCTAATTTACATTAATATATTATAAAGATCAGATTCTCTTTTGCATAAAGCCCTTTCAGTCTGGATGCTGCACTTGATACTTATTTCCTGCAACGGTGCAATATTACCTTCAAAGAAAAATTTGATAGAGCGGGATTCATTTAAACTTGGAAAGGCTTAACTTAGTGGAAACACTGGAGAAGGGTGTTTATGGTAGACTTTACACCTGCAGAACGTTTACAGGGCAAATGTCCATGCTACACTAGTATTTCAGTGAACTTTGAAAAATGTCTAATGCATCGTTGGACTGCCGCCATCTTTGAGGATGACCATCAAGTAATTATTTTAGAGAACAGTTTTGATTCTTGTACCTAAATGATTTTGGATGTGTAATTGTAGTTTGTCTAGATGGCGTTATTCTGTTTCACAAAATACTTTTCCATTTCTTCCTAATGATGGTCACATCATGTCAAACATTAAGCTATGAAGTGATAAGGCAAGCTTTTCGCTCCTCCGGATTTGGTTCCTTCTCCTCTACCCCTTTCTACATATCTTTTGCGGTTTTTAAATACAAAGGTCTTTAAAAAGAAAGTCTTTGAATTTCTCATAATTTATTTCATACAGTTAACCAACAAAAGTGTTCAGCCTTTTTGAAGTAGAGAGAAAGTGTGAATGTTTTGAATTCCTTTTGTTGTTGTTGTAAATTCTTATTTTAAATTTTGATTAAGTTGTAACTTTATTTTTTTCATAAGCTGCAGTTTTACTATTTTCAACCTTTTCCTTTGCCTGTAGCCATTGCTGATGTTTTAGGTTCAAAAGTGGGCATGTCCCAAGAAAAATATAAAACCTTACAGTGCCTCAACATACCAGAACTTAATTCCTTCATCACTACAGACATGTGCAGTTCACTGGTTCACCTTCTCCCAATGATGCAAATTAACTTTAAGGTAAGCATTCAGAGAGATGTATTTCTAGGGTGGACTAGGAAAGGTATTACAATGATTATACACTGGAATCCCCTTTTACCTGCATTTAACACAGAGGAATTCAGTTACAGTGGAGTCATAGTAATCCTTGCCCTAGAAGATCTTTTAAGTGGAATTTAAAATGTTTTTATTTGTTGTGTGTGTGCACCTGTGTAGACTAATTCATAGGCCCGTAGGAGAATTGTCATAAAAGAAACAAAAATAGAAAAGCGTGCAACCATCTGGTCCTTCAGATCTTCTGTGTTTAAGATTGTCTTCCATTTCTTTCCATTGAGTGGGGAAATGAGCAGAGCACTCTAAGGAATTCCTACTTTTCTTCAGGTCTTTTCTGTATTAATATTAATCCCTAATAACATTGATATATGTTGGAAGTTTACGTGTGAGGATTAAGTGAAATAGTGGAAGTGTCTCCTAAGAGCAAGTTCTAGTATCAGTTCTGAGGTATAGATTAAGATACAGAGATATGTACCTTCCTGGCTCAGTCAGTAGAGCATGCAACTCTTGATCTTAGGGTCATGAGTTCAAGCCCACAGTGGGCACCGAGCTTACTTAAAAACAAATAAACAAGAAAAAGATAGATGTTAGGATCTCACTGTGATTTGGGAGACTTCTCAGATTTATTCATATACTAAGATTCATTCCATTTACTAACATTTTGATGCCTAGCAATGGAATACATCAGACCTGTGTATTAAAAACAGATCAGAACATAAGGTACACCAAAGAATGTATTTTCACTTTTGCTATAATTTCATTAACTAACTTTTATGGAACTTTTTGAAATAGATTAGGATGTCGATTATTATATCTGTCTTATAAATAAGAACACTTAAACTGTATTAATAAAATGAGTATTTTAGCTCTATCCCTGGACTTCCAAGGGAATTGTAACTGGGAGAACTCCTTTCTTCATGAGATTAAGGCGAAATGTTTATGGCCTAGTTTCCTGAGTATACACTTCATAAAAATTTCAGGGATAATCAAGGCAGAATTTTGTCCCTTTAAAGCCATCTTTGGAAACATATTTTAAATTTGGGAGGCATCTAATGTGTGTGGAGGTTAATAAGATGTTAATCATAAAATGAACATTGGTATCTTCAGGGTATAGCGTATTTTTTTATGATTTTTATCTTACACTTTTATTTCCTACTAACTTAGTTTGTTCCATTTGAACAAATGATCCATTTAGGAGGATAATAGGGATGGCAGAGTGAGAGTTTTTTGGCAATGAAGGGGCAAGAACTTTTTATGAGAGTTTTTAAAGGTGCCCAATGCTGCAACGAGGTCATAGAAGGAAAGAATGGCAATTTGGCAGTTAGAACATCTTTAGGGACCTGCACAAGAAATGTTTCAGTGAAGTGATATTGAAAGGAGCCAAATGGCAGAAGCCTAAGGAGTGATTGAGAAGGTATAAATGTCCTAAAAACATGAAAAAACAAAATCAACACTGTTGGGGTGCCTGGGTGGCTCAGTCAGTTAAGCATCTGCCTTGGGCTCAGGTCATGATCCCAGGGTCCTGGGATAGAGTCCTCATCTGGCTCCCTCCTCGGCGGGGAGTCGCCTTCCCCCTCTGCTCTTCCTCTCCACTTGTGCTCTCTCTCAAATAAATACATAAAATCTTAAAAAAAAAAAAAAAAAAGAAAGAAAGAAAGAAAGAAAGAAAGCTCATGGTCACCAAGAGGCTATATTTTAGTTAGTACTTAAAGCCAATATTTTGCCACCAAAAATAGTTTTGTTGCATCAGACCTAATGACATTTTGTGAAAATGTTAACGAGTGCGATTTTCAGGGTTTGTAAGGCAGGCTTGAAAGCCCTAGAAACCCTGTAAATCCATTCATGCTATCTAGTTCGACATCCTGAATTCATTTCTGTGATATGGATTGACTGCCATCTCTGATTTAAACCCAGTGGACTGAAGGTGGTAAAACATTACAGTAATAAACAATAACATGATAGATGATTATTTACCTACTGAAAAACAATTCTAGTGGCATAATCAGTTTTATCACAAACAGGTTACCAATAAACAAAGAGACAAGTCATGGATCAGAGACTTTATGTTGACTAAATCATTCTTTTTTTTTTTTTTTTTTAAATTTTATTTATTTGAGAGAGAGCATGGCGGAGGTGGGGGGGGCAGAGGGAGAGGGAGAAGAAGACTCCTTTGCTGAGCAGGCTGCCTGATGCCTAGGGGTTCGATCCCAGGACCCTGGGATCATGACCCGAGCCAAAGAGACGCTCAGCTCACTGAGCCCCCCAGGCGCCCCTTGGCTAGATCTTTCTTAGTAAAATTAATAAAATGGCAGTAGTTCCCAGATTGTGGTTTATGAACGACTAGTGGCTGTTGGCAGTCTTTTCTGTATGTTTGGCTTGGATGATAATGTCTATTTTTGTTTATGGCATAGGTTAATAATGTTTTTGTGATAACTCTAATTTGTTTTATGAAAAGCATAAATTCTCACTAATTCTACTGCGTGATTTTGTGGAGCAAATGGGAATGGATGTGTTTCATGACCTGTATTGAAAATTGGATTCTCACTTTATGATACTAAATGTGTAATTGCTTTAAACCTCAGTTTTATATTATTTCCTTTCCTTTGTGAAGACAAGGGGAGGAGGGCTAGTAGTTAAGCACATAGTATCACATGACCTAGATCCTAGACTAAACAAGCCAAAACCTGAAAATTTGCAGAGCCAGGGATTATAATGAAAATTTAGCTATCTATCCATAACTTAAACTTTTTTGTGGGGAGGCAATAGTTGGTAAGAAATACCACTGTTTAAATGATAGGTATTGGGGCTCTTGGGTGGCTCAGTCAGTTACGCATCTGCCTTTGGCTCAGTTCATGATCTCAGGGTCCTAGGATCACGCCCCACACTGGGATCCCTGCTCAGCGGGGAGCCTGCTTCTCCTTCTCCCTCTGCCTGCTGCTCCCCCTGCTTGTGCTTCCTCTCTCTGTCGCTCTCTCCCTCCCTCAAATAAATAAAATCTTTAGAGATAAATAAATGGTAAGCATTTAAGTTAATAAGAGATCATTGTTTGATACAAAGGAGAAATCAGAAGATTGTTATTAATTCACCAGTGGAATATAAATATCTGATAAACACAATCAGATGTTTAGCCTCTAACTAGTAATCAAACATAAAAATAAAACAAGGATGTGTTTGTCTCCTACTAAATTAGCATACTTTTTTAAAAGGTAGTATTCCTATGCTGTGATTAGAGGAATTAGCACTCTCATCCACTTGGATAGAAGTAGAAATTAAGGGTAAATCCTTTAACGCAACAACCCCATTTCTAGGAATTCTACTGAAAATGAGTCCTTTGTGGAAAGGTCAATCTGCAAGGCTTCTAGTTGCTGATGGTATAATAGATAATGAGAATTCGAAAAAGTTAAGAAAGGGCATATCATTTCATTTAAAAAAAAAAAAAAGACCCAGAAAGTGGGTTTTATTGACCATCTCCCTGCTAGGCTCTAAGCTTCCAGAAGGTTGAAGGGCTGTGTCTGGGATCCACCACTCTGACAACACACATGGCCTAATCCTGGAACAGTCATGTATTAGATGAGGACCAAGTAGACGGATGCATGGATTTGGCTTTGTTTTCTTCAGAACTTTCTACCAGCATCTTCTACAGCACTTTAATAGTCCAGAGTATGGATGACGAAGGAAGAAAAAGGAGACCTTTGGAAATCCAAGATGACATCATGTACAGTTTAGATTTTTTTATTTTAAATAAAGCTGGAACTTTATTATAAATTTACACTGAGCCCTTAACACTGTGGGTTTTGCCTGAAGACCAAAAGTATTAGACTTTCAGTATCTCTTGCACCATTACTGTCTTTCTTTGGATTTTTCTTATCTTCCCAAGATTGAACTTTGGTTGTTGATTTTCAGATTTCATCAAATGTCATCACTTTTGATGACTTTAGTTTGGAAAGTTCTGCTCAAGATTTATTAGGAAACATAGTACTCCCAATTGTAGCAGCATGAAAAGTTTTGCAAGTATTCTAGTTCATGATTAAAGAGTGAAAAGGAGTAAGAGCCTGAGAACAGTGCTAGGGTGCATCTTTGAAATATACGTGCATGTTGAGTATAGTGCTGTTCATAGAATTAGTCCCATCTTTCTATCCACCTGTCAGTCCTCCGTTGTACACATGCAGGTGGGTATGTTTGGGCTGCTGTTTACCAGTGTTAATATTGGTATGTAACTCCTAACAATATGTTCAATATCCTAACAGTAGGATCTGGAGAGTTTCTTTCTCTTTCTCTCTTTCTCCTTTGCCTTTTTTGATAGCTATCTAAATTGTAATCTTTCAGTTCATAATTCTTGTGTTTAAAGTTGCCTCACCTTTTTTTCAGACTGCGCTTAAGCTTGTTTAACTTTAGATAAGGGGAAAAATTTTTTTGTCAGTGATTTTATTCTTTCTGGAAGTATGGCTCGAGGTTATTGCAAATTAATATTTGCCAAGTGCATATTCCCTGAGACTATACCAACGTGATCACTCTCTTTTATTCCACATAACCCACCTTCACTGACAGTTAAATAAATATCCTATTTTTATTTAACAGGCTTTACAGAGTCATTTGAAGAAGTGTGGTGGAAAATATGATCAGGTTTTGGCTTTTCGACCTACGGGATGGACGCATTCTAACAAGTTAACGAGTATCGCAGACATTATTCCCCAGACCAAAGGAAACATTTCAATATATGGTATAATTATGAATTTTTTTCATTTTTAATGTTTGTTACGACGTTTTTTAAAAAGAGCTGTAAAAATAAGATCCAAGAAAAACAGACACCAAAGAATCTTTAAAAATCGAGTGTCTAATGGCTCTCCGTACTATAAAGCTGTGTCTTCAGGCCTCAGAAACCGATGGAAAGGAACGTGGCAGGAGGAAGAAGACATTGGCTAATACATATGGTTTCGTTTGCGTGCTTGGTGCTTTGTGGAGGAACTGTAGAGGAGGGGCGGGCAGTGCAGTTGGGTCTGGGAGCTCAGGTGCCACAGTCAGACGGTCAGCAGGAAGACTGGATTAGATGCCATGATGGCAGGAGGGACCCAGGAGGTTTATCTTTGGCCTCAGAAATTGCTTATTGTAATCATGGCCGATGGAAATGTTTTTGATAATGTCCCTAGGCTAGTGACTTAATTTCAGCCCCTGGAGATCCCGTTTAAAACAGGACCCCTTCTCCCTTTCTCCGTGGCACGTGATCTTCAGGAAAGATAAAGGGACTTTTAAGATATTATTATTATTATTATTATTATTATTATTATTTTGCTTATTTTTTATGTGTGCAAAGTTCAGGGACTAGAATCTGCTTCTTTGCTCTGGAAACCAAGAGTCTCTTGCTAGTCACTCTTCACATTTTACTCATTTTTTCCAGGATTTTCCTGAGTGAAGTACTTAAAGAGAGAAGCCTAATTTAAAAAGAAAGCCTAATTAAAAATAAGAATCTATAGAAATACATATGAAATGTCTACATAGAAAAACAGTAGAATTATTTAATGTCCAAAGTTTCTGTATCATTTTAATGTTTTAATCCTTATTCTCCATAAAAGTTATTAACAAAGCTTTTTATCAGAAATAAAGTACTGAGGAGTTTTTGACAGCAATACTCTGGATTGCTTTCCTTTTTTATTTTATTTTGGGCTTGTATATATATATTTTTTTTTAATAATTTGATTTTTCATCTGCAATATCTTCTCTTTTGTGTTGCAGGAATCCCTTATAGTGAACACAGCAGCTACCTAGAAATAAAACGTTTTGTTCAGTGGCTGAAGCCCCAGAAAATCATACCTACCGTGAATGTTGGCACCTTGAAATCTAGGAGGACAATGGAGAAATATTTTAAAGAGTGGAAATTGGAAGCTGGATATTAATGTTATCTGAAAGGACTCAGAACTAGTTAAGTAACTTAGGTATAGCTCGTTACTAGTTGAATCTTTAGTGATATGAAGTATGCTGTATGTGGAAAACTTTGTGAAGGCTGCTCAGATAGGTTGTTTTCTTTTTTTTTGTTTGTTTTTTTTGTTTTTTATTTTATTTTTTTTTGTTTTCTTATTTATGTTTGAATCCATGTTCATGGTGCCAGGTATCTCTCAGCATCATCAGTAATGATGCAGACTGGCTCCCAAGGACCCTTGATTCTTGCTCCTCCCTCAGGAGCAGATATTCTCTGCATCTAGCCTCAGGAGGGGCAGCCAAGGCAGCCTTAGGGACCAAAGGAGTCATGATAATAGATAAATGACATTGAAAGCATTATATATAAATAATTATGTATCTTTAAAATTATTTAATATGGAGCATATTTTTATGAAATAACTTTTATATGATGCTTAAATAAAAGATCTTCAATTTGCCATAGTGTCTTTTGGGTTTTAGGATTTATAACTGTGGTGTTCATGCAATTTTTAAAAATTTCAATGAAAATAATTCAACATTTGATGCTAAGGAAGAGAATTCAAAGAGCCTAGGTAGTCGCCCATTAAAGGGCGGCGAAAAGTTTGCATGAATAGATGTTTATCTGAACTGTTTACTCAAGACCTCAGATAACTAGAAATTCAGATTGCCACATTTTGTTTTTTTAAGTGAGCTTATATAATTTATTTATATGAGTCTTGATATCTCCAACACAGAGTAGCTGATCCAAAATGAAAATTTGGGACAGGCCAATGCATATTAAAAATGTTTTTATGGGGGGCGCCTGGGTAGCGCAGTCATTAAGCGTCTGCCTTCAGCTCAGGGCGTGATCCCAGCGATCTGGCATCGAGCCCCACATCAGGCTCTTCCGCTGGGAGCCTGCTTCCTCCTCTCCCACTCCCCCTGCTTATGTTCCCTCTCTCGCTGGCTGTCTCTCTGTCAAATAAATAAATAAAATCTTTAAAAAAAATTTTTTTTAAATGTTTTTATGGGATTTAGATAAGAAAACAAGTATAATGCATGTATGCATGTGTGTATATGCGTATCCTTGCATTACCTCTAGCAATGAAATTATTTGGGGAATTTCTTAATTAATGTTTTCATGGAAAATTATTTCCGGTAATGATTTCAGTAAGGATAGTAATCTCCATGAACTTTATTTTCACAAGCTTGGATTTTACTTTGCTGTGGAGGTAAGGGCTATCGGGATCACATTTAAGGGAGGAAAAGCTTTTAGGGGCACAGCGGTAATAAATCCAGTTTAACTGTGCTCTCAGTTGACTTCAATTACACATTTAGAATATTTTAACTTGTTCAGGCTTTTGATGTTTTAAACTTTTCATAAGTTGTTACAAGTTACAGTTAGAACACTGTGCAGTCCACAAAAACAGGCATTTTGGGGAAATGGTCAAGTCATTTATGTTCATTTTAGTTTATTATTTGAGTAATAGTTTTTTCTTGGAATTGTCCTTTTTCATCGATAAAAAGATTTTTCATGATTTTGGAGATTTGACGTTGAAATCCAAGCGTGTTACTTAAGGGCAGCCTCAGCCTTTTTATTATCCAATGCAAAAAACCTCTTTCTACACAAACAGCACTATTTACAGCAGCTCGGAGTGATTGCGTTTGCTGCCATTGCCGCAGAACACGCAGAACCTCATTTAGGGACCACCCCAGAGAGTTTTAAATATAAGTCACAATCACAGCCAAACCTCCCGAGGCTCCGTCGAGAGCTATATCTGAAATTCTTCGTTCCAACACCTCACACTTTGGTGGATAAAAAATTTCAATTTTAAAGTGAAACGAGAGAAGAAGAAACCTACCACCAACCCAAAATAAATGGATGACAGCTCTTGAACATCTTAAACACGTGTAGGGAAGAAATAGAATTAAGCCAGCCCAGAGGAAAACGTTTGACTATATCTGTACTTGGAACTTTTCAGAACCTTCTGCTTCAGCACCTTACCTGACACGGAGCATTGAATTCCCAGAGGCAGTGACACTGGACAGGCTGATTCCAGGTGGTCATGACTTCAGTGTCACAGGAAAATCTTTTCTACTTGATGTCAGTGCCCTTTGAAACCTAAATCACTTATCCCTGATTCTGTGTTTATTAATGTACCTAAATACGAAATGGGTTTTTAGAACAACAAATTTAAGTTCATGGTGTGTTCAGTTACTGAGTTATAGTCCTATAAATCAAACGCATCCAGAATTTCCTTATGCGGTCCTAAATAACCATCAATAAACAGACCAAGGCGCCAAGAAGGGAATCATCTTCAAGTACTAATCCTCGAAATAAGCGGTCTTGAAGGAATGTTACTGTTGGCTTGTAACCTTCCTGGTGCTTTTATTACTGTTCATTCAGTTCATTTGATATTGATCTTAGAAAAATTCCAGGGGCGCCTGGGTGGCACAGCGGTTAAGCGTCTGCCTTCGGCTCAGGGCGTGATCCCGGTGATCTGGGATCAAGCCCCACATCAGGCTCCTCCGCTATGAGCCTGCTTCTTCCTCTCCCACTCCCCCTGCTTGTGCTCCCTCTCTCTCTGGCTGTCTCTGTCTCTTTCGAATAAATAAATAAAATCTTTAAAAAAAAAAAAAAAAGAAAAATTCCAATAAAGAAGTTATTTGAGGGGCACCTCGGTGGTGCAGTCGGTCGGGCCTCCGGCTCATGGTTTCCGCTCAGGTCGTGATCTCAGGGTCCTGAGATGCAGCCCCGTGTCAGGCTGCAGACTGGGTGGAGAGTCTGCTTGAGATGTTCTCTCCCTCTCCCTCTGCCCCCACCCCCCTCCCCCCACGCTTTTGTTCTCTCAAATAAATGGGTAAATCTTAAAAAAAAAAAAAGTTATTTGAAGCCAGCAAAACCGTAAGTTAATGGTTATAGATAATAGTAGAACAGTTTAGGTATAAGAATTACTTCTAATCTGAATAGTTGGAAGCTTTTAACTTGGCAGTCATTTTAATATGCTAAATATGTTGCCTCTTTCCCTTAATATCTACCCCTTCCTCCAAAAAGTAGACCTGCTCTTTTCATAGGTCTCATTCCCATGATTTCACAGTTCCATTTTTGGTAAGCCAGAAATAATTTGTAAAACATTTGTTATAGAGTGTACCAAGTCTACAAAACTGAGTATAACACAAAATGATTATTTTCTTAAAATATTCATAGCTGGTCCAGAACTAGGGTGAAGCAGGAAAGGTTAGGGTGCATGCTTTAAAGGGGGCACTTGTTCTCAAGGCTGACCCTACATTTGCGTGGCCTGGGGAGGGAGAGCCTCCCTACTTTTTTTTTTTGTAAAGATTTTATTTATTTATTTGACAGAGAGAGAGCCAGTGAGAGAGGGAACACAAGCAGGGGGAGTGGGAGAGGAAGAAGCAGGCTCCCAGCGGAGGAGCCTGATGTGGGGCTCGATCCCATAATGCCGGGATCACACCCTGAGCCGAAGGCAGATGCTTAACCGCTGTGCCACCCAGGTGCCCCGAGCCTCCCTACATTTTACACTAGGAAACTCTCTTGCCTTACCCTATTCCCGGGCCCTGCTTCACAGCATCTTAATTATGTGTTTTGCTGTTCTGGTGAATCCAAAGTAGTTTTCTAAATAAAATACTGTTATAGCTTTGTTTTTAATATACATTGAAACCTAAGTATTATAATCTGAATTGAAAAGTGTACATTTTAAAGAACTTCCAGATTCGTCAGCATAGAGCTAATTAGTCCCTGTTTTTCTAAGGCACCAAAACCCCGATTCCTGTGAGACTTGTCCCGCAGGATATGCAAACACCTTCAGGGCAGCTTATCATATTCATTTTATGATCTACCTTTTTCAGTGTTGGGTCAGAGACATTTCTAATAAACGTAAGCGCTTGGATGAATCTTGAATAGACAGTGAAAAATCCATCCACATTCCCAGAATTTGACTTCCAAAATTCTTACACGTGCTTTCCTTAGGTGAAAATAATTTCACTCCAGAAGAACCACTGAAAATAAAAAAAAATATTGAAACTACTCAGTTGATTGTTTTCGGTACATTAAAACTTATCTGTTACTTAGGTCTGATTCAGTGTGGGAACAATTTAGAGAAGCAGCTTTTCTTTGTCAAGATGTATCTCTTTAGTTTGTCACTAAAATCAGTTACTGAGCATTTAAATCCTCTAAGAACTTTTATCAATCAATATAATTTGTTGATTAACTGCTATGTGCTCCACACTATTCTTGGTGTTATATGGAAATTAAGAGCTATTCAATCTAGGGGCACCCAGGTGGCTCAGTCACTTAAGCGTCTGCCTTCGGCTCAGGTCACAATCCTGGGTTGAGCATTGGTGTGGTGGTGTTGGTGTGTGAAGCTCAGGCTAGAAAGTGTAGGTGGGGGAAGATGGCAAAGACGTTTGAGAGCCATACTCTGTTGTTTGGAGACTATCCTGAAGAAAATCAAGAGTTTTTGAAGATTTCGGTACAGTCGACACAAATTTATGTGTTGGAAATGAAGAAAAAGTGAGTTAGACATCCATACACACACCATGTATTGAATAGTATGTCAGCCTATGAATTAGAGCGTAACAGGAGAAGGAGGCCAAGCCTTGAACCTTGACAAACACATTGTAATTATGGGGTCTCTGTAAGGTGTTGATGTTTAAAACAAGGTCCTGGCCTTGGAGAAGCTTAGAATTTCCTTAGGGGGCAGAGTAAAAGCTCATACATGTAAAATACTTCAGAGGTTAGATTTGTGCGGTTTTGTATCTTAAGAAAGGAGAGATTGGGGTAGGTTGGAGATGTATGAGCTACTTGGTGAAAGGATATATGAGAAACTAGCAACACAAAACAGTATGTAAATAATTCATGAGTGATCCGTTGAACTTCTCTAAGAAGCTCATTTAATTTAAATGAAACCTGGTTGGAGAAGAGCTGCTCTTACGTTTGGGACCGCATCCCGTGGCTTAACTCCCTAGAGAGTGTTGTAGATGACCTACAGATTTAAAAACACCTGAGAACCCTGGTTCATCCTAAATATGATAGACGTTTTCTTCAATGAGAAACAGTTTCGTAAAGTCGAATTACATGACCTGTATAAGCCCCTCTGTTATTTCAAAATGGAAAGCAAGAGCTTGAGGTGGTAAAATGGCGTCAAAGCAGTGCTTTAGCGCAGCATTAGATAATGTGATTAAACTGTTTTTAAGTTTGTTTGAAAGAACAGTTACAGACTTCCCGTGGAGGCTCAGAGCTCTGATTACATATCGCACGGAATAAGTAGATAAAATTGTAAATGAAGTAACAGCAACCGTGTCTGGAAGGGGAGTAAAAGCCAAATACCCCAGTTTTGCCACATTAGCCAATTTCTTTTTATGAGGGTCTTTTATGCATGGAAAGTGCTCAACTCTGGTATGTTTTGGGTTTTTTAAAATAGGTTTATTGAGATATAGTCACATACCAAATAATCCACTCATTTAAAGTGTGCAATTCAATGGCTTTTAGTATATTTACAGAGTTGTGCAGCCATCACCACAACCAATTTTAGATTATTTTTATCACCCAAAAAAGAAATCCCGTATCCGTGAGCAGTCGCTCCCCAGCCCTCCCCTCCCTCTCCTCCATAACCCCACCCCCCACTCCCATCCTAAGCAGCAACTAATATTTTTGGCTCTATAATAGGTTTACCTATTCTGGCCATTTCATATAATAAAAAAAAGGAATGGGGTATGTGTTCTTTTGTGATTGGGTTTTTTGACTTAACATAATGTCTTCAAGTTTCATCCACTTTGTAGCATGTATCAATACTTTATTCCTTTTTATGGCTAAAAGTAGTCCACTGTTAGAAAAGACCACATTTTGGTCATCCATTCATCTGTTGGACGTGTGAGTTGTTCCCACTTTTCGGCTATTGTGAATAATGCTGCTATTAACATGTTGTACAGGTTTGTGTCCATTTCTCCTGGGCATTTACCTAGAGGTGGAGTCGCTGGGTCTCACTGTCACTGTGTTTAACCTTCTTGAGGAACTGCCAGATTGTTTTCCAGAGCACCGCATCACTGTACATTCCCATCAGCAACGCAGGAGGGCTTCAGCCTCTCCACATCCTCTCCAACACTTGTTATTGTCTGTCTTTTTGATTATAGCCATTTTGGTGAGTGCGATGTGGTATCTCATTGTGGTTTTTATTTGCATTTCCCTAATGACGACTTATATTGAGCATCTTTTCACTAATTTGAAAGAAGACACCTCCCAGAGAGCTCAGTGCAATGAAAGTTCTAAATGTATTATTAAGCCTAAGCAAAATAGTCAGTTTTATATACTTTGACTTTGATTTGCTAGAAAATGATGGTGTTTAATGATTATATGCCTATAATTTTGGTCCAATGAGAATTTTTTGAATTAGTGACAGGGCAAATTTAAAATGCGTAGCAGCATTTCAGGTATCGTGGAGTGGTTATATGCAGTGCGGGTAAGACAGACTTACTGCCTTAGCTTATGGAAAGGAAGCAAAATGATCCTAATCATAAGTTAGAAAGGCGGATTTAAGATAGGAGGGTTTTAAGTATCAGGGTGGATAACACCAGCTGACCTTGAATAAGCACAGCCATTTATAAAAATGGCCCACAATGTTGACGTGATATATAACCGTAAATCTTTACCCAGATTTTATATTTTAAAATTGCAGCATGCTATTTAAGATCTTCTCTGAAAGCTAGATAACGAAATAAATAACTTATCTGGGTCCCATTTAGCCCTGAATCCTATAATTATATAATTCCTGGCTAACATCAAGTTTTCCTTTAAGTACATAATAAAAGCATACTGTTTTAAACAACTCAGCTATTCATATGTCATGAGAATAATCAGCCAAGAAACTTATCTTTTTGTTTCAAAGCTGTTGACTTTTATGTAAGAACTCTATACTTCTTCCAGGTTGTGCTCTAGTCATTTATTTTTCTGTGTTAAAAATTTTAACAAGTTTCTGACAAAGAACAGGTGACATAAGTTGGGAGTCATTAGAAGTTCAGCATAAAGTTCTTTGTGTCACCATTCGAAATCCCCGGACAAGAGGAAACAGATGGGTTTGGTTACATTATCCTTGCTGTGCCAAATAAACAGTCGAAGAAAACGTTAACTATCCTTTCACTGCGTGTCTGCATCTAGGCTGAGAACGGCGCTTGATGTTAACCATGCTAGCTTGTCAGCTGCTAAATATTTAACGATAGAAGCTGGAAATTTTAAAAATACACAATATTAAAAAAATGTATTTGAATCCTCATTGGATGACTTCATTTATTTATTCAGGAAACATTTCCTGGATGCTAATTAAGGGTGAGACGCTGACCACGCTGAGTAGAGGAAGGGCTTTGGATTCCTTAGGGAAGTCCTCAGGGGCTGGTAGCATTCGAAGTGGGCTTTTAAACATGAGTAAGATTGGGATTCTCAGAGGGAAGATAAAGCTAAGAGCGGCATTGACATCTCAAAAAAAAAAAAAAATCAAACGTAGTTATGAGTAAAATCTTCCTCTGGAGGAAGAGGTAGATATCGCATCCACACATCCAAGAAGTAGGTAAGTGTCCGCCAAAGTCGTTGAGGCCATAAGCCGAGCGGTTCAAAGACAACCAACAGGACAGAGATGCCTGCCTTTCCAGGGTGAGAGGAATATACAGGGCAAACGAGAAATGATAATTATAGTGGGAATGGGACGGCGTGGGCAGGGACAGTGTCCAGGCTGGGGGTCCAAGGACAGAGGAGCGGAGCCGGATGAAAGCCAAGCCAGCTCATCGTCCCCTCCTGGCATTCAGTCCCATTCAAAGGAACAGCTTGACAAAGCTTTGAATCTTTTCTGCGGTCTCACAAAAACGTCTGAAGGGGAGTCTCATTTTCAATGTGTTTTACCAAGTTAAAAGCTATCGCGAAGGAGAGAGTTCTTAAGCTAAAATGTTAATGAAATTTCGATTAAATTGGTGGCTAGAGCATGCTTACTTTTTTCTTCTCTCTATCCCAAACTTCCTTCACAGGATAGTAAAGATATTAAAAAGGAACCAACTCACAAGGATAATCTCCTGGGTGGATGAGAGATTGCAGTAAGAAATGTCTGGAAGACAGAAAAAAGTAAACTGGGCAGAACAGACGATAGAACGTCTGAGAGGATCTGAGGCAATTGAAGCCATGGATCTGTGTGCATGGTGTGTGTATAATGACGTAAGCAAAACACTAATGGTATTGTTCCCTTGAGGCAAACTAAAAGCTGTACAAGAAAGGAGATGGACCCTTAGTAAACTGTGTGGTTCTGCGAGGAACAACATTTACATGTTCATGATAATGTAAATAGTGATGAATGATTCAATCAAGATCAATGATAGGATGCTATGAAGGAGTGGGGAAAGGGGACGGTGCGCGAGAGAATGGCTACATCAGTTCCCCACTGAAAGCCCTCCCATCGCTTCCAACAGAATAAAAGCAAAATTCCTTGCTGTGGTTTTGAAATCCCCGCGTCACCCGGTCCCTGTCTGCCTCCCTGATCTCATATCCTCCAGCTCTCCCATTTGCAGCCACTGTGGCTTGGCACTGGCTGTTTCTCCTCTTTAAACAAGTCAGGGCCTTTCTCTCCGCAAGGCCTTTGCCTTTGATCTTTTCTCTGGGTGACGCGTTCTTTTGGCAGAGAATAAGTCAGTCCCCGATACCCGTTCTCCTCTTCTTCCACAGGAATAGAACTTAAGCTCAGCTCACGACTGCCCAGAAGAGAAACCACATTTCAAGTTTCTCTTGGAGCTAGGTATGTCCTTGTGACTACATTCTTGCCAAAAGTGTGTAGGCAGAAGAGATGGGAAACTTCTGAATTGTGCTCTTATAGAAAGGGGATGCGCCCTTCTCCTTCCCCCGTCTTGCTATTTGAAACTAGATGTGGTGCAGCGATCTCGGACCATAGAGATGGGGAGCAAGAAACTAGAAGGAGGCTGGGCTCCTTGAAGGCCTATCCTCAGGCTCTTATATAAGGCAAAAAATAGACTCCAGTTCCTTAAACCATCGCAGGGTCTGTCACATGTGCCCAACCCATATCCTAATGAATACAGCTTTTGCCATAGATCGTCACCATACAACTCAACTCAGATGCCATCTCAGAATGTTTCCTGACCCTACCTGAAGTCAGTCTTTTTAATCTCTATTACCATGTTTTATTTTTTTGTAATACATAACAGTATATTAAATTGTTTTATTCAGTTATTTGCTTTATAATTGCTATTCTTCTAGAACATAAGTTTCATGAATGCAGTGATCTTGTCAGTTTTGCTCATTGCCTGGAACAGTGCCCGGCACTGTGAATAGCATATATGTGTTGAATGATTGACTACATCACACTGTAAGTTGACAGGTAAAATAGATGGATCAATTAAAAAAAAAGTGTCAGGGCACCTGGGGTGGCAGAGGCGGTTAAGGTTCTGACTCTTCGTTTTGGCTCAGGTTGTGATCTCGAGGTCATGAGATTGAGCCCTGCGTCGGGTTCCAGGCTCAGCACAGAATCTGCTCCAGATTTTCTCTCTCCCTTGCCCTCTGCCCCTTCCCCACTCGTGCTCTCTCTGTCTCTAAAATAAATAAATAAATCTTTTTTTCTTTTAAAGTGTCATGCCCATATTATTTGGAAATATAGAGGTAAATTTAGAAAAGCGGCAGCTAAAATATTCTTCAATGGCTGCTTCTAGAAACGGGGGCTGAAATGGGGACAGGTGGCACAGGGTGCTGTTGTTTTTTATTATAAACGCTTTAATACTATTTGAATTTTTTAAACTGTGCATATGTCAGTTTGGAAAAGATCAAATTTAAAAATAAACAGACCAATAAAACACTGCGGAGTCATCAAATGATGTGGCAGAAGAATGTTTAATGACACGGAAGGACATCCACGACATGAAAATGAGAAGACTGGGTTACATAACCTGTCAGTATGTAGTGCACGGTCCAGTTTTGTAAACGTATGAAGCACGTATGCATAAAATGTACCATGTCATCGTCAATGCATATGGCAAATTCCTAACTTCAGATGGAAGTGGATATTCAATTTTTTATTAATAGAATCATTTTTTTCTGATTAACAATGTTGAATGAATATTTAAAGACTGCAGGGGATACCGTGTTTCCACAGAACTTGGCCAAGCCCTTGCTTTTAGCATCTAATGAGGAGTTTAACCTTTATTCTAAGAGTGGGAAGGAGCCGCTGAAGTATACTAAGCAGAGATCGTGTGAAAAAATTGGTTTTAGGCAGATTTCTCTCCCCTGCATTGTGGAAATGATTTGGAAAGGCAAGCCTTGACTCACAGAAATGAGTTAAGAAGCAGTTGAGGCAATCCAGGCAAGGGATGAGGGATATGCAACCCTTTCGGAGGAGAGTAGCCCTCTGGTAGAGAGAAGGCGGCTGTCTCAAGAACAATAGCACGGTGTTAGCAGGGTGGGTGGTGAGAGTGAGAAGTACCGAGGCTGTAATCTCCCCGAGAACAAGGACCGTTCTGACTCCTATACGACTCCATCCCCAGGCCCGCCTAGCACAGTCTCTCCTACATACGGACATCAGTAAATACTTGTGATCCAAGGAAGAGGAAAGAATCAAAGATGAGGCTCAGAAGTCTGACGAGGTTACCTGGCTAAGGGAAGTGGTGTTCACTGAGCGGTAGCACGAAGGCCAGCGTGGGTAGAAGGAGACCAGGACCTTGGACTTGCAGCATTATTGTTCCCGGTGCTCATTCACACGAAGGCAGCCAGTGAATGCGTTTCCGGGGCTGTAAGATCTTGGCTCAAGATAGGTTTGAGAGTCTCCAGCGTAAAAATGGTACCTTGAGGCAGAGAAGGGAATAATAATTAATTAGAAGAGTAGATCAAGTAAGGGGAGAAGATAGAACAGACTGCTCCCAAATTATAAGACAGCTGGCCAAGGAGGGGACTCAAAGGGAGCGACCTAAGAGCAGAGGGACAAAATCTGGCATCACAAAAGAAGCGAGAGTCAGCAGTGAGGAGCTTTCTCAATACAGCATCAAGATGGGTCTTGAAAAACACCTGCTGTGTTTAGAACAAAGGCATTGTTGGTGACATCGGTGACATCGAGTGGGGGTTTTAGGATGTGCAGGGCAATTGAAGATTGGGAACCGTTTTACTGTGTTAAGGAGACTGACCGAATGATCTACCGCCTCTCCTCCTTTTTAGTTTTTCCCCCTTTTTTTGAATGTGTCTCTGAACTTGGACCCACCACTGCACTGTCACCGTCTTATCAACCTTCCAATGCCGAGTTTGGCAGCAGGGAGGTTTTTCCACTCGGTCACACTGGTAATCAGTGCACTATCAGGAGGCTGGCAGGGACTTGCTTGTGGTGGTTCCGAACGTGGCTGCCACAAAACCAGTCCTACAAGTACTTGGCTCTCCCCGCTGCATGATTGCACCATAGTTCCTGTGTGTCCTTCCCATCTCTCCTGGAATAAAGACACACACACCATACACAAATCCAGAGAAGGATAATCAACTTTGCGACATTAAAAATTACACTGCCACCATATTCTAGGTTATTGATTGACATTTGCATTGTGTATTTTCCCAATTTTCTCGGCCAAAGACATTCTCAGCCCATGGCTATTTTCTGAGTCTAGCCTTTTCCCCTTCTCCTTTCATCCCTCAAGCCGTTATTTCTCCTTGTACCCTAGCTCCATAATATTATTACTTTTCCTTTATAATCCACTGGTCCTGTGTCTTGCTTCTCCTTGGACAACATGAAATCTCTCTCTGTCATCTTTCCCATCTTGCCTTTCATTATTTTCTCTTTGTAAAAACTCTTGGAAGCAATAAGTGATTTGGAAAATTACACGGGAATATTAAGGGCATGATGGCTTTGTGGTGGAGTGTACTGTGTTCAAACAAAATGCTTCTAATTATATACTACTTGTTTTATCATCAAAATATTCATTCAGAAAACACTTTACTGAGCACCTTCTGGGTGGTGGGTACCACATATGTGCTGTAGATACCAATAGCAAATGCAAGCCCCAGCAACTATGCAATAAATCCGTGCATGAATGAGAAACCTCAAGCAGCCACTGACGGGAGGTTTGGGGGACAGGATGATATGAGATTAGTCTTCACACTTGGAAAATCCAGGAGATAAAGCCACGGCAGCATTCCACAGGGGGAACGGTGGTCCCTGTTACAGCAGCCCAGACAAGAGCAGCCGAAACGATGAATGGCAAGTCTTGAGTACCTTTTAGTGATGAACACGAGTGGATGAAGCACCCCACACTCCACCATGGCTCTCTGATGATGAAAACCTTTCGATTGGAATGGCCACCAACCAAAGGAAGAGGGGGATTTTTCCAGTTCCAGTTAAGCCTGGTGAAATTAGCCAGATGAGCTGGGAAGACTAATACCACTTCTTGTTGATCTGAGGGGCCAGGGGTTAGCTCTGCAAAAATCATCATCATACAACCTGTAATTAATGGAGGACTCTTTGAGAAGAAATATTGCTCATGCATCAGATGTAGTAATGAAAACTTTTAGCTTAGTGTCCAGAGACTATCATTTAGGCCTGATTCTGCCACTAATTCTGTGACTTTAGCAAAGAAATTCACTTCTCTGAATTAATGAAATCTGGTCTCATTTCTCAGTTTCTTCCACTACAGTTGAGAAAGCTGATTGCTCTCTAGATCATACCTCTGCAATTCTGTGAGTCTTTCAGCTCAGTTTCTTTTTTTTTCCCAGAATGCTTCATGCTTTCCCAGTAATTAGATATAATGGTATTTATCAAGCTAATTATTACAATGAATCTGTTCTACAATATTAAAATGTCAGATGAGAAAATGTTTTGTGTATTTCTTACTTAATGTTCACCTTTCTTGTATATAAACAGCAGAACTTCACCAGCTTAGATATGGGACCATGGAGGTGGAGCAATGGGAAATCAGTCCCTTATAATGGTATTAACTGTAATATGTTTGCATTAACTCTAAAATAGGGCCAGGTGCCCACAGCAACAGAACAGCTGTCAGTAAGTGGGGGAAAGAGAGAGCAAAGCACATTCATTCTTTAGTATTTGCAGGGTATAGTGAACACACAGGAACAGAACAATCCCACAGATGCAGATTATTCATTTTGATAAACCAGATGTTGGTACAGGTAATTGGTAAGACTTATGTGTTATATCAATCGCCAAGTGATGACTTATGGTTCAGAAATGCAATTTCCAGATTCAACTTCATGATGCATTGCATTAACAGGCTTTGGCGGAACTATGGAACCTCTTTGGTGATTCCATGGGTGGATAATACACTGCAGTATCTGCTCCTCCCCTGCACATAGACTAAAGTGATGGTTCCAGAGGCATCAAAGAAAAGCATGTATTTAAAGGTTTGAGGTGTCTATGGGGAGAATTGGTAATTGAAACATACAGAAGTTGAATGGCCCTGAGTAAGAACTGCTCATTTCTACTCATAGGAGAGAACTTTTACATCCCATACCCTTCCATGCATCCAGGATTCCCTCTATAGGCTTAAGATAGACAAGTTTCCAGAGGGAAAATGGGTCTATTCCCAATCAGGAAAGGCAAGACCAGGCAATGGTCCCTAGTGGTGTCACAAGGAGACAGAGCTATTCTGCTTTTGAAGAAAAGAGTAGCTTTTAAAAGTTCCATTTCTCTCTCTCTGTCTCCCTCTCTCTTTCCTTTCCCTCTCCCAATTATTCTCTGGAGACAGCTCTAACCACAAAAAGCATGGCTACAAACACTGCCAGAGTTCAAACCCCACTGTTAATGTTTGCCCGTTCTCGCAACTCCTTTCTTCCCAACCACATAGCTAAATGTTCAAGAGATAATAAGCATTTCCCTCTGTTTATCCCTAAAGGGGTCCGTGGAGACATTTTTTCATCATTTCCTGGCTTGGTGAGAGAGGATGTTGTTAACCGGCTGCCATTTTACTGGTGAGATTACAGTGTCAAGACTGAAGGGCAGCTGGTTTGCTTCACCGATAAAAGAATGAAAGCCCTTGCTTGTAAATAGCTTTGTCTGTGTTAGCAACCTCTTAAATGGTCTTGGTGCCCTCACATTCCCCAACTGCTGCTTCAAAAGCTCTGCCCCATTCCTAGGCTCTGTTACGCTGGTGACTAATCTTGATAATCAGCTCTTGGAGGTTTCCACGGAGGCAGTGTCTTAGCACCTGTGTGTGATGGCTTTGAATGCGATGGGACAGGTGACTGTGGACTGTGGCAGGTGTGCCTGGTAACGGTGGCGGTGGGGTGGGGTGGGGTGTTGTATTTGAGTGGACTTGAGGGGGAGATTCCCTCGCTCGGATCTGAGCAATGGTGTGCTACTGAATTCTGCGGCCACTTCGCATCCCACGTATCATGGTTATCTTAAACGTAAGAAAGGGGACTTATTCCCAGCCAATGCCAAGCTGTTGGAGAGGGTGGCCTCTTGGCTTTTTGGAAGTTCTGAATCTCTCCTCCAAGCTCTGCTAGGGGTTGATACTGACTTACTACATCTTCTAAAAATGGTCACCTGACAGAGTTTGCAACAGTTTCTGGGAAAAGAGTTTGGGTGAAAGGAGAAAAGAATATAGTGCCTAAATGAACCAAAACAGGAGGAGTAAGAGGAGGAGGGGAAGAGAAGAGGAGGAGGAAGGGAGAGGGAGGAGGAAAAAAGAAGGGAGGAGGGGAAGGGAGTGGGGAGAACAGGAAGGGGAAGAAGGAGAGGGAGAAGGGGAAGGTAACCAGATGATGAAATGAGGCCAATTTTTGAAACAAGCATTTGCCGTTCTCTCTTCCCAAGGCTTCCAGAAACTTCCCACTGTGTAATGCTTAGTTCACTCACAAAAGGGTTTTTTAACTCCTCATGGGTTTCTTTCTGAGCTTAGACAGAAATTACTCCAGATGGCAGCTTAGTAAGTGAGTGGGAAGAGCTAAACCAGTTCTCCCCCATTCTAGGCTTTCTCAGAGCATGGTCTGTGGGCCTTTCTCAGAGTCACCTAGGGCTCTAGTTTAAAAAAAAAAAAAGACACATTCTTGGACCTAAATCATATATTCAGGGGTGGATTCTGGGAATTTGCAGTCTTCAGGCATTTTTGCTTTTGTATTTAAGGAGGAAGGGCCCCAGATGCTTCTTAATGCCGATAAAAATTCGTGAACAACTGCTTTAATCCATAGGACTCAGAGCTCTGTTTTTCTCTCTGTAAAAGATAGCATTTAACGGTTTTTTAGCATTTGAATCATCAGCCAAGACGTGTGGGTGTTGCTTAGCTCCAAGCATCCTGAAGCGTTGAAGAAGTGTGTGTGTACAAATATTGAAAGAGCAAACAGTGGTTGCATCGCTATGACACACAGTCAGAGAGCATAAAAGATACTGGCGTGATGGGTCACTTAAAACAGTGCGAACTAGGAACCACATGGGCTGATAGCTTAAGCATGTAAGTAAGTACGGATCAGGAGAAAGATGATGCGCCTGAAAACAAAGCTCGAATAAGGAAGTGGCTTTGCTAGGGATCCCTTCACGGGCTGCACTGCAGTGAATTTCTAGCACACGGAAGCACTCGTCACTGCCTCTTGGAGGGCGCAAGGCTCAGTACCCAACATCTGTGGGCTGTAGGGCTGACTGCTGTAATCTAAGTCAGAAACACATCAGGATCTTGTGCCTAGCCCGTTGGCTGGCTTACTCCCATCCTACAAAGCCATGCTGCCATGTTTTCTCTGGTGGGCTCGATGTGTACGAGCTTCCGGAAGATACTCATGGGTGATCCACAAAGCAGAGGGAAGTAAGGATTATGAAGAGGGGCCCAGATTGCCAATGGCGTGCTGGAAAATAAAAAACATTGAGTGCATCTGAAAGCCTGGTTCTTAGAATACTCAAGGAAACAAACAAAACAACAGCATAGAAGCCCCTATGCTTTCCAGTTTGTGTCCTATAATGACCCATCTGCTAAACTTCATTTTTCATGAGTAGGAGTTGAACAAAGAAATTCCTGTATGCACTTAAACTTAAACCAAAGTAAACCCATCAAAAATAGGATCATTAAATAAGCAATGAGATTAAAGAATCAAACATTCTCTATCTCTAAAGAGATAAGTGGCTAGAAAGAGGCAGCCAGCAAGGGCAGAGGAAGAAAAAGCTGGTTAGGAAGAGGGAAAGCATGTGCAAACATCTTGCGGCTGGGAAGAACTTAGAGCCTTTCAGGTGCTAAATGGAAACCAGTGGTTGGAGTGTGGGAAGCTCAGGGACAAGTGACCATGATGGTGGGAGAGCCATCACACTGGGCCTGAGTGATGGTGACAAGGAAACTGGATTCCATGTTGGCGATGGAATGCTGTGCAAGGGCACTGGGAGTGACCTGATCCACATGTTCAGAGATGTGAATTTGTTTCTCAAAATTTGCAATAAATAAAGGCAGAATAAGAGGGAACTATAATAGTCCATATTTTATTGTTATCCTGATTTTTTTTTTGGCGGGTTAACTACATGTTACTGACAATTAATTGATTAGACATTGTATTATTTTAAAAGCAATAAATACAGGTATCCCCCACTTTTCAAAAATTCACATTCCACCATTTTTCTTTTCCGAAGGACCTACATGAGTACCTGCTTTCACGAACCATAAGAAATCCAGAGAGGATTTTTCCTTTTGAGGAAAAAAAAAGATGAAAAGAGAAAACAGCGGTCAGCGTTTGTTTGGTGGCAAGCCCTTACAGAGGCAGCACACCCGAGCAGTGAGGATGGCACCGCCAGCTACCTTTCCTGGGAACGGCTCTCAGCATTTCAGCACGAAACCTCCAGAGCTCTGAACTGCCTCTGTGAGCACCTGTGCTTTATCTCCATTTATTTTGCACTCCATTAGCAAGTTGCGTCTGTCCTAAGGTATCAGAAAAGCCTAAGGGGCACCTGAGTGGCTCAGTCAGTTAAGCGTCCATCTCTTGATTTTGGCTCAGGTCATGATCTGAAGGTCGTGAGATCAAGCCCCGCATAGGGCTCCACGCTGGGTATGGAGGCTGCTTAAGATTCGCTTTCTCCCTCCCCCTCAGCCCCTCCTCCATGCTCCCTCTCTTAAAAAAAAAAAAAGAAAAAGAAAAGCCTAAAAGAGGTTATCTTTTGAGTCTGGAAACGCTCAAAAATTTTCCTCATAAATGAATGGTAATTAGCTCCTCACTTTATAGCATTGGCTTAGGAAGGGTTTCATAGGAGAATTCTATTTTCAGATAGTGGGGGCCACCTGTACTTCAAACAATGACCGCACTTTGGGGATAACTAAACATCCATAGCCAGCAGCCAGCACAGGACCCCAAGTCATGATAGATTCTAGATGACTTCTTCTTGCTAATGCTGCTCTCTCTACTTCTGTCTGGGAAGGAAAGACACAGATAAGGAATATAAATCAATGATGTCTGTAAAACATTATCAAAAGGGATACAAAAGGAGGCTATGAACGCAATGAATAGAAACAACAGAAAACTTTGTCACAAAATAGGTGTTGAACTTCACGTTGTTAATTATGTACATGAAGTCACTGCTTATGATTTGTAATACTTCTCACTACAAAAGCTTTTTATCCATTTACTTTTTAAGTTTTCCTATGTTATGAGGCTCTATTAAGATTACTGATAGGGGCTCCTGGTGGCTCAGTCATTTAAGCGTCTGCCTTCATCACAGGTCATGATCCCAGGGTCCTGGGATGGAGTCCCACATTGGGCTCTCTGCTCAGAGCCTGCTTCTCCCTTTCCCTCCACCACTGCCACCCCCAGCTTGTGTTTTCTCTCTGGATCTGTCTCAAATAAATAAATAAAATCTTTTAAAAAAATTAAAGAGATTACTGATCATTCATCACTTATGTATTTTGAAAGAAAAATCCATTGTATTTCCAAATATCATCATGCCCCCCCCACTTCTTGCTGTTTCTGTATTTGTTGTTGCTTTGGTAATCAGTCCATTCATCAATTTTTCAGAAGCCCAGCTTCAAAATCCCCCCCATACTCTCCCAAATAAAATTGTTGACACTTAGAAACTTAAAGAACTCAAGTAAAAATTTTCCAGGTGGATGTGACCCTAATTCAACCAGTGTAAAAAATGATCTTTGAGAGTAAAAATGAGAGGAAAAACTACCTTTGAGAGGGGATGTGATTTCAATGCTGTACCATTTCCAAAGGAATAGATATGTCACTCAGACATTCCCAGTGTCCTTTAATAACCCATTGGGTGTATCATTCAGGAACTTACTTAAACCTTTGTTAAGCTCATCTATGCTTTCAACCTGTACCTCTTACTGGGTGAGGAATTCCTTGATTGTATAGGTGTTCGGTAATGTGTTTATCTTACATTCACTTCCTTAAAGTAGACTTTCAAAATGTCCCTAGGGCTCTATGCTCAGCCTCTACCCAAGCTTGGTGTCCCTTTCCTTCCGGGGTGACACTGCAAGGAGAGGGACAACAACACTCCTCTGTGCTCCCAGAAGAGGCTTCCTTAGGAGAAAGGAAATTAAAACTTCATGGAAAGCCTAAGGACCAGAGGTTCCCATGGTCATCAGGCTGGGGAGTCAGGCAGCGTGGGGTGCAACACTTGCCGCTTACTAGCATGTTGTTTAATGTCTCTAAGCCTCATCCCTTCTTTTGCAGAGTAGGCTAATAATTAGTCCTCACTTCATGGAGGCCTGTGTATAACAAATGAGAAGACGAGTGCGTGCGAGGCGCTCAGCACAGAGCTGGCACATCAATGGTCTAGAGCGTTCGTCCTGATCAACTCCGGCTTGCTCTGACTTCACAGACGGTCGTCACCACAGCAAGTTTCATCTCCAGGACTCCAGACACGGCAGCCCCCCAGGCCCTTCCCATGCAGCTCTGACCCCTCCCTGTCCAGTGTGGCTTGGAACGTGGCATTGAAGCTGCCTGGTGGTGTCTGAGTACGCTACGGTTTGTACAGTTTCGTTGGCACACCCCTTCCCGAGGACATGATGTTTTGCTGGCATTTGATTTCAGCTGCAGTACTTTGAGCCCACGTTTTTAGAAAACTCCATTACGGCTCTGCAGGAATCAAAGTGATAGCTGGATCCCATGATCATCGAAGCATGGTTGCTTACACTGAAACTTTGTATTTCCATTCTGGCCACTCTCAGAACTCAGCAAGCCCTGCTACCATTTATCCTTCTTAGCTTGGCATTCAGCTTCTGGAAAAACTTAGCATGATGTACGAACTCAGAGATTCCAATTCTGGGTCATTTGTAAAAATTTAGGGCTAGTTCTAGCACACATTCCTAAGAAGTCACTAATATTGGCAGTTCTATTTAGAGAAGAATCATCCATCTATCCCTAATCTTTGATTGAGTTCCCAGTTCTTCTGGTCTGGATTTATTTTATTTTAGAACTAAAGCCATGGGCCCAAGCTAATTTGCATGTTAGCTTTAGATGGCTATTCCGTCTGTATCTGAGATTTGACTTTTTGCACAATTAGCTTTTAGCTCCTGAGAACGATTCTTGAGAAAAAGGGCAGACCTCAGATTGGAGACACCAAGTTTTCTCTGCCTCCCAAGTACACAGCCATATTAACTATTCTGGTAACTCTCCTCTGGTGGGCATTGTGCCAACGTGCGTGCTCGGTCTTCACTAGGGGACCCAAATCGCAATTCTAATTGTCTAAATGTCTTTATACCCCAGAGATTTCTTGTCATGAATTAAGTAACATAGCTGAAATTGATATTTAACTTCATAAACTTCAAGTGCTGGAATGCCTGAAATCACCAAATTATACGGGAATCACTCGCAAAGCTATCCTTCTGTTCTTGTCAGCTTTCCTTTTGTCAGCCTTGACATATTATCCAGGTGTGGATTTCAATGCACAGTGTGTGGGTATGTGCTTCCTACATACATTAGAGTGAGGAAATGGTGAGGGACCTTCCCTGCTAGCAGTTGGACCTTTCCCCTGATGACGGGAACAAATGTGGCCACTCTGCATTTTAAAGATTTTATTTACTTATTTATTTGAGAAAGAGAGAGAGCATAAGGGGGGGTGGCAGAAGGTAAAGGAGAGAAACTCGACCCGGGGCTCAATCTCACCACCCTGAGATCATGAGATCATGACCTCAGCTGAAATTAAGAGTCAGATGCTTAACCCACTAAGCCACCCAGGCACCCTGCCACTCTTCATTTTAAAAGCCAAGAATGAATCCTGCATCCTTGATACTTTTTTGTTCTGACTCCAAATTCCAACAATATAAATAAAAACCAAGCCTCTTTTGCATTCAAATGCGTGATGGACAGCAATCTCCCTCTTGCTTGTCTGGGGCGCTGTTATTTGCAAATCCCTGTCCCGTTCCCTCTGCTTCCCAAATCCAGACCAATGTGAGCAGATATCCTGAGATCCTTGACTCAGAGCTTTGGTAAATCAGTTTGCTCTCTTTTAAGAACCAGGTCTGGACCAGCTGGGGAAGTTCCTGGAGGCAGGCTGGGGTAGAAGAATCCACCTACTTAATTTCTGTATCTTTATATCCCCCTGAATGCCACCAATTCTGCCTTCGCGTGTCCTCCTCAGACTTGTAACCTAGTGTCTGTCCTTCCCTCATAGGGAACCAGCGGGGTGCTGGGGGAATAGAGGGACTCCACACCTCTCACTCCTTCTCAGTGTCAGCCTTTCAGACCATTGAGTCTTCTATGAGCTTTTCAATGCTTCTTGTTAATTCATCCAACGAATCTGGGAGTTAGGAGTCCTAGCTTCAAGTTCTCATTTTGCTACTAACTGAGTTACTTTGGGCAAGTCATTCGACTTTCCCCTCCCCCATCTTTCAGCCTCAGTCTGGAGATGAGAATGTTAGAGTTGATGGCATCCCACACTCCCTTTAGCTCTGGGACTCCATAGAGGAAGAATTGTTGAGTGTCTGCTCTGAATGAGACATATAACGGAAGTCCTAGAGCCTGCCGGTCAGTAACTATGGTGCGGTTGGGGCGCACAGGCATACAAGCCAAGAGTCCAGTTTATCAGTCTCGGGCTATGTGTTATGAAATGCCCGAGCAGCTGACTTCTGAGGCTCACGATTTTGATTGCAAAGCTTGAAAATAATACTGATTATAGTTTGTAAACAAATCTGTGAGCTCTGGGGAGGCCAAGTACCATCAACAGTCTTTTGCAATTTGTTGGCATAGGGACAGACATCTGCAAATTGTAGATATTTACATAGATGAAATACAATACTCTAAGGGGATTAGACTACATTTCAGTAAAAATGAAATGTCCAGTCACCATATTATAAATTTAATTCCAACCAGAATCTTTATTAAGCCTTTTGGGGCAGGAGGACATGGGGATATAAACATTTTAAAACTCGGCTGCTCTCCAGAAGCCTGCAGTCTCAAATGCAGCAATGTTCTTTCCAGTTGCTGAGAAGAGAATGTCCTATTTTAGTCACATTTAAGTAACTTTAATTGAACATTAACTCCTTACTAGCTAGTTCTTGAGATGCCGAGAAAAAGTCAAGGCATGTGCAGGTATTTAGAAAAATGGCTACATTTTGGGGCGTGTATTCTCAGTCATACTTGACAATGAGTCAGGGTCTTCATTGGACCACAGCCCTTAAGGATGAAGTTGTACACATGGGAGGCTCTTGAAAAATGATCACTGACCGAATGACCTTGAAATTCCAATATACCTGAAAGCCAATTTTAATTAAAGAAAATAATTAACACTTGTACACTTGAAAATTGTCTAAATGGTTTGGATTTCCCTTATTTTTCTACCTAAACCTCATTTTACAAATAAAGAAACTGAGGCTCGCAGAGATTAACTTGCCCAAGATCACATTGTCAGGGCACCAAGATTCTTCCACCTTTAATTTTAAATTCCATCGTTCTTTCCAAAGTCCTGATGGTTTAAACCATACATAAGTACAGACATAAATATGGATGGAGATATTTCTCCCAATAATTTTGCATGTGTTGGAGGTAAGGAAGTCCTTGAGAAAGAACAGTTTTCGTTCTGTGATTTTTTTTTCCCTTCGCATGCCCTCCCCCATCTTCCAGGCTTTTATATACAACTTGCCTTGGTTGCATATGTTGAATTTTTGAAATATCGTACCCAGGTATAAGTTTCAGAAAAAGCCGAAAACACAACCTTGAGAATAATTTTTTTAAAGATGTATTTATTTATTTGAGAGAGAGAGAATGAGTGGGGAGGGGGGAGGGCAGAGGGAGAGGGAATGAATCCTCAAGCAGACTCCCCACTGAGCGGGGAGCAGGACCTGGAGTTCCACCAGGACCTTGAGATCACAACCTGAGCCGAAATCAAGAGTCCAACACCTAACCGGCCTGGGGAGCCACCCAGGCGCGCCGAGAATAATTTTTAAGAAGTCCTTCAGTCTTTAAAATTTCCTTTTGGTGCCCAATGTGCATTGGTCAAGCTTCTTAACCAGGGCTGGCATCTGGCCTGGTTTTTTTATTTCCCTCTACTGCTACCTGCTGGTGATAGGTCTGCAATGGCATCGTCCAGAACACGAACCGTGTGATCATTCATGGTTCTAGGGTCAGAGTCCCCGTTAAGACCTAAATCAGTGCTTCTCATATGCAATGTTTCCAAAAATGCTGATGCCCAAACCTCCACCCCCCCCCACCCCCCGCCCAGGGATTCTGATTCAATTCGGTCTGGGAGGGGGCTCATGCATTGGTATTTTTTGAAAAGCTCACCAGAGAATTCTAATATGTAGCCAGGATTGAGAACCACTGACCGTATCTATCAAATGTCACTAGTACAGAGATAATTAGGAAGGTTAATGTAACCATAAAAATATGCATTCGATTTTGTCATATCTAGACCAGTTTTCTAATTTATTTCATACCCTTAATACAGTTCGTTTCAACTCTATGTGACTTTAATGAATTAAGAAAGATTGAAATCAATTATTTTCTCTGCTAACTTTTAGGATTTTCCTCACGACTAAACAGGAGTCCAGCCTAAAATGAGTCAGCGTTATTATTTCTCACATTTCATATTTATAACCTATGATATCAACAAATGCTAAAAATAAAATGAATTATGAAAAATGTATGATTCAGAGAGGTAGGCTTGCATTTCAAATTCATGTTCCTATAAAGTTAGCATTCCTTTACCATATGAGTCCATGTTAGACTAAGAAATAAGAGGCTTTCTTCTATTTTACGCAGGCAGATCAAAAAGGCAATTTATCTGAGATTGAATTTCTCTTCAGTCATGAAGAAAACTGAAATCTGTAGAAGGAGAAAATAATATATGATTTAAACACACACACACACACCATACACACATCGTGTATAGGTCTTACGTGTTTCACAAATTGCAAATGAGTGGGAATAAGGGTTTGATCTTCTTGGAAGTGAATTTAACAAATGATTCACAGAACATATGTTAGAATAAGTAAATATTTACTCTGTGTTCCCAGGAGATGTTCCGTAGGTCTGCAGGTTAGGAAGTGTCTCCACACCATAGCCACCCCGAAGCCCAAACCCAAAGGAAAACATGGCATACTTATTCTATGAATGTCAGAATCTTTAATCGGCACCTGTACCTGCAAGGCCTTGACCCTTTGACCTGCCGGACTCCCTGGTATCCGGGAAACTGCAGCTGGGGCGTTTTCTCCTTCACTGTGTGAACTTTCTAGAAAAAAAAAAAAAGCAAAACCTAAAACTGAACCAAAAACCAAAAATCCCACCCAGTATCTTTCAGCCTCTAGGCCGCTTCTTAGCTTAAAAAATTTTAAGAAAACACAAGGGATTCACAATCTTGTTAGGGAGTGTTTTCTCAGCCTAATGGGAGGGAATTATCACTGTTAGCCTCGGTGGCAATTTGTACTGGGGAAAAAAGTTATATAATATAACCTGTTCCTCAGTAAAGTGAATCTGAAATTTCCACTGAACTTTAAAGATTTCCAATAAACCCAGCTCTTACGAAAAAGAAGGAAATGGGGAAGAGAGGCAGAGTAAATTCAGTTGGTTTTAGTCGTATTGCCTGATTTCAACCTGATTTAAGTTCTGAAAATATTGTGCAATTATTTATTTCCATGGCTGAAGAAATGAGTTGCAACACTAGGGAGATGTGATCTTGAAATAATCTGAAAACAAGCCACCAGCCCAGTCTCATCCTTGTGTTATCTATAGGATTAGATTGTAGTTCTGTGAGTTTCCTGAAGTTATGATTTTGGATTACAAGATTCTAATTCTGATTACTTGGAACAGACCTTGGGGAAGTAATGTGACTTTTTGAACTTCTGTTAAAATCATTTTGTGCATGGGAGGAAATAATTTCAGTGCCCTTTGGTACCAAAAAGTAGACAGCCAGCCCTAAATTCCTGAGATTAGTGTCGATACATCAACCAAAATGCTATCACGAAGATGAATTGTTCCACCTGGTTCTATTTAAAACCAAACGGGATTACTCAGAGAGGTCCAATCTACTTGACTTAAACATCAATTTGTTTGGGAGGGAAGGCTCATTATTTGGAGTCCAGCTGTAGGTTTAAAATGGAACGGGTGGGGAACCAGAGAGCTTGTCCCTTATCTAGGGTTTTGACATTGTTGGAGCTCAGACTAAATCCAGATGTTCTGCTGTTCACCAACACCCCGCTGCCTTGGGAACCCTACTGTTGAGTTCATTGGCAACATTACCCTCTTTTTGGTTCTTTTGAGAAATGCCAACCTCTGCAAGTTTTTAACCAAGTTCTTCTGTTTTTTTTTTTTTTCCTGAATAGTGTACTGTATCATTTGAATGTTAAATTCAGAGCTCTGTTGCTAGGAAATGTCTGGTCCATTCCAACTACCTTGCAGAAATGCAGCAAATTATGAGGCGAAAAATACTTGAAGTCTTTATGAGGGCACACATGTGGATCACTACTTCTCAGGACAAAAACGAGTTATTCAAGAGATTACATTTGTCAGGAAGGGAAAGACAAGATTAGGCTGACAGCAGAAACCACAATCCAGCAAGACCCAAGATTTTAGGAATAACAGAAAATTTTTGAAAGTGTTTTGATATTGTCAGCATGTTAAGTATATTTAATATTTTTAAGCAATTAAAAATATATGTATTTAATCAATAGCATAGTTATACTTAACTTTAGGGTAAGTATTTTATTAATTTTTAAAATATGAGTATAATTAAGTAATAACCAGTATGCATACTCTTTAGAGGAGTTTATTTTCAATTCAGACGTCAGTCCTAAGAAAAAACTTTGTAGAAAATACAGTCTCTGTCAACTTTGCATGGAAAATACATCGATTATTATAATTTCTTTTCTTTTTTTTTAAGATTTATTTATTTATTTGAGAGAGAGAGAGAAGGAGAGAGAGCACGAGAGGGGGGAGGGTCAGAGGGAGAAGCAAACGCCCCACTGAGCAGGGAGCCCAACATGGGACTCGATCCTGGGACTCCAGGACCATGACCTGAGGGGAAGGCAGTCGCTTAGCCTACTGAGCCACCCAGGTCCCCTATCATTACTGTTTCTATGCTGGAGGTGATGATTTTACCAAAATGTAAGCTGCATGACAGCAGTAACATGCTTCATTCGTTTATTGCTGTAGCTTTGCTGCCTTGAATAGTACCTGGAACGTAACAGGTGCTGGCAATACTTGTTGAACCAATGGCTTTTCTTACATAGCTGTGAACTGGCCAACAAGTAGACAGGACTGGAAACTGGGGAGGATTTACCAAGGCTTAAAAGCATTTAATACTTGGATCTTAGTCTCACTTTCACATTGAGGTTGCTCATCCATTTGGAAATAAAGAAGGGATTTCAGCTTTGACTTCGCTTTCTATTTTTCAAATCTTCAGCCCCTTTGTTTACGGGGAGGTGTTCACCTTGATTTGCAATGCCACAGATGACGATAGAAAGAAGGCTTATATCCCCTCCACCTGTCTCTCTTCAGGGTGTCCTGCACACAGTAGGTATTTAATAAATATTTGTAGAGTTGCACTGGACTATGCAACCCATGTCTTAAGGGTTGCTTTCTATTTTTCTTAGCAAATGTTAACCCGGAAACAAATCGACGTAAGGACTGAGCACACAGATATATTGTTCTTCGGGCCTGCCACAACGATTAAGTTTGGTTTTATTTCCAGACCTGAAACGAAAAGCAGTTAACATATGGAGAAACGCTGCACAGCTCCTTTGCTCTTGCCAGTCCTTTTCGAAATAAGTGCTAGCTGCAGAATTTTCCATGCAGTTTGGTAATAGATTTATGTTCTATTAAGATGCTCTGGTTAAGTGTTTCAATTTGAGGCCCCCTCAAGTGCCAGGTGGTTGACATCAACGGGCTGAACTTGATCTATGCTGCCTCCACCCAACCAGGAAGGACTCTTTGTAAGAGTCGGGCACCCGAGGAGAGGGTCCAGGGAGTGTGCTTCCCCAGCTCCCTGCCACGCCTTCCTCTGTCCATACATATTCCTCAGAATAGGTACAGTGATCCTCGTTACATGCCGACTTTCAACACTCTTTTCTTCCTTTCCAGGAAGGAATCTTCACATCCAGGGCCATGGGACCCCAATTTCCCCATCTGAAAAAAATGTATGCTTTTGCTGGGTATTCAGTTTGGTTTGGTTTTTAATAATTGTCTGGTTTGTAATAATTGATGTCTCGAGAGAGTCCATGCGAATGCAGGGTGTGACAGCAGCAGCCTCACCCGATGGGCACTGAGCCTCCAAGGGGTTTGCTCCTGCCGTGCACTCCGGCCACAAACTCCCACCAAGGCTGGGAGCTCCAACTCGAAGGCACAACATTTATGCCGTGAAGATGGGTGACAGACCCACTGAATCTTTGCCACTGTGGATGAATCAGAGCACGTAGGGATGCTTCAAACTGTAATGGTCGTCTAAAGAGTGGGGTTTTTTTCTGAACCAGAAAGCCCCATGATCAAAGGTGGCTTAATGGGGAGCCAGATCACTTCTTGACCCCCGAAGCCCAAAGTCATAGCCCTTGATTATTCTATTTTGTGCAAGGAAGGGAGAAAGTGACTTCTATCACATCACTTCTATATGAGAGGTATAGATTTCCATTCTCGAACTGCTTGGAGCACACGGACCAAATACATGCTGGAACCAAACAAAGCCTCTAGCCTAGAAATTTTCTGATACAGTAACATATAGAAAGAGTTGTCTTAGTTAAACAGGTCAAGGAGAATAGCAGAGAGTTAAAAAGCCTGGGAGAAAGAGAGAAAAAATGCGCACAGGCATGTAAGAAATGCATCTAGATAATAAAAATAATAAAACTTGGGACTCTTTGCTAAACATAATGAAATTCAAAGAATTTTAGACAAAGATCTCAAAGAGCTATCTTCCTCTAAAGAATCCCTGGGAGATGTATTCTCTGTAAAAGTGATTCATGGGACTGCCATCTATCAGATGGTATTAAGGGAGTAAACCTGCTAATTCATTGACCAGCCAACCCTTCGATGTTTCTTTCGACACAGAATAGACAGTTTAATCAGTAAAAAAAGTTTTTAGATATTAACTTTAAAAAAGGGAAGAAAGGATAATTTTTCAAAGGGAAAGTAGTTACTGGAAACCACTTTGATTTTATGTTGACATCAGGACTTAAACACAAAACATGAATTCTATCAACATTGGCAAAACTGAAAGGATACAGGGAATACCCGGAAAGAGTCAAATCAGGTGAGTTGGATTTGTTGTTCCAACAAAAGGTAGGACAAGTTTTAGGATTTGGGAGGAGGTATCTGTAAGGTTTTGCATTTCTTAACATTTTGTGGGGACAATCAGCTCAGGTAGACCGATCATCCCAGTGCGTGTAAGAAGCCCCTGGCATATCCCTCTCATAACCTCTCCACAACGTGGGCACTCTTTTCGGGCTGGTCAAGACGGTGGAGCCGGACTCCTGGTTCTGCAACTTAATACCGTTGTGACCCCAGGCACATCATTTCACCTCTCTGCTCCTTCGTTTTCTCATGAGTATATGGAGGTAATCAAAGAGGGAGGTAACCTCCTCAAGATTGGTGTGAAGATTAAATGAAATTATGCTACCAAAGTACTCCGCATGATTCCTGCTGTATAACAAACACAAAATAAATGGTATGTTTCGTGGGGCGTCTGGGTGGCTCAGCCAGTTAAGTGCATCCGACTCTTGGTTTTGGCTCCTGTCCTCATCTTGTGGGATGGAGCCTCCATCAGGCTCCATGCTCAATGGGGAGTCTGCTTTGGATCCTCTCGCCCTCTCCCTCTGCAACCCCCACTCATGTGCACACGCTCTCTCTCTCAAATAAATGAATAAGATCTTTTTTTTTTAAAGATTTTATTTATTTATTTATTCGATAGAAATAGAGACAGCCAGAGAGAGAGGGAACACAAGCAGGGGGAGTGGGAGAGGAAGAAGCAGGCTCCCAGCGGAAGATCTTTTTTAAAATGGCATTTTTCATTATCATGATGTGCGGTGATATTTTCACTATCATGCTCATTTCAAAGTCCTCTCTCTCCCTTTGCTCAACCTGCTTTCTCCCTCATCTTTCCAAATATCATTCATCCTTTTAGTCCCAATTTAAGCCTGGTCTGTTCCAAGGGGCTTGAGATATTAGCTTGTATGCACCCTTTCTTCCTCTGAAATCCTGCATAACTTGTTGTTTGTATGATAGATTTCAGCACTTAAGTCCATTCTTTCTTAGTTACACACTTGTCTCATGATAATTAGTCGTGTCTCCCTGAGTGGATTTAGAATGATAGGCCTGAGGGTAATCAGGATTCCTTAAAAGATTAGATTACCATTTCTCCAAAAATGTAGTATTATTTCCATTTTACAGATGTGGTAGTTGAGGCCCAAGAGGTGAATATATGCTCTAGGCCCAAGGTCAAACTAAGTGACAAGTCCCTGGGACCGCTACATGGGCTTTGGAGCCAGGCCGACCTGGGTTTGAATCTGTGACCTTGGGACAATGACGTAACCTTTGTGAGCTTCATTCTCCTCACCTGCAAAATGCGGCTTTTCATGGTGAAAGGGTAGCACTTACCTTGAGGGCTGTTTGAAAAGCTAAATGAAGTAACATACATAAAGCTCCTGTGCAGAGCCTGGCATCGTTGAACAGACGCTACAAAAAAAATCAGACCCTTTCCATTCCTTTCTATAACTGTAAGAATAAAGAAGTCCCCTTCTAGGGCTTCTAAGGGCCAAGCTTGTATTAAGCAGCACCGAAGAAACAAGTATTTACCTGTTTATGGACTCAGGGCAGAGTAGGGGATATTCACTAATGAGGAACGTTCGAACTCTAGCATCGCAAGAATCTCTGACCGATCAGTCCTAAGAACTCACCTTTGTCGCCAAAACCAAGTGCAGACTCAGTGTCCTGTGGACATCTTAGCTACAGGATGGGGAAGGCTTCACATTGTGAGATGCTAACCTTGTATTTAATTCAACATGCTTTATGATTAGTCGGAGCGCTCCCAAAGACCCTAACAAAGTCACAGTGACCAAGACACAGCTTGCCTGCAAAGAATCCAGACTTATGTGGAGTAGCATGTATATTGACAAATATCCTTAATAGATGCACGTGCCACAGAGGAAATAGGTACAAAGTGATGTGGGAAGGCAGATGGGCCATCAACTCTCCCTGAGACATAAAGGAGGATGATATTTGGTTAGACCTTGCAGGTCAAGTGTTTAAATGAGTAAAAGTGAATAAATGCTCCATGAAAAGTGCTCACAGCCCTGGGGTGGGCTTTACTCTTATTTTTTTTCCCCGTTAATTCCTGAGTTCTAGAGAGTTAACCAGGCAGTTCTGATACGGTTTTAATGATGTGGGCTGTTGTCTACATTCTCAAATTCGGCAGAATGGGAGGGAAGGGTTGTGGGAGGCAGGGGTGGGTACGGAGAGGCTCTGAAGCTAGGAATCAAGTGCCAGTGCTTCACAGCCACCGTCAGACCATACGAAGAGATGCATCTTTCCGAAACGGATGGTGACACTAGTATCAAGTCTATTTATACGGCTCGGTAAATAAATACTGCATTAAAAATGTTCACAGCACTGCCTAATAAATCCACAGCCCAGCTCAAGTTTGGTTTATGTAAGCTGAGAGGAGCCCTGGCAGACTTCTCTACAATTTCCCCCACTCTGTTTGGAAGTGTGAGATATTAATTAAAGAAAAGCGGGATTACAGCATGCAGGCCGATTTGAGCTGGCAGCAGTTTGCTAGCCATCTGTAATTGCTTAGGACTGATTCCTTTCTGAATCTCTCCCTTGACTTCAAGCCTTACTCCTTCTCTGCTTTGCTCATTGCTAGAGCTTCTCATCTCCTAACTGGGCCTCATGATTTGGTCATTGGTTAGGCTTTGTGGAGACCTTTGCACGACAGCGTTAAATCTTGTGTGATTTTTTTTGTTTTTTTTGTTGTTGTTGTTTTTTTGGTGGCAAGATACATTTATGAGAAAACAGGATCAGATTAGCATATAAGGCAAAAAAACATTTGATCAAGGAGTTACCTTTCTTTGGAGCACAATAAATCCTACCAGTCCTAAATATGACTGAGCAAAAATAGCAGTTATGTCTTTGAAACAGTTCCTAGAAGTCTTGAGAGTAGGGAATATAACTTCTAGCTCCTTTAGACAGGGTCAATAGCTACTCAGCTATTGGTAATTTGAGAAACAGATGATGTCTTAGATGATTTATTGGTATCTTTCCTCTTTTTCTATGGCCTGGCACTGCATATCCTACCCTTCTAGGTACTGAGTGCTCTCTCGTCCTCTCTTGCCATCCTTCTGCTCTAAGTTAAGACTCATAAGTTAGTATGAATGAGTCTTTAAGCAGGTTCTCTGGTCCTTGAGGTACTTTTTAAAATTTTTTTTATTTTTTATTTTGTAGTTTTTAAAATATTTTTAAATTTATTATACAAGAGAGATAGAGAGCTGGAGCAGGTGGAGAGACAGGGGGAGAGAGAGCATCTCAAGAAGACTGCACCCTGAATGCGGAGCTGCTGTGGAGCTCAATCTCACGACCCTGAGGTCACAATCTGAGCCAGAATCAGGAGTCAGACGCTTAACCGAATGAGCCACCCACGTGCCCTGAAGTACTTTTATTTTAAGATTTGCTGGTAATAAGAATTATCACCTATAAGAGAGTTACAGATTTTTCTTAACCAGATAAGCAACTGTTTCTTACGCAGGGAGGCCCTTCCATCTTCGCATGAGGAAATGCTTTAGAAAAGGCTGTTCCATCAGTCTTGGGGAAGAATGCTCCTGCCTTTATTCTTCATCGACTATCAGTGAAGACTATCTCCAAAGTTGGGGGGAAGGCCTTGGTATCCAATACCCAATTTCCCTACCCCAGTTTAGAGTCTATGAGTGAAATTTATTTTTGTATACTTTTGTTCAGTTGTAATTGACACACCATAAAATTCACCTTCTTAAAGTGCACAATTCCGTGGTTTTAGCGTATTCCCAGAGTCGTACAAGCATCACCACCATCTAATTCCAAAAAATTTTTACCACCCCAAAAAGAAACCCCTTCAGTATCCACGAGCAGTCACCCCTGCCCAACTTCCCCCACTCCCCTTAATCTACTTCCTGTCTGTACAATTGTGTGTATTCTGGGCATTTCATATAAACAGGATCATGTAACATGTGGCCTTTTGTGACTAGATTCTTTCACTTAGCATCATGTTTAGAAAGTTCATCCGTTTGTAGCACTTGTCAGTACTTCACTCCTTTTTATGGCTAAATCGTATTTATCCATATCATATGGATATGGCACACTCTACTTGGTCTTACATCAATTGATGGACACTTCCACTTTTTGGCTATTGTGAAAAATGGTGCTATGAATATTTACAGACAAATTCTTGTGTGAATACACACCTCAGTTCTATTTGAGAAGTTTTTACCCCTAAGCAATTTTTACACCCAAATCCTTTATTAGGCTATCACCTCCCTGAGTGCCCATCTTTTATTCCTGTTAATATCACCAGTGCTTGGCACTGCACCCTGAACCCACGAGGTGCCCCAGAAGTGCTGGCGGTGAGAGTTCAAAGGGCTCAAATTGTATAAGGATTAAAGGGTTCCGTACTACAGACTTTGAGAACTTCTTCGGTGCTGGCAATTATATGGTGATGGCTGTATGCTGGGGGTTTGGCCAGAGGTAAAATCCCACCCCCACACCTGCAAAAAAAGAAAAGTCGCCCTTCCTACGAAGCTTCTCCCAAACGTACTACATAGAATTAGTCTTTAAATTGTTTAGTCATTGAAGGGGCGCCTGGGTGGCTCAGTCCAATAAGCATCTGCCTTCGGCTCGGGTCATGATCCCAGGGTCTCGGAATCGAGCCCCGCATCATCTGGCTCCCTGCTCAGTGGGAGTCTGCTTCTCCCTCTCCCTCTACTCCTCCCCCCACCTGTGCTCTCTCTCTCTCTCACTCACTCTCTCAAATGAATAAATAAAATCTTTTTAAAAAATAGTTTACTCATTTAACACTAAATTTGTGCTTTAACAGAGGATTTAGGATCATGGACTTGCCTTGTAGCTCTCTGTGTATATGTTTGTATTACCCCCTCTCAACGATAAGGCTTGCAAAATCAGGGATTCTTTATTACTCCTCTTCTGTCCAGAGGTCCATCCTAGCAGCCTTTGTCATGGGAGCCGTGCATTAATTGCTTGTTAACTTGAACGTGATATGGAACCAGATGGCTAGCTAAAAGGAGAGGTGTAAAAA
The DNA here is from genome assembly GCF_002007445.2 of Ailuropoda melanoleuca. Lineage (NCBI taxonomy): Eukaryota > Metazoa > Chordata > Mammalia > Carnivora > Ursidae > Ailuropoda > Ailuropoda melanoleuca. The sequence goes on along the minus strand of NC_048223.1, from coordinate 113,251,644 downwards.
ATGCTTAACAGTCATGACAGGAGCCTCCAGAGAATTCTCCTGGTTCCTGAAACATACGGTGTGGACTTTTAAGGTTCTCCTGGGCGAGAGGCCCAGAAGATGAATGGATATTCTTGAAATCAGTGCTGGATGAGAAAACTGAGTCATTCCACACATTCCCTGTTTTCACTGGGAAAGTGCGCTCTGGGCTCACTGTCTACATCACTGAGCCTTGGGGATTATCGTCTTCCTGAGCTCGAGCCACCTTCTCCTCCAGGAGGCTTTCAGCACGGTGTGGCGATCGGCTTGTGGCCTCTAGAGCCAATCTGTCCGGTTTAAATTCTGGCTCTGTCATGTACCAGCCACAAAAGAGTTATTTAACTGTCCCATCTAAAACACGGGGATGACGGGACCTCTGGTTTCAACCAATGGCCACGCTGGTTGGAAGTCACGATTAGCACTTCGTTCCACTATCATCGCTTGCCTCTCCGAACTCCTCCATCACCACACAGTCTGGTAGTTCACTGTTCTCTACTTTTTCTGATAGCGTAATTGTACTTGGCTTCCAATCATTGTCCTGGTGGTCTCACCTACCCGAAATGCACTTGGAAGCCAAGAGGCAAGCAAATGACAGCACCAAAGACATTGCGGTCAAGAGCACTGAGCGCCCCACATCGATGTCACAGAGCCCCGTGCTAGAAACGAGTGGGCTTCAGTCACAAAACCTTGCACACTCATAGCCTGTTAACTCTTCGTTTGCATGGGTTTAGAACAAGCTGCACCGTCTGTCTGCTTCCCCAGCCCCCAGCATAAACACAAGCAGTCCGGGATCATTTGGTAGAGGACGAAATAGTCTTTCAGGTCTCAGTACTTCTTAGGAAATACATAGAGTGCGGTAAAAGAATGCCACAGCCATGACCCCAAGTAAGAAGGGTTTCAGAAGGCAACGATGTGCTAACAAGTTTTAGGAAGATGACAATTAACATAATTTTAAAAATTAAACTTATGGAATAGTGCCTCCTGAAACAACATCAGGGAAACCAGAGATCACAGCAAGTCATTTTCCCTTCTTCACCATGTCATAAACTCTTGTGAAAGGGTTTTAGATCTTGTATTTGTGAGTGTGTGTGTGTGTGTGTCCACAACAGCTCCCAAGTCAATATCAATTACTCAGAAAACTCTGTTAACTATTGAGAAAACAGATTCCATTAAAAAGGCCCACAGCTTGGCTTTAAAATTAATTTGGATCTGACCCCCTACCCAAAAAAATATATGTTATCAGAATCACTGATGTGACTATTTATTTGAACACATCATCAAGCAGAATGCTTAGGAATTATAATGTAACCCCAAATTTAGTGATTCCTTCTTTCAACTTTTCCCGAGTGACGCACTGTATTTACGCGCGAGGATCGTGATAGCGAACAAGGGAGATGTGGATTGTTTCCGTCTTGGGGGTTTCACATTCTAGAGCACTGCTGTCCACCAGGACGTCCTGTGATGATAGTCTCTAGCGGTGCTGTCCAATACTGCAGCCACTTGCCACATGGGGCTCCTGACCACTCCAACAGTGGCTAGTGCGACTGGAAAATGCAATTTAAATTTTATTTAATTTTCATTAGCTTAAATTTTTAAAGTCACACGTGGCTAGTGGTTCCCAAATCGGGCATCTCCAGAGACTAGTACTGTAAGGGCAAGATTCACGTAAACCCTTAGTTTTCCAGAACCATCTAGCCAGAGTCGGTATTGAGAATGGCTTCTGAGATCCTTCCAGATCCTTGATCATTAGACAAAGATTTCATTAACTCAGATGTTTTATTTATTTATTTATTTGTTTATTTTTTAAAGATTTTATTTATTTATTTGACAGAGAGACAGCCAGCGAGAGAGAGGGAACACAGGCAGGGGGAGTGGGAAAGGAATAAGCAGGCTCCCAGCAGGGAGCCCAATGCAGGGCTCCATCCCAGGACTCTCTGGGATCACGCCCTGAGCCGAAGGCAGATGCTTAACGACTGAGCCACCCAGGCACCCCTAACTCAGATGTTTTAAAGAGTTTTTCCAATAAAACACATTTCTTGCATCTCTGGAAATTCAACTTCACTAAAGAATCTGAGTTAATCCACATTCGGAATCTGAAAAGCCTCTCCCTTTGGGCCTGTTTATGATACTTTAAATTCTCTTTATCAGCCTAAGGGAAAGGCACTTGGCATCAGCCCTGATGACAAAGGTGGGGGCGGGGGGCATTGTGGGCTTGGGTTTCTCGGCTTAGTAAAGAACTATTGTTATGGGGCGCCTGGGTGGCTCAGGGGGTTAAGCTTCTGCGTTCTGCTCAGGTCATGCCACTCACATACATATATGTAAGCATACAGTGGCTCACTCTACATGACCACAGATGCCCTTCTGGAATGCATGTGAACATGTCAGCAGCTTCCAGTAAGGGTAGATGTGTTTGGCCCTGCACATTCATTGCATATCTCACCAGCTGCTATTTAGAATTGACTGAATCATTTGTGTCTTCAGCAGAGAGACGAAGTGGTAAGACAGAGACTCCCTCTTGTGCTGGTTCTAGATGCGTGAGGCCATCAGGAGGAGGGAGCGCCCAGAGGGATGGCAAAGGCCCTGCAGAAGAGCAGTTGGCCTGGGAGCTGGAGGTGTGGCTGGGGCCTCAGGGAGCCTAGGTCAGCCTCTTCCCATGTCTGGGCTTTGGTTTCTTCCCCAGCAAGACCGAAGCGCTGTACCAGGCCTGGGATATGATGGCCAAGAAGAGCTTATAATCCATTCTTGTTACTGCCTTTCCTCCAGAAGTATGCCTAGAACAGGGCCACCCCAGAGGGACAGCAAGGGTCAATTACTCTGCGGTCCCCGGCCTCACCATTGCCCATGTTTATCCACCTGAAATTGGGCTGGAATGAACATCAAGGCAGCTCTGGAAGGAAAGAGGTCACAGATGGCATTATGCTCCGAGGATGGGTGTGCATGTGGCTAGGCATGGGCAGTGAGAGGAGATCTGTCCCACCCTCTCTGCTCTGGGGAAATTATATTAATATGAGGCACAAGTCTTTTTAGCCCTGGCCTGGAGACCTGCCCCCACCTCAGCAGACCGTCCAGCAGCTCTCTGAGCCCAGGGACAGAAGAGGACTCCAAGAGCTGGGGTCTGGGACACACGCCTTGATCACTGGACTTCTGGGCCAGTTCAGTCAGCAGCTTTGCTTGGGGTCACTACCTTTGTTAGGAGGAAGAAAGGTCCCTCCTTGGGCAGGGGTCCAGGTTGAATCCTAGGGGAGAGTGGCTGACCCCCGGCTCTGGGAAGGGGAGGCACAGAGGAAGGAAGCCGGATGAGGAGGAATGGCTGGCAGGAATGGCTTCACCTGAAGCCAAGGACCAGGTTCCTGTCTCCACCCCAACGCTTTCCTCATCTCCGGGCCTGCGGTAGCAGAGTCAGGATAGTAGTACCCCTGGCAGGCCCTGGTTAGGACACTCCCCAGGGCCCAAGCGCAAGGAGCAAAAACTGGGCTTCTCACCTCTGGAATAGGGTTCTTTTTGGAGGAGGAGGAAGCAAGGGGTGGCCGCCATTAGCCTCTTCCAGGATTATTGAAAACTGTGGGCCCTCATCCCTCAAAAACACCCATGCGCACATTCCATGTCTTGCAGCTTCTCAGGAGACACACGTGCCTCTTCCCATGACCCCAGGGGTGATGCCCCTCAAGTGTCCCTTGTTGACCTAATCAAATCATCTGGAAGTGGCCAATTAGAATGCAGATTCCAGGGCCCCACCCTGGACCTAAGGAATCAGAACCCTTGGGTTGTGGGTGGGGGAATTTTGGAAGGTGCCCTGAGGCTTCCTTTTGGGAGCAAAGCCCTCAAATGTGAGGAGCCCCTAGATCAGGATCCTGCTTAACAAGCCCCCCAGCTGATTCAGCATTCAGCTCTGGGCAGAGCCTACGGAGGGAGAGGGGCCAGCAGCTGGCTCGCCACCCGCGGGCTGCAGTGCTGAGAAGAGGCTGGGCGCCAGGAGTTCTGTGAGCCCCGCAAGGATTTAGTTTATCCCAGGAGGGGCTTAGGGCCTGATGGCTAAGATCTGTCCATCTGTCTAATTTTAGATTTTATTAGCATTGTGGTGTAGACTTCTGAGCCAAACCACGGAAGGACCTTTAGGCTTCAAAGCAGTGTCTCCGCCCACATTGTCGGTTGCTGGACAGTTTTACCTTGATGGTTTTGTATTTCCTTTACTGAAGTGGCTTGGGTTCTTATAAAGATTTAAAAATCTTTTAAAATAAATATAAATATTTATATAAATTCTATATATTTATATAAACATTTATTTAAATTTATGGGTTTTTTTTGAAAGATTTTATTTATTTGAGAGAGAGAGTGAGTGAGAGAGAAGGAGCAGGGGGCAGGGGCTCGATCCCAGGACCCCAGGATCATGACCTGAGTCAAAGGCAGACACTTAACTGACTAAGCCACCCAGGCGTCCCCTACATTTATTTTTATATAATAAATGTAAATAATAATATATAAATATATAATACATATAAATATAGAAAGTATATTTATATGACAAATATACATTTATATAAATATGTATTTATATAATAAACATAAATTTGTATAAATATATAGAATTTATTTATTTTCCACACTTGTATTTTTTTTAATAAAAATGACATGCTCATTGCAAAAAAAAAAAAAAAGAAAGAAAAATTCAAACATTACAGAAATGCCTCCCCCACATGGCCAACCTTGGTCCTACTTTTCAGAGATGATTGTTACTGAAAAAAACGGCATTGTCAAGGCAGCAGCCGCAGAACCGGCATTGAGTGCTCACTGCGTATCAGGCAGTGTGCTAGGTGCTGTCCGTACATCGCCCGTTTAAACCTCACGAGAAGCTGATGAGGCAGGCATTTCTCTCTTATTAGGGTGGGGGAGGTTTTGTATACACACATACGTATACGTAAATACCAATAATTTGTTTTTGTAAAAATAGGACAATGTCATGCCTACTGTTTGGCAACTTGCTTTTTTCTTTTTTAAAGATTTGATTTATTTATTTGAGAGAGAGGGAGAGCACAAGCAGGGGGCGTGGCGGAGGGAGAGGAAGAAGCAGGCTCTCCGCTGAGCAGGGAACCTGATGTGGGACTCAATCCCAGGACCCTGAGATCATGACCTAAGCCAAAGGCAGACGCTTAACCGACTGAGCCTCCCAGGCGCCCCGCAACCTGCTTTTGTCGTCCTTACTACACTGTAAACACCTTCCTGCGACTCCATGCAGAACATTGAACATCTGCACAGCATCCAATCCCATGAAGTCCTCGACATTAGGCAATCCCTGAAGAATTTTTTTTTATTACGAACAATGCTACAGTGAACATTACAAAAGAATCTTTGTGTTGAGTGAGTACTTCGGTAGCACAGATTTCTAGAAGTAGAAACAGCAGGAGAATATACACACATCAGATCATTACGTTGTATACCTGGACCCAATGCAACGCCTTATGTCAACTACATTTCATAAAACTAGGGAAAAGGAGTCTTCAATCCAGCTTCAAAAAAGAAACAGTAGGTAAGAATTTTTAGACAATCTGGATAACAGATCTGTATTTGAAATGTGTCTTCTATCTGCTGAAGGTCTTTTCAAACCTCAGTCCAAACACAGAGTGAGGGTCAGGACATCTGTTTCTCAGGGCTGGTTTTAGATTCTTGGTTCTGCCACTAAACAGCTACGAAACTGGGAACCACAGAGGAAGTATATTATGATTACTGATACTCTTGGACATACCGTGTTCTATTAGACTCAGGTGTACAACAGAGTGATTCAACAATCCTGTATATTACACCCTGGTCACCACCGTTAATGCAGTCACCACACAACGCTATCGCGCTATCATTGACCCTGTTCCCCACACTACGCTTTTCATCCTAAGACTTCCTTATTTTATAACTGGAAGTTTGTCCCTTTTAATCTCCTTTGCCTACTTTCCCTGTCCCCCCTCCCCCTCCTCGCACAACCGCCAGTTTTTTCTCTGTATTTATGAGTCTGTTTCTGTTTTGTTTGTATGAAACATTTGGGACCTTGATGTCTTCCTGCACAAAATGACAACGTGGTAAGATATATTTTCTGAAGCCTCCTGATGCCCTAACGTTCCCAGATTTGATTAGTCCTTTCATTCTCTGCCTCTGTTTTCCTGTTTATGAAAAAAGATTTGATGTTTTTGGCCTTGTAGGATCAATGAATTACTGTATCAATTAGTTAAGACCTTTCAAACTCAGAAATGCGAAGTCGTTGCCTTAACTCCTTGTAGAGAAAACAGCTCTTTGCTGTATATGACCTAAAACTGCTTCGACTTCTAGAATAGTTACTGGGTCTTTAAGAAAACAAGATAATTACTGAGTCCAAGAGGTGGCTCTGCCTCAGCATTTTGGACAGGGGCCTGACGAGTAGCAGGAGGTGTTGGGGAGGGCTGATATGGTATCACATCTCTCAGGACATTCGCCTTCCTGGAATGAGCATTTCCAACCGTGCGTGCCCTAACAAAGAAGGGATTGTGTGGACCGCGACCTCACAGAACACACAAGTGTGTTTTAGATGAGGGACTTACCCAGTCTCTGTGGTGTGTGGGACAAAGTCTGAGATAATAAGGCCTTACATTTCCTCTGTGTTCCATACTCATCACCTTTGGCCCTCTCAACACCCCGATGCAATAGCCAGAGAGGGGAGTTACCCCGCCACTAAGATGTCGATGCAGAAAATCAGAGAGCTGTGCTGACACACAGCGGTGAGAGGCAGAGCCCCTGCAGAGCCCAGGGCACATCCCCTCTCCTCTGCAGTGGGTCCTGGCATGTCACTCTCCACTTCCTTTGCGCTGACCCTTTCTAACGGCTGGACTCCTCCTCAGTGTCTTCCCCGGTCCAGACTGACCCAGTTGAAAAGGTACGACACCTTCGTCTTCTAACGAGCACGTGCAGCCGACAGCATGGAATTTCTCTGAATTTGGGATCCGGCCGATGGTGAGTTTTATTTCCTACAACACAAGTAAGGAGGAAACTAAATGACTAAAGATTATCCTTAGGATTGTTCTCAGTCTGTCCTCATTAACACTCTTTGAAGCTGGTTTTGAAGAAAAATCCTGTGATGAACCATAAAATCGGGGCCAGAGGAAGCCAGGATGACTTGTATATTCAGGAGGAGGATGGATTTTTATTCTCTGGTGGCCACCAGCCTGAGCCTTTAGGGTGGATTCCAGAAAGCACTGATGAGGACCGATGTGCCCAGTTGTACCAAGAAGTAAAAGCCTCTTGAAACTAGAAAATCCAGATGAAACCATACAAAACCAGCCCCGGACTAGATCAGGGGTAAGTTGAAGTTTGAAGTATCTTTCCTGTAATCTAGCATCTCTCCTTTTTTTTTTTTTTTTTTACACACATCCCTTTCCCCCCTCTTCCTAAAATCTCACATGGCCTCCTCTTGCTGTCCCTACCCCAACCCCAAGCCAACCTCATTGTCTCTCAACTATAGTCCAGCAGGAGGGAAAGTAGATGTGATTGGTCCAAATGCTCTAAAACAATTAGGGCCCTTGGCTGCCCCTCCTTTGGTTCCACATCCCCCTTCTTCCAACATTCTTTTCCCTTCCAGGGACCAGCTATTAGAATTTTCAAAAAGAACTGGACATCCATTTTAACATAAACAATGGTCAGGAATGGGGGGTGGGTGGGAAAGTAGAAGTTTTTGATCTCCCAGATAACCGTGTTGGCACACACCCCATGTTTCTCCATAGCATCTAACGGTTATCCAATAGAAAGGGGAGGCAGAATCAGCACAGAAGAAATGCTGTTGTCCCCTCCCATGCAGGAGACTCCGCAGTGTAGAAAGGTGATCTTGACACACTGCAGTCAGCAGTGCCCAGGGGGAGGTCCTGGATTTGCTCCCAGGCAAAAATCCTTATTCTGGCTTCAGAGCTGATGCCTGGATCTTTGGGTCAGAATATTGTTTGGTAAGTTTCAGAAGATTTTATCGAACACTTGGCCCGGGGTGGGTTTCTGGCAGAGGAAATATACTATAGTCATGTGATTGTTGGACTAAGCACCCGAAATCTACTTCTTTTCCAAACTCCTACCCGGTTTTCAAAACCCAAGCCAGACACAACCTTCTCTGAGATGCCTTTCTGGCCTTCCTCAAATAGATTCACTCCCTTTTTTCTCTTTGCTCCCATGGCCCTCTGTTCACATCTTATAGCACACACTCTATTGTAATTAGCACATAACATGCCTATTTGATCCATAATATGTGAGCTCCCTGAGCTTTGGCTGAGGCCATTTATGGAGCTCTAGGACTTAGCCCAGGATCCAGCATAAGGAGGTGTTCAATAAATGGTGAATGAGTGACTGAATGAAGAAATGAGTCTTTGTCTTGCCACTAAGTAATTATGTGCCTTAGACAATTCGCTCATCCTTGCCAGCTTTCCCCATTTAGGGAATACAGAAAGCAATTTGTTTAACCAATGAGGTTATTGTGTAATGCAGAAGAGATAAGACCTATAGAATCACAAACCCTCAGAACTCGAAGAAATTGGGAGACATCTTCTAGCACAGTGGTTTTCAGGAATTTTAAGCCAAAGAAATGTTTCTTCTGGGAGGGCTAACAGAGCCAACATAGAAAGCAGATAAATGATAAATGTACATCATTCTTGTTGAAGTCTTATATACTGTCCCCTTCCTCACCTCTTCCCAATCCCTGTCTCTTAGGGGCCCAAGAAGCACAGGTTGAAAACCAACTATCCTACTGCAGAGAGACAAAGCTGGAGCCCAGAGAAGAAAGTGATTTTCCCACAGTCATGCGGCATGTTAGAAATAAGCAGGGAAGGAACTCGCCCCGCTGAGCCGATACCCACTGGCAGAGCCACGGCGAGCCCTTTGTAAACATACATCGTTACTACACACTCACACGTTTTGTTTAATTCTTCCAATAACTCTGTGAGGAAGGTATGGTGAAGCCTATTTCTGAGATGAGGAGTCCAAAGAGTAAAAAAGGTGACCCTGGCCAACGTTCCCCAGCCAGTAGTCAGAGAAGCAAATCAGTAAACGGTATGGAGCACCTAGTGTGGGCCAGGCCCATTTGTAAGCCATTGACACAAATTATCACAGTTAATTCTCCAACAACGAGTATTAGCCTTACCCCCAATTTTGCAGAAGAGAAAGCTGAGGCACAAACTGGCTAAAGGAGATGGAACACACACCCTGGGCCAACGTGATTCCCTTGCAAACTCTTTCCACCTCTCATGCTGCATTTGAGGTCTTGGACCCTGATGTTCAGTCTCCCACCCCGGGGGCCTCTCCAAATACCTACCTTATATGAAACAATTTTGAAAAGCTTCTAAAATAACATTTCAGTTATTTGCATGTATTTGCATGTACTGTTCAGACTCTGCCCAAGACCTTGATCTTATTCCTGGTCAGGGTCAGTCAGCAAGACTCACCTCCTTCTGGACAGACCGGCTGAGAAACAAGGAGGCCTCGTCCAGGCCGTGGGGCTTCAGGTCATTCACGGCCAAAAGATGATCTCCGTGGAAAAATAAGCATCCCAGGCGTGGGGGCCCTTGCCACTGAGCCACACTGCAATGGGACACAGCATTCAATTTATCAAAAGTGAGCACATGATGATTACACAATGACTATCTGATGAACAATAAATGAATGGAGGAATGAGCAAGCTTAGGCACAGAGAAGTCTACAGTTTCAGCCAAGTATTTATTGAACCTCTGAGATTGTAAGAAATTTGGAAAAGTGGAAGATTGTGTTTCCTGCCCTCTTATAGAACTTGTCACCCCTTTACATTAAAGGGCTTTCTTCCCTTGTAAAAATGTAATCATCCACCAAAATTAATCGTGAAGTTTTAAAAAGGATATAGAGTCAAATAAACAGTGCTGATGTTAAGAAAATTCTCTTTTTTGTGTCTGTCCCTGACCAGTAGGTGTCTGGGAGTCTTTGACCTTGGTCCAACTTTTTCTTTTAGATCTTAGATTCTTGTTGACTTCACAAACTTCACTCATTTATCCAATACTCATTGCTCATTGATTGGGAATGATTTTCTTGGAACATACCTATTCCCTCCTGCTTTTCCTTACCTTCAAAGTATCAGAAATTTGCTGCTTACTGGACTTTTGGGTCCTCCTATCCACAACCCACCTTCCGGCCGATGCTCTGACAGCAACACCCTATTTCTGCCTCAACCAAAGAACTTGGGTGATGACAGCAACACCACCGTCCAAGCTCTCTGTTTTGCCACATACAGAGTTTCAAGATATCATTGTTGTCTCCCCATCTTCCAACCCGATTTATAATCAAGAACTCCAACCTACCATATCCGTCCTGCAGCTTCTATGAGAGTGAGATAATTGATGATGTCGTAAGGAGAAAGGAACACATTTAGTTTCTCCACTTGGCCTTCATCATGGATGTTGCTAGGAGATAAAATGTTTGTAAAAGTCACATCAGGCAACTGTCTCTGGCTCTGAGCTGGACTTCCTGAGTAGACTTTGGCTTCCTACATCTAAGATGGTATTTTCCAGTGAAGGATTGTCCCCCAGATTTGGAGAATATGAATATAAGTTACTCATTAATGCCTTCCCCAGCCCTCTTGGAATGCAATCGGAGATTTCAGATGCTGGAGTAAAAAATGGGCCAAGTTGATTATATATCACATCCATCTGCTCATTTCTCCCCTGGAAATGATTCCATTGAAGATGACAATGGAAAGAGTGAAAATGGAGAACAATCTCATCAAATGCTCTTGGCATCATGTAAAACCCAAACATCTCCCTCCTATTCTATAACCAAACGCCATACAACTTGTGTGCCCATCATTTTAACTGTAGATGTTGGGGGGCACGCTACCGAGTTCAGCGTGATCCAAAGTTTGAGGACATGAAAGACTAGCCAAGGGAGAATTTTTAGAACTATTTGAAAATGCTACCCACAGCCCAGGGGACCACTTTGCTTCCAGCTCTGTTACTGTCCTTGGCCACCACATCAGTGAGAAGGGGAAGCTGGTCAAAATGTTGGCTGACTTGGAAATTTTTAGGAACTACTTTAAAATTTGAATTCTGGGTAAAAAAGGAAGGCTGCCTTGCTCTAAGGGCCCATAAAGTTTTAGAAATTAGAACTTTACTTGATTAGTATAGATAATTGCACAACGGTAAGTGAGGCCAACCGCTTTTTGTCATTCGTGGTCTGTGCTTCCATATTGGCAGGTGGGAGACAAGAGTCACTTTGTGAGCCTTGTTCTTGCAAGTGAAGCCCCCCATTCTGGATCTCTGGAAGGGCCTGGGATTCCTCTTTGCTATCAGCAGTCTTGTGGGATGTCTCTCTGAAAAAACTACGGTATAAGAAATTAATACAATATCTTTTTTCAACATGTCTATTTACAACTTTCTATGGTGTGTGAATCAGATTTCAGTAGCTAGGAGCCATGTGAAAACTAACAAGGTCTTCAAGTGTGCCCAACCCTCAGAATCACAGAATCCAAGGTGACAAACTTTCCTTCTGAAAATGGAAATGGGGTCAAAATAACTCTTTACATTGGGAGGACTTGGAAGACAGAAGGGAGAGTGTGAGACATAAATTCAGAATAGAATATAAGTTCCCCAGGAGACAGAATATGGCCTGAGGTGGTCACTGAATGGTTTTCAGGGGATAAAGAAATCATTCTCACTTCTTCTTGGCTTTTTTTCCCCCTACTTTTTAAAGATTTTATTTATTTATTTGTCAGGGAGAGAGCATAAGCAGGTGAAGCAGCAGGCAGAGGGGGAAGCAGGCTACCCGCTGAGCAAGGAGCCCAATGTGGGGCTCGATCCCAGGACGCTGGGATCATGACCTGAACCAAAGGCAGCGGCTTAACTGACTGAGCCACCCAGGCATCCCTCACTTCTTCTTGTTTTATGATTACAGAATAATGTGGTGAGCTGGGTCTAGTTAATGCTTTTGAATTATTATGTCAACAGTAACTGTTCTGTAAAAGTGCATTAGTTAAAAATCAATGTTAAGCACATGGCAATCTTACATACCAGGATTTCATTGGCATGTAATGATCCTCAGTTCCCTCGGAGAACTGGTCTGGACTGCCAGCTGCAGCAGATTCGCCAGAATCATTGGAAGCAACAAAAGTATCTAACTACAGACAAGAGGAACAGACGTAAGAATGCAAGTCTACCGATAGCCAGGTACCCCTTTACCCCCTCCATGATGGCTCTGGGCCCTGAAATAGTAAGTACGTCCCCCACTGGGTGAACAGTAGTGCTCATTCTAGGACATTGAACCAGTAAAGTCTGCTTTCTCCTCCTGGATTCCCCCATGCTCTCAATACGCTGTTTTATTGGACTAGATGGCTATTTATTTTTCTGTTTCATCACTAGGCACTTAATGATAAGAACTCTTTTTCCCAGCCGGTGCTGCTGCAGAATCATGTCACCTGGCTGGGTCAGACTCCCACGCAACACAGAGCTGGCCTCAGGCTACCCTGCTTGCAGGCTAGCCAAGCGGCTGCAAGGGGCTGCAAAGGTCCTAGAAAATACTGCCCCCAGGAGGCTCTCCACTAGCCCCTCACGACGAAGTCATTTGGGGGAATGGTTGCTCAAAAACCCTGAAGGCTTTTAGCTGCCTGCCTAACAGATTAATCATGAACCTGTAATTGGAAAATTTCATTCCAGTCAAGCCAGTCTTCCCGCTGCTCCCCTAGGAATGGTGGTTTTCCAGAGCCAGCTTTCATGCCCCTTGCTTTCCCTGGAGTGCCCTGTGCCCTCTGGCCTGATGAAGCTGTGTTCAGGCCTTGCGAGGTCCCACAGTCCCCTCTGACCACCCTGGCCTTCGCCCTCCTTCTCTGAACTTCTGCATGGTTTGGTACTTAATTTGGTGGGGAGTCTTTTTTTCAATGGCCTCTTAGCTTAGTTTTCTTGGCTTTACTAGCTTAGTTTTACCTGGCCTGTCTGGAAATCACCTCCCGTGCCTTCCTTCCCTCATGCACTCCATGCATTTTATAAGCATCTCTCATCAGCACGGAGCCCTTTCTGCCTGGTATCGTGGCTGGCTCCTGTTCAAGTGTCAACACGGTGAGCCATCACCTTGCCTGACTCATTGCTCTGTTCCACCGAACCCAGCCTAGTACCTCAGGAACGGCGCGCAGCCGGGGCCCCGCAAATATCTATACAAGGAATGAAGGATTCATGGATGGAAGGGGTTACCTCTAAAAGAATACTTCGAGGACTAATATAATGACTCTCTTCTTCTGTATCTTCAGTAGTCTCTGACAAGGAATCCTGTGGTAAATGAGCTGGTCTGAGTCCTGGAGAATTTTTTTCCATAAAATACTGAATAAAGAGATGAAGACAATTAATTCTTTCCTTCCTTCCTTCCTTCCTTCCTTCCTTCCTTCCTTCCTTCCTTCCTTCCTCTTTCTTTCTTTCTTTCTTTCTTTCTTTCTTTCTTTCTTTCTTTCTTTCTTTCTTTCTTTCTTTCCCTCTTTCCTTTTTGCAGGGGACAGAATTAAACCATATGCTCTCTGGAAAAGCCATAATAGATTAACTGGGTTGAGAAGATCAGAGGATCTTCCAAGGTTACATGAAGAAACCCACACAACTTGAACTTGCCTCTTGTGTCTGGGTCACCTTGATGATGTAAAAATATAAGCCCATCTTTCAGGCTTTTCTCTACCTTTGGGGTCTGTAACTCAGAACAAGTGGTTCTCCCTGGCAGGGGCGGGGGGTAGTATTTTAAGGCACTAAGCCCTGCCACAGAGGCCCCCACCCCCACCCCCACCTACTAGTTTTCACCCCATGCCATCTGAGAAGGTAATTAGCCCACGGTCAAGGCACCACACCTTTCCTCTTCCTGCTCAGAGTTCCTCTTTTGTGTTCTGCTCATATACTTCTATTGTTTCCATAGCAATGCAATTTGCTAATGTTGATCATGTGACAGTATGAATTATAGTCTTCAAGGTAATGTGGGTTCAACCAATTACCGCCTTCCCTCCCCAGTAGATACCAGATACTCTACTAAAGGAGCTGCTTTGCATGGCCGGAGAATTGTTATAAGCACAACTTCATTCTTCTAAGAACAATGCCTGAGAGCAGCGGGTTTTGAAAAGATCTTGATCTTGAATGTGTTCTAAGAAGTCCTTGAAGGAAAGTGATTTTAAAAACATAATCCTTTCAGCTGTGTCCATTTCTCCAGTGCCAAGATCATGAAGCCAGACCAGGCGGAGCTGGGGATGAAGAAGGGTTCCTACTTAATTTCAACAACAACGAACCCCAACAAGGCAGATGGTACTCTTAACTGGAGCTGACTGAAAAATCACTGAACTGGAATATAGCATGTGAAAAGGCAAGATGACTGGTAACGTTCTCTTTAGGGAGAAGGGGCACCGTGAGTGAAACACAAGAGGTGTTTACTGAAAAGAGTTATCTTTTGCAACCCATTTCCTGCAAATACCAAATGAGGTGTTTGGCCTGGTGAATTTGATCTGCTATTGAAGGCTTTTAAAATAGTTGGAGAGCTCCCAACTAGATGAAACAGGAGGTTATGCCATGTTACGATGTGCTTGGTACCCAGGGAGAAGGGAAAGCCAATGGTTACATCTCTAAAGCAGAAAATGGTATCCATGGCAGAAGAAAAAGCAAACAAACAAACAATTACTCAGCCCACTTATCCAAACCTGGGAAGATTGCAAATCTGAGAGAGCCAGAGAGTATAATCACAAATCACTTTCAAGGGCCAGATGTATTTTTTTCCTCAAGTGGATTTCATTAGGAAGATGAAGTCACACTCACTCACACAGACACACAGACACACACACACACAGACACACACACACACACACAAAGGGAAGCAAGATTGATCTGGGTAAATGAAGGAAATTAGTAAGAACCTCGATTTTACCTCCGAACTGTAGATGGTATGGCAGAAAACCAAGTGGTGTTTCGGGAATGTGTTTATGGAGGCCCTCTGTGGCCCTCTGTGTGAAAGGGGGGAGAAGGTTGGCAGCCAGGCTTTTGGTTGGGTGGAGGGTTCTCTACCCCACATACCCAGATGCAGGGGAGGAGCACCCAGAATGGATGAATGCCTTTCGAGGTAGGCAGGGCAAGCAGTAAGGCTCATTGTGTATGAGAAACAGACCAAACATAAGACCAACACGAGAGCTAAGAATCATTCTTATGGTGGGTTAGGCTTAGAGGAAGGTTTCAGATACATTGGTAAGACTTTTAAAGCCTCAGCTGACCCCCAGGCAAGGCGTCCTGAGAGAGAAAGAGAGAGACGTAAGTCTGATTACCATGTCTGGAAGACTGTTTCTTGGTGTGGTGCGGCTGACAGTCTCTGATGGGCTGGAAAGACCAAGGAGAGGGCTGGGGTCTGAAGAGGGCCTTTTACCACCCAGTGAGAATTTCTCCTGCTTATGGGAAAGGAATATTGCAATCAGGGCACGGTTGATCTCTTACCTGGAATTAAACAGCAGCTTCGTAGCTGGGCTTCCTGCTTCCAGTCTTTTACCACGAACATTTTTACCCCCAGCCAGCCTTCTTTCACTAAGACATGACGTAATCATGCCTCTCTGCTGTTTTCAAACCCGTGAGGACTCTCAGTCTGACCTTCGGATGCCCTGAGTTTCCCTCCACTTGCCTTTTCAAGCCTATGCCCCTCTGCACCCCGCCCCGTGGCTCTAACCATTTGAATCTACTCATAGACATGCCTTGCTTTCCCTCCTCCTTGGCCTCTGCTTTCATTGTCAGCATCGAACAACTTAGAAAACATGTCAAAACAATACCTAGAGTTTCATTTATAAAGGTCTGCCCTAAGAAAGGACTTGGGTAAATTAGCGAAGGTTCTTGGGAAGTAAATGAAAAACTTAAAGCAACTAACCTTTACAAGAGAGAGAGATTACATTGAAAATGCAAGAGATAGGAAAAGCGTTTTTATAGGAACCACCTTCAAAAGGAAGCCATTATGCACCTTGCATAACAACGATGGAGAAGACTCCAGTTTCGCTACTCTTAAAAAAATGCCATAGTCACCTTTCACTCCTCTGACCCCGGTCATGAAGAGTTGAAGCATCTGTATTTTGGGTCTCTTGCAAAACACAGAAGTATTTTTTTCCTATTGTTAAGCATAAAAATAACAAGGATGTACCTGCTTCCGCTTATTTATTCCTCCTATTAGTGCCAGTTGCTAAGGAGGAAAAAAAAAAGCTACCATTGTTTCCTCGTGAAAGAGGTGATGCTCACGTGCCCCGTTACTTTATTAGTGACGCAGAGTCACCTCGGGGTTGCGGCGTGTGGCCTCTCCACCATGGCAGAATGATGACACGAAGGAGACCCAGTCTTTAATCTTCTCCCTGTTGATAGGAAGAAACTCACAGCTGGCGTGTGCTCCTTTTGAACCAGAGAAGGGTTCTTTTATTAAGGTTGGAACAGGCAGTGGGAACAGGTACCAGGGAAATAAAGATTTTTTTCTGAAGTAGCTTCGATGACCCGCGGGCTCCTCACCACCCCCACACTTGCACCCTAGAATTAATCTTCACGCCACCTCTGTGAGGAGCGCTCGGGGAAATGAGAAGAACGCTGGAAAATAACAGTAATAATCATAGGGTTTGGAGCTCTCGGCTTTGACACGGATTTCTTTTGTGTTCTCAAGTGAGCCCCTTAACCTGTCAGCGCCACTTTTGTGCAGCTATCCAGGTGTGCTTCCCTTTGGGGGGGGGCATGTATTTATGAAGAATGCGTTTGAATGAATTTAGAGAAATCACGTCTTCTTTGCTATTGACTTTTTGTGACAATGTAAAAAGAAAGCTTTTGGCCTTGGGCTTCACCTGCAACAGATCAAGGCTCCTCATACTTTGGCGTCAGCATTCGCTGCCTCCTCTCACAGCTTCCTCCCTTGACCTTGGCCTCTGCCAAACAGATAATCATCTCTGAAGGATCTATTAGGCACCTCAGCTAGCACCAGGAGTCCCTCTTAAAAACTGAAGAGTCCTTCAGGGATGAGCATTGCCCCTCCCTAATATGGGTAGTTTGTGCAGACGTTTGTGAATTGGTTATTTTTTTTTTTAAGATTTATTTATTTATTTAAGAGAGGATGGGGGAGAGAGCAGAGGGAGAGGGAGACAAGCAGACTCCCTGCTGAGCAGGGAGCTCGTTCCCACAACCCATGAGATCATGACCTGAGCCGAAATCAAGAGTCGGACACTGAGCCAACTGAGCCACCCAGGCGCCCCTGTGTATTGGGTCCTTTTATGTGAAATGCATCTGGGGGGATGGTGATAGCGTTGTGGGTTGAATTGTGTCCCCTCAAAATTTGGATATTGAAGTCCCAATCCCCAGTATCTCAGGATGTGACCTTTTTTGGAAATTGGGTTGGGTTATTGTTGATGTAATTAGTTCAGATGACGTCATACTGGACTCCTAATCCAATAAAACAAATGTCCTTATAAAAAGTTTGGGGGGCACCTGGGTGGCGCAGTCGTTAAGCGTCTGCCTTCAGCTCAGGGCGTGATCCCGGCATTCTGGGATCGAGCCCCACATCAGGCTCCTCCACTGGAAGCCTGCTTCTTCCTCTCCCACTCCCCCTGCTTGTGTTCCCTCTCTCACTGGCTGTCTCTCTGTCAAATAAATAAATAAAATCTTTAAAAAAAAAAAGTTTGGATGCAGAGACATGTACCCAGGGAGAATGCTGTGTGAACCTTGTAGTTCTACCACCACAAGCCCAGCAACTACCAGAAGTTAGGAGACAGACATGGAACAGACCTTCCTTAGGACTTCAAAGGGAGTATGGGCCTGGGACACCCTGATTTCAGATGTCTAGCCTCCAGAACAGTGAGACAATACAGCTCTGTTGTTCTAAGACACCAGTTTGTGGTACTTCAGTATGGCCGCCCTAGGAAGCAAATACCGGGACTTTCCAAAATATTTTCAAAAATAAGGAAGACTATCCAGATGGTCTTGAAGAGTGTGGCCATGGGCTGCTCTTCAAAGTATGTTGTTTATTGGTTTAAGACATTTTATTTGTCTGTGTGTCTATTTTTTATTGTATAGACAGGAAACATTCTGTGCTATCTTATGACTTACCTATCCTGGCCGATGAGGAAGTATTCCCTGTTAGTGGTTCGGATGGACATCACCTCATCAGGGTGACATTTAAACATCTTATGTATGGATTGCATTTTTTCATGGCCACTTATGCCAACTTCCACACTGGAATTTCTGTCAGGTACAGACACAAAGTATTAAACAGATTCAAACATAAAGACTAGCGTTTTACATTAGGATTCAAGTGGAATAAAATTTGGATCTGCTTGATCAATGTTTTGGAAACTGTCCGATAATTTTAGAAAATAAGTTAAGATCTGGTTCATCACTGATTGAAAATACTTTGCTCAGCCTCAAACTTAATTCAAAACTTCTTTTTTTCAGTTGGAGTCTTTGTTCTACAAAGTATAGTGTTTTCTAATTTTCGTTTTGTACGTAATGTCCGAAAGAGAAGACAAAAAAAAAGCCAATCTAAATACTTTCTAAAAATCCATCTTGGTTTAATGAAATGATGATTGTATTTGCCCTCATCCATAAATTAAGTGAATCAAAATCTGTTGTTACTAGATGCTTATTAATAATTCATGAACTATAGCATACAATAGAAAATAAGTATTTAGCTATGTTTTACTCAAAAACATTCCTCATTTTAGCTTCTTTTCAGCAACAAATATTGTTGAGTGTGAAGCCTTTGGTTCTTTCCGTCAATGATTTAAATTTTGATTTGCATGCACCTTGTTAGTATTTGCTGTTATAAACAGTTTTCTCGATTGGATACACACCGGTCAATTTCAATGGACCCTCGGCGATGTTGGTCTTTGTAATAGGAAAGACGAAGTCTCCTTTCCCCACTCTTTGAAAGAATGAAAAACCGCTTTTTCCAAGAAGACTGAAAAATGAAAACATTTTGCATCTTAGTTAAATCTCAGAGGAAGAGAAAGGATTTTAAAAATGCTCATAAGCCTGGTGGGAGGCCTGTTAAATCATGGTGAATACTTACAGCGGAGAAGAAAAGCTGAGGAGGTGGTGATTTAATAAAGTAATCTTGTTTGCAGACTTCATTTTCATAATAAAATGTAAATTGTTTGCCTAATAAAAGAAAGTGAACAGACTCCATTTGTTCCCTGCAAATTTTGGAAAAGAACTGCTTCAATTGGAAAACACTATTTACCTCTGGAAAAGTCTTCAAATTATTCAGTTACGGCAAAGAACATCTATAATAGGCCAGGAAAACAAAGAAGCCAAAGGACAAGGAGTGCTCTTATTCGTCCACAATCAGGACCTTCCTTCAGACGACACATGGAAGTTCCTTAATGTCTAGCATCTGGGGGCACGTTGCTGGCTTTTCTAGATGTAAGCAAAGGTTTGTCTCTATTCTTGTTGAAGAACCAGCCGGAGGAGCAGGATAATTCTGCCTTGCCTTGGCTTAGCAAACAAAAGAAAAAACCACCTGCTATTGAAAATGAGGCGGCAGAGTGGTTAAATCACAAGGTTTCCAAAATGTGAACTGCATCTCAGTAAGTATTAAAATTTATAGGTTTTTTTTTCTGTAGTTTCAAAAATGTCTTCAAGAAATCTGCACTACGTTCATTTAGAAAAATGCAATGCTGTTAAAATAAAATTTATTAAAAAAAAAAAAAAGCTTGATTTTGCTTTCACATCCAGGCTGTGGTTCTAGTTTGTCCATGGTTTTATAAAAGACAGCCTTTACTAAAGAGTTAGAGCCTTTTTATTAAGTGGAAACAGAATGAGGATTAGGGAGCACAGCTGATGGAGACATGATGCTACAGTCTATCTAGTAATTTTTTTAACCTTTTTTAAGAATATTTTTTAATGATTTTATTTATTTATTAGAGAGAGAGAGAGAGAGCACGACGAGTAGGGGCAGCAGGCAGAGGGAGAAGCAGACCCCCTGCTGAGCAGGGAGCCTGATGTGGGGCTCAATCCCAGGACCCTGGGATCATGACTGAGCTAAAGGCAGACGCTTAACTGACTGAGCCACCCAGATGCACCCCTTTTAAAACATTTTTAAAAAAAGTTTATTTATTTAAGTAATCTCTACATCCAACACAAACTCATGATCCTGGGATTAAGAGTCACATGCTCTTCCAACTGAGCCAGCCAGGTGACCCCAGAATCTAGTAATTAGGCAGCTGTCCTCACCTTGCCTCCTTCTCCCTCTGCAGCAACTCTGCCTGCTCTCCATCCCTCATGCCTTCACACCCGTGTGCGCGCGCACACACACACACACACACACACTGGAAAAGTAAAACAGAAGGAAACAATATTGCAATTAGCTCCTCTTTAAAATCGTCATGTGGCCTTGGACAAAACTCACAGATGTAGTTACTGTACAAGTATTTATACAGCACGTTGGATCACTAAGTCTCCCTGTTTCCTCTTCTGTAAAATGGAGGCAACAGCACTGACCTTACAGATTTGTGGTGAGGACTGAAGGAGTTAATGCATGGAAACCTCTCAGGACTGGGCCTGGCACACAGTAGGGCTCACTGAAGAGTAGCTATTATTAATAACAGAGGAAACTTTAGCCTTTATCATTTGTAAAATAAACCAGTCTCTCATCTGCCTATAACTTAGGTGCTCTCACTCAATTTAGAGTGCTCAATAGATGTCGATATTTTATGAAAATTTAGTCTTAAAAGTCTCTGATAACATTGTATACAATGAGCAGAATCTTTTTTTAAGGGGCGGAGGGGCAGAGGGAGAAGGAAAGAGAATCTCAAGCAGGGTCCACGCCCATCATGGAGCCAGACGCAGGACTCAATCTCATGACCCTGAGATCATGACCGGAGCTGAAATTAAGAGTCAGATGCTCAGACTGAGCTACCCAGGTGCCCTTACAAGTAGCAGAATCTTAAAGTAAAGTAAATATCTGTGAAAACGTTGCCCAGTTTAGGCATTCCCAGGGGGTCCCCAGTACTCACACTGATTACTAGCTCCAGGGCACGAAAACTCTGACGGTGTTTGTTGACCGCGGCAATGGCACTGTTTTCTCCAGAACTGAAGCTGAGGAATCACCATAACTCTCACCCTTCCATCAGCGTTATGGCCAGTCAGTGATTACATCATGCCTATTTTCACTTCCTGAATACTTCTGGGATCCATCCCTATTTCTCTGTTCCTACCTGCACTGCCTTCAAGACCTTCAAGCGTTTCAGTATGTTTCAATTCATGTGAATTCGAGGCCTGTATATGTTTTTCACTGTACTGTTTCAGTAGCTGTCCAGTTTGACCCCCTAACTCCAGTCTTGACATCTTCAACTCCATCCTTGACATATCCCTGAGACTAAACGCCAACTCTGACTGATCTAGCACTTTGGGCAAAGACAGAATAACAGGGACGGGTTTAGCAGACAGAATATATAAAATAGTGGTTTTCAAGACAGTGAGCATGGGCAGTTAAAGTCACTGATCCCTAAGAGACAGGAAACAATCAGGGTAGGCCCTACAATTCCCTTGAGAGAGATTCCAGGCTATAGCATAAGAAAGGGGAACTGAGGTGGAACCAGGTGGATGCCTGGGTTGAGGAGACAGAGCTAAGAGTTCAGGGAGATCGAGGCACTAGGGTTCACAGGACAGAGTGCCAGAGAGGAGAGGGCTGCACACAGGAAGAACCACAGAAACGTGCATCAAGTTCTTAAGTACTCAAGATTATTAATCAATATATGGGTGTGAGGAAACTGCCCAAGGCCAGAGAATTTAAAGAAAATTATAAACCCAGAGATCCAAGCAGGTCAGGAACCCAAACACAAGGTACATGAAGAAAACTACACTAAGGCACATTGTAATCAAATTGCTCAAAACCAGTGATAAAAGAGAAAAAACCTTAAAATCAGCGGGGTTGGGGTAGGGTGGGGGTGGAATATGTATGCAGAAGGGAAAAAACAGGAAACAATCAGGGTAGGCCCTACAATTCCCTTGAGAGAGATTCCAGGCTATAGCATAAGAAAGGGGAACTGAGGTGGAACCAGGTGGATGCCTGGGTTGAGGAGACAGAGCTAAGAGTTCAGGGAGATCGAGGCACTAGGGTTCACAGGACAGAGTGCCAGAGAGGAGAGGGCTGCACACAGGAAGAACCACAGAAACGTGCATCAAGTTCTTAAGTACTCAAGATTATTAATCAATATATGGGTGTGAGGAAACTGCCCAAGGCCAGAGAATTTAAAGAAAATTATAAACCCAGAGATCCAAGCAGGTCAGGAACCCAAACACAAGGTACATGAAGAAAACTACACTAAGGCACATGGTAATCAAATTGCTCAAAACCAGTGATAAAAGAGAAAAAACCTTAAAATCAGTGGGGTTGGGGTAGGGTGGGGGTGGAATATGTATGCAGAAGGGAAAAAAACAAACAAACTGTAAGTAAGATATTAGATTTCTCATCAGAAACAATGCAAGCAAAAAACCAGTGGTGCAACATATTTAAAGTACCGAAAGAAAAACACGTCATTCTAGAATTCTAAATACAGCAAAAGGGGTGTCTGGGTGGCTCAGTTGTTAAACTTCTGCCTTCGGCTCACGGCATGATCCCAGGGTCCTGGGATCTATCCCCGCATCGGGCTCCCTGCTCCGCTGGGAGCCTGCTTCTTCCTCTCCCACTCCCCCTGCTTGTGTTCCCTCTCTCGTTGGCTGTCTCTCTCCCTGTCAAATAAATAAATACAATCTTTAAAAAAAAATAAATGCAGCAAAAATATCTTTCAAAAAGAAAGGCAGTTTCAAGACATTTTTCAGACACACAAAAGCTAAAGGAATTCAGCAACAGGAGGCGTGCATTACAAGGAAGTCCTCTGGGTGGAAAAAAATTATACCAGTGGAAACTTGAAATTTTTTAATAATGATTGCTTTTTATTTTATTTTATTTTTTTATTTTATTTTTTTAAGATTTTATTTATTTGAGAGAGAGAGAGATAACGAGAGAGCGCACAAGCAGCGGGTGGGGAGAGGGAGAAGCAGACTCCCCACCGAGCAGGGAGCCTGATGTGGAGCTGGATCCCAGGACCCCAGGATCATAACCCAAGCTGAAGGCAGATGCTTAACCGACTGAGCCACCCAGGCACCCCTGGAAATCCGAATTTATATAAATGAATGAACAACACTGAATGGTGACTCCAAAGGAAAATATTTGAATCATTTTCTTATTATTTAAAACATACATATGCAGCTAATGAATCACTGAACACTACATCAAAAACTAATGAGGTACTATACGTTGGCTAATTGAACATAATAATAATAATAAATAAATAATAATAAATAATAATAAAAAATAGAGCAAAATAAATACAATTTTAAAAATTAATAAATAAAAAAGAATAATAAAGTAATAAACCAAATATCCTACCTACTACACAATTTATTAAATAAAACATTCCATTGCCTTTNTCCGCTGGGAGCCTGCTTCTTCCTCTCCCACTCCCCCTGCTTGTGTTCCCTCTCTCGTTGGCTGTCTCTCTCCCTGTCAAATAAATAAATACAATCTTTAAAAAAAAAATAAATGCAGCAAAAATATCTTTCAAAAAGAAAGGCAGTTTCAAGACATTTTTCAGACACACAAAAGCTAAAGGAATTCAGCAACAGGAGGCGTGCATTACAAGGAAGTCCTCTGGGTGGAAAAAAATTATACCAGTGGAAACTTGAAATTTTTTAATAATGATTGCTTTTTATTTTATTTTATTTTTTTATTTTATTTTTTTAAGATTTTATTTATTTGAGAGAGAGAGAGATAACGAGAGAGCGCACAAGCAGCGGGTGGGGAGAGGGAGAAGCAGACTCCCCACCGAGCAGGGAGCCTGATGTGGAGCTGGATCCCAGGACCCCAGGATCATAACCCAAGCTGAAGGCAGATGCTTAAGCGACTGAGCCACCCAGGCACCCCTGGAAATCCGAATTTATATAAATGAATGAACAACACTGAATGGTGACTCCAAAGGAAAATATTTGAATCATTTTCTTATTATTTAAAACATACATATGCAGCTAATGAATCACTGAACACTACATCAAAAACTAATGAGGTACTATACGTTGGCTAATTGAACATAATAATAATAATAAATAAATAATAATAAATAATAATAAAAAATAGAGCAAAATAAATACAATTTTAAAAATTAATAAATAAAAAAGAATAATAAAGTAATAAACCAAATATCCTACCTACTACACAATTTATTAAATAAAACATTCCATTGCCTTTAAAAATTTTAAAATTCAATTGGTTGTTCAAACAATAATACTAACAATATGTTGTGCAGATAATAGCATAAGTGTAAGAAAAATGCAATTTCAATAAATAAAATGCGTGAAAGCCAGGAGGGGAAAATGGAAGTATACTTCTGTAAAATTCTTATGTAATATGTGAATTGGTATAATATCACTTGTAATAAGATAGACTGGGATATGTTAAAGATATACACTATCATTCCTAAAGCAACCACTAGAAATAACAAANATAAACCCAGAGATCCAAGCAGGTCAGGAACCCAAACACAAGGTACATGAAGAAAACTACACTAAGGCACATTGTAATCAAATTGCTCAAAACCAGTGATAAAAGAGAAAAAACCTTAAAATCAGCGGGGTTGGGGTAGGGTGGGGGTGGAATATGTATGCAGAAGGGAAAAAAACNAACGAACAGTTACAATTCATAAGCCAGGAAAGGAGATAAAAAGTATCATAAACGTACTCAATTAATTCAAAAAAGGATGAAAAAGAGGGAAAAGATGAACAAAGAAAAAATGAGACAAATAGGAAACAACATTATGATAGACTCAAACCTGATCATATCACTAATCATTATAAGTCTAAACAATTCAATTAAAAGAGATTAGTCAGATTGGATAAAAAAGCAAGACCCAACTGTGTGGTACTTATGAGAAATACATTTTATTTTATTTATTTATTTATTTTTTNCGAAAGAAAAACACGTCATTCTAGAATTCTAAATACAGCAAAAGGGGTGTCTGGGTGGCTCAGTTGTTAAACGTCTGCCTTCAGCTCACGGCGTGATCCCAGGGTCCTGGGATCTATCCCCGCATCGGGCTCCCTGCTCCCCTGGGAGCCTGCTTCTTCCTCTCCAACTCCCCCTGCTTGTGTTCCCCCTCTCGTTGGCTGTCTCTCTCCCTGTCAAATAAATAAATACAATCTTTNTTTATTTATTTACTTGAGAGAGAGAGAGAGAGCGCCAGAGAGAGGGAACACAAGCAGGGGGAGTGGGAGAGGAAGAAGCAGGCTCATAGCGGAGGAGCCTGATGTGGGGCTCGATCCCATAACGCTGGGATCACGCCCTGAGCCGAAGGCAGATGCTTAACGACTGAGCCACCCAGGCGCCCCAAGAAATACATTTTAAATATAAAGACAGAAATAGGTTATAAATAAAAGGTCAAAAAAAGAACATACTATGCCAAAGCAGCCTAAAGAAAGCTGGGTTGGCTATATTAACATCAGATTTCAAAACAAAAAAAATATTACCAGGGTTAAAGTTCTTTTTATAATGATAAAGGGGTCAATTAATCAAGAGGACCTAATAATCGTACATATTTATGTGCCTAATAACAGAGCTTCAACCTACATGAAGCCAAAACTGATAGAACGGCATGGAGACGTAGAGAAATGCACAGAGTCAGAGATTTCACTACCCTTCTCTCCATAACTGGTAGAAAAAATAGGCAGAAAATCATAAAGATAGAGTGGACTTGAACAACACTGTCAACAAACTTGACCTGATTGATATTTATAGACACTCAACACGGCAGCATGGGCGCCCTTCTCCACGGCACAGGCAACATGTACCAAGACAGGTCATATTCTGGGCCACAAAACCAGTCTCAATACATTTGAAAGGATCCAAGGTTTACAAAGTATATTTTCAGAACATAATGGAATCAAATTGGAAATCGATAACAGAAAACTTTTGGGAGTGAGGCATATGTTCATTATCTTGATTGTGGTGATAGTTTCCCAGGCATACACACACATCAAAACTTATCACATTGTACACTTTAAATATGTGCAGCTTATTGTATGTCATTTTCACCACACAAAGCTGTTTCAAAAAATATGACCAGCCTAAAATGCAAACCTAATGAGCCCTTTCTCTTGCTCAAAAGGCTTCGAGGATTCCTGGTCATATGAGGTCAAGGTCTGGCACAGTAGAGTGCCTCGGCCTCATCCGGTACTCTCCCTTGTCCTACTTTATACATGCATTGTCCTTTGACATATCCTGCCTCTAACCCACGCATTGTTTTGGCTCATGCCATCCCTCTCTGCTGAGACGTGCTCTTTTCCAATCTCTTTTAAAATCCTATACATCTTTTAGGGTCCGGCTTAAAGCTTTCTCATCAGACGTCTCTGGATTCCCATAACTACTTGCATGCTCTTCCTTAGATCCCCATAACATTTCACACTTATTTCATGATTCCTATCATACCCTGATTATTTGTGCTTCTCTTATCTTTTCAATACAGCTGCTCACATGTGTTTAACTTCCCCCCAAAATTTATAAACTCACTGAGAGCAATGACTCTATAACTTAATCTGTATATTCTCTGTAATATGAAGTGCAGTGACTTTACTAATAACAGGTGCTTTGAATAGATATTGAAAACTATTTATTTTTAAATCAAACTGGATAAATTCCTTTCTAAATTATTTCATCCTACACTCAGCTTTCCTAAGTACCCCTTCTATGAGCTACGTCAACATGAACAAGGACCTTTGAATAATATACCTTGAGCTACCTCTCTAATAACAATTAAGGCAGTTTCTCCAAGTGAGAATTTCCTACTAAGTTACAAAATAGTTTTCAGTTTTTTCTGGGCTATCGTTTGTCTTAGTACCATCTCCAAGCGACAGATGGAACATTTGGTTAATGAAAATCAGAAAATGTCAAATTTCTAGATAGGTGAGCTCTTATAAAATAATTAACGGAACCCCACAGCCCCTGTCACACTCTCCATACGAGGAACCATTGTCCCAGAATGCTGCCCACTGGCCTCACTAAAACTGTCTTCCATACCCTGGTTAGCTTGACGAGAATTGCTCGTCATTTTCAATAAAGTTTTTTACTTCAGAGAGTATATCCCCAGGTACCTGGACTCTTCTGAGGTTTGGGTTCCATTCTGGTTGTCTTTTCTCATCTGTCAAAAGGAAGAGTTAAAAGCCAGTTAGTCCTCAAACAGCAAAAGGAAGAGTTAAAATCCAGTTAGTCCTCAAACAGCAGTGTGCTTCACTGATTAGCAATTCCATCATGGGGCATCAGGATGGTGCCCCCCAATGTTATCAGCCTCCTGCTTTCCATTCTTTCCCCAAGACTGATAGTCGCCACAGTAACAAGGACACATCCAAGCAACTTGTGTTCACCAGGTGGCAGTTCTGCGGAGGCATGACGGAAGGAGCCGTGTTCCCTGGACTTTCTCTGCTCCTGCTCCATTAGGGACTCTGACAACAAAGCCCCTGCGGGAAACAGCACCAAGGAGGAGAGACAAGAACAGGGCAGAGGGCAGGAGGCTACGGCCCAATGCAGCTGAGAAAGCACATCTAGCCAAGAGGAAGCATAAGATAAGCCCTTCTCCATGCCAGGAACTTGCTTTCTGCAGAGGGAAACTGACAAGCGAGGACCAGGGCATATCCCTGTTCTTCAGCTGCCTTGGGTGCCTGCCTGGCTCTGGGGTGAAACTGACTCCGAGAGGTGGAGCTCTCCCCTGGCAGCTGTGCCGAGGACCCTTGAACCCCATGGTGATGGGGCCCTGTGAGGAGGGGGATCTCACAGGGCAAAGGGCCTCGGGGCAGGGGAGATCTTTGCAACCAGGGATGTGCTGGTGATCAGAGTAAGACTCTCAAAATAGGGAGAAGCATCAGACAGGGCAGTGCCAGGGCAGTCCCAGGAAAATGGGAGGAGACAAAGGGCCCTTCATACATATTTTGCATGTTATATATAATACATATAATATATCTACATATCTATATCTGTGTATAAAATACATATAACATGCAGAATATGTGTCGACCGGCTCTATGTTATGGGTAACTCTTCTGGTTAATAGTAGACTGTTTGTGGTTAAGTTTTTGGGGGAGTCGATAGTTATATGTGGATTTTCAACTGTGTGGGGGGTCATCAACCCTAATCCCCATGTTGTTCCAGATTCAACTGTATATGTATATAAATACTGGATTTCCTACATAACATGTATTTCATGTTACATATATGAATTTCATATTACATATATGAAATCCAGAATATGTATACATACGTGAAACCCATTATATATGAAACCTATTATACAAATTTTGTTTATATCACATAAGCAAAATACATATGTTTATGTGATATAAGCAAAATTATACCTTATATATGGAATCTCATTCAATTTCATATATATTTTTTTTATAAAACATATAGATTTCACATATATTTTTACATATAATACTGTAAAATGACACTACTTTTACGATGGTATAATACTCATTTTACAAAGCCCTTTGCCTTTGACCACAGAACCAACAAGAAGCAAAGCAAGAATTCTAACCTGGCGGTTGTCTGAACCACTCTACTTTTTCCTCCTATTTAAGAAAGAAGAATTAAACCTTTTCAGAGTCCTGCTTGCATTTCTTGTCATTGCCCGCAAACAAAAAAGCCATTCAGATTATCTCTTTGATCTCATTCGGGGCATCTACCCACGATCATTGCCTACAACCTGCTCATTTTAATGTCATTTGGAATTTGATCAGCATGATACCAAGAGGTCCTATTTCCTTCTGCCTTTACAGTTATGAACCAAGAGCCCCAAACAGCAATTTTCCTCAATTAATCTTTCAGATTACCACAGCCTTGAGAACCTAAAACATTCAAACCAAGCAATACTTACTAGAAGCCAAGGGGTTGCTGGTTCAGTTCTCAGCAGAGTGCCCCGTCCCTGGGTCTCCTGACCTCATCGCCGTTCACTCTGAGCTCTGAGTGGTGAGGTGAAAATTAAATACAATCTGTTTGAAATGTGAACCAACAGGAAGTTCCTAAACTACTAACTTGGGGCAGATTTTATGCTTGCCTTTAGCTAGTATGGAAGCTGTTGTCCTAGGGGAAGTCCTGGGCTTTCATTCTTTCTGTGGCTTGGCACAGAACTGCCTTGGCATTCCAACCGTCTAGCATCAGAAAATAAAAGCAAACAAATAAAAAAAAATCCCTCTAGCTTTTGTTCATAGTCACAATGTTTCTCATTGAGAACAGTGTCAACTTTGACCTCGTACACTCATTACTGTTGAAATAATGCCTTTGCTTCCCACCCATCCATATCCTCCCAATATTCTCCTGGGGAAGGTAGGGGAGATTCCTTTGTTCCAGATGAGGAAATAAAAGCCTGACTTCTCCAACACACTTGCACACGCCAATGGTCTCCAGGATTATCTGCCTCTTCATCCATAACAGAGTTGTCATCAACAGGGTGGCACGAGGCAGGCTCTCCCGTACGGCCACCCAACAATGCCTAAAAATGAGAGTTTTGCTCACTGCCCCCCCCGCTTGTGTGCTCTCTCTCTCTCTCTCTCTTTCTCAAATAAATAATATAAAAATCTTTAAAAAAAAAAAGAGGTTTGCTCACAAAAGACAATGGCAGTCAAGCCTTGTTGAAATTCTCTCTTCTCTTGGCTTCCAATGTACTCTGCTTGTCTGGTTCTCTTCTGCACTGATGTATTTGCTTCGTCCCTTCGCTTGTTCCTTTACCTGTATCCAGTGCATTCATTTCAGAATCCCCAGTTCCTTCTTTACATGTTCCCCCACTCTGCAAGTATTTCTTGATGCTGGGAATGTTGAGAATCTCTTGAGATTGGTGACCCTGAATTTATCAAGAGTCCTGTCTGACCGATGTGTGGTTTTCTCTAGTGGCATTCAGCTGTTCAGGAGCAGAATGGGGGAGCTGAGGGGTGAAGTTCATTTCAGGTTAATGGTGTTGTTTTTTAAAATATTTATTTATTTATTTATTTATTTAATGCCAGGAAGATACTGCAGCTAGACAAAGGAGCAAGGGAACTTAGCGTATTTGCAAAAGCCTGCCCCAAAGGATGAACCATGGAATCAGAGGGGCGTACAGAGGAGAGAGAATAGAAGGGGACTCCTAGGGAGGAAGTACTGGTGAGATTGAAGAAAGATAGAGCAAATTGGCTGGAAAGATAAGAAGTGATGCTTGAGGTCAGCATGATTGACCGATGATCTTAAAACTAGAGCTGTTGCAGGGAGTGAGTGATTTTGCTATAGTGTAGAAGGAAGGTCATTGCTGATGAGGAGGTCAAGGAACTGAGAGGGTAGGGTGTTTGGTTATCCACGTGGACATCCAGTTTATCCTTTTTGAAGCTCTCTAAAGGTTTTTGAAATATGAGAAAGAGAATAAAGGTAATCATCTACCCACCTTCCCCAACACGTATACAACAGTCTATTTTTATACTTGGTTTCATTTGTAAAAGCAAAAGCAGACACACATGTCAAAGGAGGACCCTTGGATCCATAGAAGATTGAAGTCAGAATCCTCTTTATTTCAAAAGAATTCTTGGGTCCAGTTTCTGGGGAAAAGGGGATTTCTATAGGTCATAGAGGATGGCCTGAAGATTGTGGCCTAGGGAGACAGCTAACAAGACCACCACTGGGGCCAGACGAAGGATGATGGGGCTTCTTTTTTCTTCCTTTCCTTTCCCCTTATTGCCATGAATCCTTATATTGCCCACCTGGTTGGACTTGGAGCAGTGGGGTCAGGGTTGGTAGGGAAGGGGTAGCGATGTAGCTCACAATAGGAAGAGAGAGAAACAAGCAAAGTAGGAAGGAGACTCCCAAAAGTTGGGACCCCACAAAGTAGCTTCTTTCCTGAAAGCCCATCTCCTGCATAGGGTATGATAGAACTCCTGACACCCTATGTTTCTTAGATCCTCCTGTTGGTCAGCAATGGGGCTTCCCTGCTTCTCAGTTTATTTGTACTTCAGTTTCTATTGTAACAGAAGTAACTATCTTTCATTTCTGGGCCTGGAGAAGAAAGAACATGTTTTATATAGATTTTGAATAAGTTGTGAATTTGAGGAATCAGGCAAAACCCCCAAAATCAGCACTTAGCATTATTTTATTCTTTTGCCTTTTGTCCTGGGAGGTGTGTGGGGGTGTGTGTGTGTGTGCGTGTTCATGCGTGTTAATGCTTGTATCACTTTCATTTCCTGTTCAAGTTGAAGGCAGTTAATAAGAAAGAATATTTTATTTCAGAATTTATTGATACCAATTGGATAGCAAGCACTATTGGGGGTAAAAGAAGAATTAAACACAGACATTGTTCCTAGTTGACCTTATAAGTTAATATGGGAGCTAAGTGGCATAAGAAAACAAGCAGTGTGTTAGTCAGGGTCTTAGCAGAGAATAGCACTCCAAGCATTTGTGGAAGAGAGTTATTAAAGGGACTGTCTATAGAGGTGTTGGCTGGATTAAGAGAACTAACAAGGGGTGGGGAAGCATTCAGTGTCTAGCAATAGTGGGAAGCCTTTCCCTCCAGGCCTGCAGGAATAAGAGGAGGGAGTAGCATTTCCAGATTTCGATGAGAGTGGTAGGTGTGGCTGAGGTGCCACGACACAGAAGCAGTGGTTGTAGGAAGGCAGACATGGCCACTGTCAAAACCATGGCCCTCATGGAGAGAGCAGGGGTGCGTAGAGGTGGGGTAGGAAGGGGAGAAGCCAGCAAAGAAGATTAGAAAGGAGCAGAGGAGTACGTGACAACGCAGAAGCATGTGGTATCTGGAAGCGGAAGCAAATGTTTTGGAAGGAGGGCAGGGTCATCCATGTCAAATGCTGCCAAGAGGCTGAGCAAGATGAGAACTGGCACTGGATTTGGCAACATGGAGGCCATCATGACCTTGGCAAGAGCTATTTTAGTGGAGTGGTGTAGAGTAGAAAATCTGATGGGTGTGGGTTAAAAAGAAAAATGGTTCATTTGCTGGGGTACAGAACATAGCAGAGAGGAGTGGAGAATAGTGGAGAGTTGCTTTGGAGAAGCAAGTGAAGATGATCCAGAAGGAATCCAAAATTAAGAATGTGAAGTGGTGAGTGCTGTCAGAGCAATGCAGATTGGGAGTCATGGAAATTCAGAGGAAGGACCTGTTCTTCCAAAGATGGAAGAGGATGAAACCAAAAGGGAGATCTCATGGAGGAGGTTACACCTCATCTGGGTCTTGAAGCCTTCCTACCCTCCCACTCCCCAATTATCCCTGGGGCACATGTGACTCTTGGATAGTAGACATTCTCTTGATCCTGGCCTTCGCCTCACCCACTGGTTCATAGGCAGAAGGAATCTGCACTGTGAGTGGATGCTGGATCAAGGACTCCCTTTCTTCCTCTGGGTGGTGCAATGTGTGGAAGGAAGAGCATTTTGCTTCCTTGAGGGAAGCCAACCTGAAAATGAAGCTGACACAAGGAAAGAGTACAGCTGAAAGAATCACAGAGATGCAGAGCATTCCTCTTGATGACTGCAAACTTGGGGTCAAACCATGCTTGAATTCCATCTTTCCTCTGGACTCACTGTTTGGAGAAACTGATATTCCCTTGACTATTTAAGTCAATTTACATTAAATGGTCTTGTGCAAACAGAAATCATTTTGATTGAGAGATGTTATGATTTGAACATTAGGAATTGGCCCAGGGATAGAGATGGGGGAGGGAGTTTGGAAGAAGAGAAAGGATAAAAAAGGAACAGTAAAAAAGGAGATAGCATACTATTTTGGGGCATGGAATCAGACTTTCCAGGTTCATTGCTATGCTCTGTGAACTTGGAGAAGTCACTTAACCTCGCTATGCCTCAGTTTCCTCAACTTAAAAGTGAGAATGATAATAGTTACCTGATAAAGTTGTGATGAGGATTAAATGAGCAAATATTTGTTTTTTTTAAAGGTTTATTTATTTATTTGAGAGAGAAAGAGACAGAGAGTGCAAGCATGAACAGGGGGAGGGGCAGAAGGAAAGGGGGAGGGAATCAAGCAGACTCCCTGCCGAGTGCGGAGTCCCACATGAGGCTCAGTCTCATGACCCCAAGATCATGACTTGAGCTGAAGAGTTGGACGCCTACCCGACTGGGCCACCCAGGTGCCCCTCTGCTAGATTTTATTAGATGCTATTTTATCTTTGTGCATGCCTAGTTACCTTTGCTTGGGTACTGGATATAATATTTGGAACATCATATGTAGAAAATAATTTGAAGGCTAAGGAGATATCATCCTTGAGAGAATTTAATTTATGCCTCTCAGGTACCTGCTGGTACTAGCTATCTCGTTTTTTCATCCATTAAGATGAGGCAAAATGAGCAGATATTTGTGAAGAGCTTACAAGAGTGCTTGGAGGGTAGTAAGTACTTTACAAGTGTTTTTCAAATAAATCAGTGGTGTTGTGTCTGCCATTTGCAACTGAGTTTGGGCATAAGCCCCACCTCTAATGAGAGGGGCTAAGCTCCCTGATTCTGAAGACTTTCCAAAATACTCCACATAGTGACAGTGTGGGTGCCAGGTCACTCTTTCCGTGTTTCACATGAATAAATAGAGGCCCCAGGAGGCTGAGAAATCATCTAATAAGAGAGAACCTGGTAACACACATCATGGCAGAGCCAAACCTCACCAGATCTAGAATTAGGACACCAAATTTATGCTGTGGTCTACTTCAATTCACTAGGAGAACTTGGAGTTGTCCTCTTTCTCCTTCTTGAGGTAGGAAGTGACAAGATGACTGCCAGGTACCTAACAGCCCTCATAGTCTACGGGTCTCATGATGCCACCTTAATTGATTCTGTAGTTTACCATTTACAAACCATTTGCCATGTTTCCTTCTGTTCACACAAAAACCTCATGACAAGAGGCAAGGCAGATACCATTCTTCCTGTTTTACCACCAAGAAGGGAAACCAGCTGATAAAAGGTTTGATATCAGTGGTGCCTGGTGGCTCAGTCAGTTGAGCATCCGATTCTTGATTTCGGCTCAGGTCATGATCTCAGGGTCCTGGGATCTGTCGGAGACAGAGAGAGAGAGAGAGAGCACAAGCAGGGGGAGCAGCAGGCAGAGGGAGAGGGGGAAGAAGGCTCCCCGCTGAGCAGGAAGCCTGATGTGGGACTCGATCCCAGGACCCTGGGATCATGATCTGAGCCAAAGGCAGACACTTAACAGACACCCCACCCAGGTGTCCCCCGCTTTATCTTTCTTTATAACACTTCTCACTATATGAAATACATGAACTACTTGTATTTTCTAGTAAAATATAAATTCCATGAGGACCGAGACTGTTTTGTTACCTGTTCTATCCCCAATGCCAAGAATAGTGCTTAGCACGGAGTTCAAGAAATATTTGTTGATTGAAAAACATATGTATATATAAAAGGTTATTTCCCTGTAGGTGACTATCATGGCTTATCAAAGACAAGTGCTGGTTTCTCACGTAGGTGTGACTGACTCAGCACATGAATTCCTACATTTTTACATAACCACCCACACCTTCTAAATCTTTATGCCTGCAAGAGAAATTGGTCCTCAGCTACCACAAGCCCTGTCAGAAGTTACAGGAAAAATTGTGAGCCATCTGTGATTTCATGGAAAGTACAAATCCTCCAACACAGCCCTTTTCGATCACACACGGATCATTTGCCCTCTGGAGTGAGAGGGACCACTGTTCCCAATGGGTGTGTGGCTGTTAGAAGCTGGTGGATTCATTACAGAAAATTCTCACCTGCTTTTCTTATCTAACCCACTGCTTTTTGCTCACATCCAAACCTCCTGGTTTTAAAAGTAGCCATTCTCATTTGTTCTTGGTACTTATTTTAGAATGTTTAATTTTTTTTTAAGCAGATGGAATATACCTATCTTTACCAATTCCCTCCTCCCTTTGTTTTTATTTGTTTTTCTTTTATCCCCCTTCCCTTCTAAGGGCAGGTTACACTACAGGGTGTAACCACCCCTTAACACCCTCTCCAGTGCCCAAGGTTTCTAACCTGTTCAGCTCCCCTTTCACAGGTGGATTCTACCACTGCCTCGCAAGCCTGCTGCACGCTGGAATCACATGGAGGCGTTGAACCGCATGGACTCCTGGTCCCACTGGCAGAGATCCTGGCATCGCTGGTCTCGGCGCTGCCTGGGGCCTGGAAAAGCGCTCCAGGTGAGACTAAGGTGCAGAGACAGTTGGGAAGCATCACATCTAGTCCTTCTCATTGGGGTCTTTAGAGCCCCTGCTCTGAATAAACTCCCCAGACTCCTTGGAATTTTCCATACATCTCCTAAAATTTACAAAGACCTGGCTTTTGCTTGATGATTCAGAGTTTTCATAACGACACCCACCAAAGGAAATGTCTTCCTCACTTGATTTTATACTTCTGGGGAGTTTGCACAGCCATTTCCCACACATGATTTCTCTGACTCCTCCCTGCTTCCCCGTGAGGTGGGAATTCGGGGCCAGGGTGAGGTGACGGCAGCTGGAGCAGCTGTCTGCAGTTAGGGCCAGGTGGCCGCAGCGAGTAAACAAACAAAAAAAAACAAAGCAACAAACAGAAACAAAACAAGAATAACAAACAAAACAGAGCAAAACAAACAAAAACAACAAAACCCCTCAAAAACAGGATGCCCATTTAAATTGGAATCCTGGGAAAACAATAATTTTTTACCGTAAGTATGTTCCATGCACTATTTGGGACATACTTACACTGAAGCAAATTGTTGTTCTGAGATTCTAACTTCATGGGGCACCCTCTATTTTACTGGGCATCTGTACACTCACTGCCCACTCCTCTCCTGAAGCTCAGGCTGGTGGCTCCGCCATTCTCTTGCCTTCCTGAGATCTCCTAGCAACTCGGCAGCTTGAGCTCCTGCCCACGTTCCTCGTCTCTTCTGCATGGGTAGCCATTATCCTCAGAAAGAGCCTCTTCTGGATATTAGAATCCACTTGTAACTCCTTCCCCTCCCCCTTTTCCTTTCCCCATTCTGTGGCCTAAATTATTATACGTTCAGCCTAGTTTTAAGAAACACAATCAAATATGTATTCAGTCCTTTCTGTGTGCCAGGTATTGTGCTAAGGGTTCTGCATTCATTACTTCATTGACTCTGTACACGGCTCTTGGAGGTTGGTACTGTTTCCTAGGTACCTACGTAGGACTCTCTTCATTTTAAGATGGAAAAACAAGGTTTATGGAGGTTGAGAGATTCTTCAAGGTCATATACCTTGGAAGTTGCCAAAGCTAGGAGTTGAACAGGGCTGTCTGACTCCAGAGCCCTGGTTTTTAACTAGCATGCTTGGAAAACAAGGTGGTTCTAAGAGCCTTATGGGGGTGCAAGTCAAATCTTCTAGCTTGTTCCGTTTAACTTTCTGAAGCTCCTGGCGTTTGGAACAACCCCTGGATAGACCTCTTCCATGCCATGTGGGTGGCCCGAGAGATTAAGTGTTGACAGTATAGCAATCCATAAGACAAATATACAATTTGGAAAACTTATTTTTAACCCTGAGAAAAAGAAGGCTTTTGAAGAAAGACTTTAGTGGCCATTGCCAGCCAAGTAAACACTAAATCAACCCAGGGACAATGTTCCTTAAACACATTTGCCGAGGCTGAGGGGCAGATAGTTTACACTGATTCTGGGTAGCTGGCCACAAATGTAAAGTGTCAGAGAGGCTTTTTTTTCAAGTGTTCCATATCTTTTTTGGTATAAGCTGCCCCTGTGCTTCAGCAGTCTGTAAATATTTGCACAATTAATGTATGCTGGCAAATGTCTCAAGAGGAAAGCAGGCTTCATAATGCTAAGCAAAATTATAATTAGCAACACAAAAGAAAAAGAATTTGTCTCTTTCATCTCAGTGCTTAAAAACTGTCAGCATTTAATACAGCTGGAAGCTTCAGAAAAGATAATTTGCAAAAACTGATTTTCCTAAGCTTTTAAGGGTTAGTCCTTTACCCTGGCATAAAAAACATTCACTTGGAAATTATTTTTTCCCTTCCCTACTTAATATTAATCCAGTTAATACTAATTATGAAAGGTGATATAGAGGAAATTTCCTTTAAACATGTTAGTAATGTTGTCAAAGGGAGTGTTTTGCAGTGTGGTACCCATGAAGTACTGGAGGAAGGAAGAAGACGAGTGTCCCATCTTGTTTAGAAATGATTGCCTAAGCGATTGGAGAGGAAGAGGAAAGAAGTGTGCCTGCTGACACCAGCTGGAGAAGCAGACACCTGGACCCATCCACTGCAAGCTGAGTGCCGTCTGCTCCTCCCTTACACATCCTGGGCTTCTTTAAAAGTTGCCATGGCCTTGAAG
Source organism: Ailuropoda melanoleuca (assembly GCF_002007445.2). Lineage (NCBI taxonomy): Eukaryota > Metazoa > Chordata > Mammalia > Carnivora > Ursidae > Ailuropoda > Ailuropoda melanoleuca. Next base: position 113,214,293 of record NC_048223.1, on the reverse strand, counting down.
CTCCTGTACAGCCTCTGAAGTTCCTGGGCAAGTGTTCTCGAGTCCTGAGCACATCTGTGCCTTTGATCCTTTGCCATTCGATCTTAGGGTCAGATGGCTAGCCAGGTGTTATGGACTGAATGTTTGTGTCCCCCTAAAATTCTTATGTTGAAATCCTAGCCCCTAAATATGATGATATGTGAAGGTGGGGCCTTTGGGAGGTGATTAGATCATGCGGGTGGAGTCCTCATGAATGGATTAGTGCCCTCATGAAAGAGACCCCACCCTCCACCCCCAGAAAACTTCTTCCCCCTCCTGCCGGTGAGAATGCAGTAAAAAGGTGAAATCTATGATCCAGGAAGCCGACTCTCACCAGACATGAAATCTGCCAGTGCCATAATCTTGGACTTCCCAACCTCCAGAACTGTGAGAAATACATGTTTGTTGGTTAAGCCGCCCACTTCATGGTGATGTTACAGCAGCCTGAGCTGATTAAGACTGTGAATAGCCAGGTGTGTGAATAGTCAGTGCATTTCTGGCTCTTTGGTGATCTTTTTCCAGCTATTAAAGGCTTTGCTGCCACTTGTGCTGATCTGCAAGGCAGCCTTTTGATATCAGTATGAAGCACCTACATCAGAATAACCAGGCAGGTTTGTTAAATGAGCAGATTCCCGGTCTCCATCCCAGGAATACTGAGTGCAGGATTCTGTTTCATACACATAACCCTTAGGATCCTCAGGTACCCAGAGCTTCAGAATCTCTTAAGTAAAAATACCATCTTCTACCTACTGACCTTACTTTCCCCTTCGGTACTACCTCCTCTCAGCCTTTCTGGGGTGGCTAAAATGAAAGAGGATTAGATAGTTCCTCCGGGAACCCCTCTCTGAATCCTCAAGCAGAGGGATGCCCCCTCATCTGCATTCTGGAGTAATGTACACACAACTCCTTTACAGCCACTGTTTTACTGCAGTGATTTGTTAACTCCTCTGGGGAAAGTATCACTTCTTGGTCATCTTTCTAGCCCCACCCCTAATCCAACACCAGGAATTTAGTAGGACTCTTCCAATGGTTGCTGCATAAATCAATCTTTGGTGTCATCACAGCCCTTCTGGGAGACCTCACTTTGAGAGGCACAGACTAGAAGACATCAAAGAAACAGTCCTTGAGGCAGAAAGAGTGAGTAGAGGGTCCAGTGGACCATCTTTCTTTCTTGCTGTTCCATAAGCTTCATGTCATTGTCATCATCGCCATCTTTGATACCTTTTTATTGAGTGTTTGGTGCCAGGCATTGTGCTAATAAGCACTTCACATACATTATCTCGTTTAATCTCCACGATGTTACTACCCTTATGTGTAGATGAGGAAATAGAAAGATTGCCTGAAGTCACATGAATATAAGGTGGTCAAATGGCTGAGCTGGGATTAGAACTCAGATTGGACTGAGAGCCAGATTTCAAAACGCTAATGGTTAAAACACCTTTGCTAACCTTGGACCCTAAGAAACAAGTATGACATTGTGCTGGCTGAGATCGGCTTAAACCATTTAAGCTGGAACCAGCAATTTAGACCAAACCGATCAGACTGTTTATACTTCCCTCTCCCAAATTCTCCCTGAACGTCATGCTGTCTACTTTGGTCAGACCATCAAAACCCAAGAAATGTGCAGCCTTGTGTCTACCTGTAGCCGTAACACCATGTCCCTAAATTTAAATCTTTGACATGGTTTGGGTTTAAATGCTTAAAACGAACTTATGAGAAACTTGCCATACATGTTTATAGTGCCTTATAAATCAAAACTCATGGTAAGGCCAACTCATCACATTTGTCTTGTGCATTTCTGACTGTTGACCAAGTGATTTTTAATGGCTATTCATGCATCAACCTGCAAGCTGACAGGGTTTCCCTGTCCACATCAGCACTGTGATGGTAGCTGGGGCCTTCCAAATATGTTCTTGGTGCGTTTGTGTTAATTATGAATCAAAAAGAATTACTTGCCATCTGATCCAAAACAAAGCTCTGAGGTCTATCAAAGGGTGATCTACGGCCTGAGGGCACAGTGACCTGGAGAAGTGAAATTCACTTGGTGTCCCCCCAGGCTCTGAGGATAGGTGGGAAGAGACAAGCTCTGAGGCTTCAATGCACAACAGCTCTTGCACCAACAAAAACATGCAAGGGTTGGCTCCCTTAATCCCATTCTGTTTATGAAGACATTTGAAAGGCTGCAATTCACATTTGAAGACACGTTGAGAACATATAAGCAATCCTACTACGTCGCTCAGAAGGCTCATTTAAAATGGGGAAGGGCAGAAAAAGTCTACCATGTAAATTAAGGGTGACATGTTGTTTCACAAGAAGATATTAAGGTTAAGAGATGCCTAAAAACTCGTCTTCTGCGGAAGCTTCAAAACTTACGTGTTCTTTCACTAATTCCTTTTGGGCCTGTATGATCAGTTCCACGTTCAGAAGTGCAAGGGGGAAGCAAAGGTGTGTAAACAAGGGGTCCTTGCCCTCCAAACTGAGCTTCTCAGACAGTAACGTGCACCTGGATCCCCTGGGGACCTGCTTAAATGCAGATTTGGGTTGAGCAGGTGTGGGGCGGAACCTGGGATCCTGCATTTCCGGCAAGCTCCCCGGGGATGCTGATGTCATGGCGCACATGCTCACACACTCGATGCTGCAAGATAGGACACATCTACAAGGCAAACAATGTAAAAGAAACTTCTGATCTGCCTATCTTTGAAGAACTCTTAAGGATCCCATTTTTTCAGAAATTAGATACTTGGGGTGCTGTTACTTGTCTCTCCGCTAATGACGCAGATGAATTGCTGCTTTAACCTGGTGACCATCGAAGCTTCTCACTTGGCCAGATGTTTGCTGGAAAAGGGCATGAAAGATGAAAAGTAGAAGGAGGGAGGGGTCTGCTCCTCAGGAGTCCAAAGGCGATCTTTGGTTCCCAGAGTAGCTGGTGCCAAGATTTTCAGGCGATGGGCAGCAAGACTGGACAAAATAAAGGATTTGTTACATAGGGCCTGTGCCTTTCCAGAAGACATCATCTTCTTTCTCCCAGAGGGGCCTTCCTTTCCTGGAGATTTTAAACCATGTGACTACACTGAGCTCCAGCACTTTGAGACCTATTTTGGGCAATTCATAAACACAATAGGCTTAGCTGGTTTATGGAAATTTGCTCAGAGAAAAGGCTCAGGGCAGAGCCTAAAGCTGACTGTGAATGTATTAACAGTTAACACTAAAATAGGCTAATGGCACCTTGAGAAAAAACAAAGGGAAGCCCAGATTTGAGCCCAGGATGCCAGTGAGGATAGCATATGCCTGCACTGGCTTCCCCAGGAGCCACGGCAGGGCTGTGGCTGTTACTACTGCAAGGGGCAGGCTGGGTTCTAAATAACAAGGAGAACTAGGAACGTGTATTCACCAGGATTGAGTTCTTCTCAGAATTTCGGTTTACAGAAAGACCAGAAAGTTTAAGAATGCAGGTGTGACTGAGCACATACCCAACTTGGAATAGATCTCTGATCTTGATAAACAAGAGTGTCTGCCCAGTGAAGCATTCGAGGGTGAAGGCTCTTTCTTCACAGCCCTTTCTATCTCTGGTCTAAAGGACATGAAGGAATACTCGTTATTTGGAGGCTTAGTACCTATGATCGCTCAGAGGATTTTTAAAGAAACCCAAAACCCTGACACTTGGAATCTTTAAAGAAGCTTACAAGGGAAATGACTAGAGTGTGATAATTTTTAAATTTTTACTTCCAGTTACAATGCACTTAGGCACATTTATTTCTACGAGAGGTTCCTTTAGTAGGGTAGTCTGTTTTCCAAAGAACAGCTGGTGAATTCTGAGAATGGTAGGTAGGATGCTTATTGATTCTTGATTCACGATCTGCACTTAAATTTTGTACATTTGGTATATTTTAGATGGCAGAAAACCAGGGACAGCTCTAATAAACGGGCCCTAAAGTAGTTTTCTTAATGAAAGAAGATACCCTACTTGCTTTGATTTTGTTGACGAATTAATAAATGATAGCCCATTGCATACAGTTTTATAAGTTAATTAACTCTTTATGTGAAGAATTTCAGCTTCCAAAGTGATTGACTTACTGCTCTACTAGTGTTCCAGCTTCAAAAGAGACATGAATTATATTTTGTGTGGAGGTCAAGTCAGTGGGGTCAACTCTTACCCCGTTTTCCCATTTTTCCACTGCCATAAAAAACTTTAGAAGGAAAGCAAACTGAGCAGATTAGGAATTAAGCAACCACATTTTAATCAATAAATATGAACATCTGTGTGTTAACCGGTTATTAGGCCGAATAAAACTGTCAAGAATTCAAAAGGTAACCTTGAAAACAAAGTGCAAAAATCTTTGCCATAAACTTTTCCCCCATAGAGAATTAGCGGTAACAAAAAATTTACTCAGAATAAGGATTGGAATAATCTAAAAAGTTCTGGGTAGATTTCAAAGCTAAAAAAGATTATTTTGCACATAGTGGGTGATACAGAGATTATCTGACAACTCAGTGAATAAATGATTGAAGGGGGGAAATGTTCAACATCAGGGAATAAGATTACTCACGTTCACATTATGGGCCATTCTGATATCCATTTCTTATTTCTGCCCTACCTCACTAGGCTTTGCTGTGGTCTGTGTTTGCAGTAAATCACATTTCCCAGGGCCCCTGTCAGCTGGCTTCTAGGTAAGGTGCGGGGAGGAAGACTCGAGGGAAGGAGAGATGAAGCCCGAGTATCTCTCCACATCTGACCCAGCTGGTCTTGTCCCATCTAAGCAGGGGCTTTGTCTCTGCCATGGCTCCAATTCCCACAATCCCTTGGTGGTCCCGGCCCTCATCAGGCAGCCCCCATCACGCTGCCGGCTCCTGTGGGTCCAGCTTCTGGATTAAGGGGACCACACTTTTTCATAGTCCTAGGTGGTCACAGATTCCTTTTATTTGGCTTCACTTTTATCATTTTTGTTGGTCAGTTTCCTCTATTAAATTCCTTCTACTGAAATATCTAGAATGGTTTCTGTTTTCTATCAGACAGATATCTGATATCTGATAGAATCTTTAACATTTTTTCCCCTTTAACTTATCTGGGAAGTTTTGCATGAGAATCTGTCCTAAGCCAATGAAAAATCACTCAAATCACACTCAATACCCACTATCTGCGATACAGGTGAATACAGGCTGCTTTTTTTCAAGCACTGGAACCCTCTTGGCCAGGTGGACCCTGTCTGCCATGTCACCACCAATCACGGTGGACACAGCCAGGAATCTGTGGAGGTTGTTTCTGTTGTATGTACTGAGTGGGACAACAAGGAGAAAAATACAAACAGAAAATTCGTCTTAAGAAGAAATTACAAAGCCATCAAATGGATAACATTGTAAAAAAAGAAAGAAAGAAAGAAGAAAGTCTCCAAAAACATAAGAATGTAAGACAGCACCAGAAAGTTTCTTTCCTGTTGAATCAATAAATGTTCTTGAATTAAAAATCCTTTAGAATTTCTGGGTATTTCAAGAGCATCAGAAAAAACAAAACAAAAACGACTCATCAACAAATGATCCATAGATTTTCAGCTCAGACGCATCCCTGAAATGGTTGTTTTTTCAGAAGTAGAGTTCCTTGGTGAGCATGGAGACCACACACGGGATTTGCTTCTTCTCGTGGAAGTGGGGGTCATCAGACTGGGACTCGAAGTGCCTGGCTACCCTGTTGTTCACCCTGGTGAGGATATGCAAGATCTCCAGGCTCTTGCCGTGCTCGTTCAGGATGGAGCACAGGGCCTGCACAAACCAGGACCCGCTTCCTGGGCTCCTCCATGAGTAATAGCCTTCAACAAGACAGAAAGGAGAAGATCAGATCCGCTGAGCTGGCCGCTGCCCCACGCGCCACTAAGAAGGGGCTCTCGGTGTATGGAGCCTGCTTTTCTGAAATTATCTTACTCTCTCTGCATGCAAGATCCCTGTGAAAATTATGCGGTGTGCTCAGAGAGCAAACATCTTAGGTTTTAGAAGGCTGCATGAAGATGCCCAGCACAAGTGTTCCTGCACGGATACGTATCAAATACTTAAGTGTGTAGGAGACGAATGGGCACATGGAGCTTTCCAAAGGAAATTCTGGAGAAGCACTCTGGAACTCTTCCCTTTGTAGGGAGAGCTACTTTCTAATCCAAGCCTCAAGAGGAGAATTTGCAGGAGAGTAGAGTCAGAGATTCAAGGTTGCTGGCTTTGAAGCTGGAGGCAGGGGACCACAAGCCAGGGAATTCTAACATGCTGGAAAAAGCAAGAATGTGGATATCCCCCCTAGAGCCTCCAGAATGTTCCTTCTGGAATTCTGGGTCACCCTGTCAACCCATTTGGAACTCTGACCTCCAGAACTATTAGATAATATGCTTGTAGGTCTGAAGCCACTACGTTTCGGGGAATTTATCACTGCAGCAACAGGAAACGCATACAGCCCCAAGCCTGCAATTTGAAGGTAGAATGGCATGGTCCAGTTCACAGGCAATGGATTTCATACCTGGAACTGTAGAATAGGCGAAGAGAAAGTCAGCTTCAACGGGGATCTTATATCTAGGACTGGCATCTGTGTCATTGATTGGCCCCGAGTCGGCCTGGACCCCATCATCGAGCTCTGTCCCCCGGCAAGCCTAAGTACCAAAGCAGAGATCACTCCGTGGAGTCAGGAATAGGAACACGTGAGCTCTTCACAGCCGCGTCCCGGTGCCTAGGGCTGCACTCGGCCCGCACTAGCGGCTCAACAAGAATTTGATATATACATACATAATGAACAAAGCTTGTGTCAAATTAGCAAGCAAAGCAAATAAAAATATTGCAGTGTCTTAAAGAAATCCTCACAACCGGTGATCTGATGCAAATACAGTTGCCAAGCATGGAGGGGTAGAAAAACAAAACCTAATTTGCAAACCCCAGCTGAAACAGCGCATACATCTGTAAAAGTGCTAGACCCCAAGTCACTCTGTCATGTCTCTGTCATCTTTTTCCTTTTTCCAATGGTACTTTGAAAAGGGATTACCTGAATGAAGAAGAGTTTGGGTTTCTCTAGAAGGCTTCTGCATTTATCCCCCCTAAAATGGGCGGTCAAGTCCTTTATTGCTGTCACGCCATCTGTTCCGTAAATTAAATTTTCTTCTCCGTGGCTTAGCAAGATGCAGGCGAAGCAAGCGGAATTTCTGTGGTCCTCTTCAGAGGCTGCAAGCAAGTGGTTTGAGGATGGAAAGGTTAAGACGTAAGTCCTCTGGGACTTCCAGAGGGTCCTCCCTCCCAGCCTGGCAGCGGCCACTGCCTGTCAGACAGGTGTGCGGGGGGAGGAGCAGCTCTCTGGAGAGAAGGAAGGCCGGTGGAGAGACGTTAGAGACAGGGAGAATTCTAGAATTCTCACACAGTCTGAGACCTAGATGGGGCTGCCTCAGGGGGAGGGGTGCCCCCCGTGTGGGAGGGGTGCCCCCCGTGTGGGAGGGGTTCAGGAGGCTGCTGGGGGTGCTGAAGGGCATGGCCCTGCTGTTTGCAAGGTCTGCGACACCGGGCAAGTTATGTCGCCATTTTGTGCCTTAGTTCTCGTATCTGTAAAATCTGTTTAAAATATAAACCTCTAAAATATAGGGAGATTATTATCCTCTATCTGCCACCAGGGAAAAGTTGACACTTTAATCCCACACTGGACAGAAAGCTACAGACTTGCTCCTTCCCTGTGAATTAGCTTTTTGAAACTGAGACTGTTCTGTGGATACCAAACCTATTACTTGCTGTCCTAGGAGCTGATTTCATTTTTTAGGGAGAGACTGAAGTTTCCTGAAAGGCCTCTGTCTGGGCCGGAGTAAGGACAGGCTCCCCGGGCTGAAATCGCTATGTGCCACTGTGGCGCCCTCCCGAAAGGGCTGGCTCGCTGCCCCTGCCTGGAGCAGGGGGGAGGCAGGGGGAGAAGGCGGACACGCACCTTGCTTCAGCAGATCTTGCATCTTGGCACAAGAACAGTCATTATGGACGACCACATCAAAACCCAGGTTTCTGAAGCACTTGAAAAGGGCCTCGGCATCTTTGTCCGTTCCGTTTCGGACGCCCATACCTGTGGGAATGAAGGCCACGATGGGCGATCCCTGGCCGAGTGCTGCTGGCCAGCAGCATCGGTTGGGTGCTAAGTGCAGCCTTGCTGGCTCCGGTGTCAGTGCTCCTAAGGTCACAGTTTAAATGAGCAACTGAGAGAAGAAGCAAACTCAAAGGAGAGGGCTGTTCAGCCTGGCCTCGTCTCGGCAACTCTCTGCCTCAGTCAAGACCTAAGAGCTCCCCTCCATTCTTAGCCCTTTGGTCCAAGTCCCTCATCAGCGAATGAACGTGGTGGGACCTCAGACTCGAAGCTCCCGATGTCCCTTGTGCCTGCTTCCTGTGCACGAAAGCAGCACTGGGTGGGGGGCTCTTGCCCCAGCAGACGGGCACGGCCCTTCTCTAATCAAGGTCTGATATAAGCTAAAGCAACAGAAGGGGACGGGAAAGGTCAGCCCAGGCCCACGGCACTGACCTGTCTTTTTGTCGAAGTTCTTGTTGTTTATTATGATGCATTTGCCCACCTTCTCAAAATTCATGTTATACTGGCATATAGGCACTTGGCCCTGGGCGGTCTTGGTTGATTTCCCCGCGTCATTTTTCTTCTTCTTACTGGGGAAACAGAAAGCCAGTCAGGGGCTGTGGAAGACGTGTGGACAGGAATGGCCTCCTGATTCTACTGCTAGCATGGAAGGGGTGCCCAAGGAGGCTGTAATCGCTGTAAAAAAAGGCCCGAGGTGGGCAGATGGCTCTATTTAATTGTCCTACTTAAAATGAACAGGATCTCCTACCCTGTTTCATCAGATGCCAGAGAGATGCACACTAAAACTGCGCTGTGATACCCAGACACACCCACCAGCATGGCTACGGTGCGGCGGTGACTTCGCAGAGGGCACCCGCAAGTTGTCACCTGTAGCTGCTGGGAACCTACTTTGTACTTCCATTGTGGAAAACTGGCAGAATCTACCCAAACTGAATTTGAACACATCTTAAACACGAAACTCCACTCCCAGAATACACCCCAGAGTAGAGCAAACACGTCTGCAAAAAAGGACAGATGTACGCATGTGCACAGCAGTGCTGTTCAGCAACAGCCCCAAGCAGCAAAGAATCCAAATGTCCGTTTACAGTGCAGTGACTAAACCGCTGAATACGCATACAAGGAAATACTATATAACAATGAGAATGAACAAAGCATGACAACACAAAGCCAATCTCACAATGACAGTATCACAATGATACTCAGAACACGAATACCTGAGGTTAGAAGTAGTTCCATTAAAAAGGGGGGAAAAGGAGCAGTGATTTAAAAAAGAAAGCAGTCGCCTTCCAGTCTCCTGACACTGCCCGTCCAACTTACCAAAAGTCTGGCATGGAGGCTGGAACATGCAGCATCATTGAGAGGACACAGAAAAAAATGTCAAGTGTGAGTGGAAAGCAGCCACGCTGGTCATTCGTGGGAATGAAACTCCATGACAGAAAAGGTTTTTATCTGTTCTGAAAAATTGCTGAATCCCCAATAACTAGAACAATGCCTGGCATATAAGTTGCTCCTTAAATATTTTTTTATAAACTACAGACCAATATCCCTTATGAATATAGATGCTTTTTTTTTTAAAGATTTTATTTATTTATTTGATAGAGACAGAGACAGCCAGTGAGAGAGGGAACACAAGCAGGGGGAGTGGGAGAGGAAGAAGCAGGCTCATAGAGGAGGAGCCTGATGTGGGGCTCGATCCCATAACGCCGGGATCACGCCCTGAGCCGAAGGCAGACGCTTAACCGCTGTGCCACCCAGGTGCCCCTAGATGCATTTTTTTTGAGAGACAGACAGCATGCAAATGGGTAGCAGCAGAGGAAGAAGGAGAGAATCTTTTTTTTTTTTTAAGATTTTATTTATTTATTCAACAGACAGAGCCCGAGAGCACAAGTGGGAGGAATGGCAGAGGGAGAGGGAGAAGCAGGCTCCCCACTAATCAGGGAACCTGATATGTGACTCGATCCCAGGATCCCTGGGATCATGACCTGAGCCAAAGGCAGATGCTCAACTGACTGAGCCACCCAGGCACCCCGAGAAGTAGAGAATCTTAAGCAGACTCCATGCTCAGCGTGGAGCCTGATGCAGGGTTTAATTTCATGACCCTGAGATTATGACCTGAGCTGAAATCAAGAGTTGGATGCCCAACTGATTGAGCCACCCAGGCGCCTTTAGATGCAAAAATTCTTAAGAAAATATTAGCAAACCAAATCTGGCAATCTCTGAGTAGGATTATTCACCATCACCAAGTGTGACTGATTCTAGGAATTCAAGGTTAGTTAACATCCAATTAATGTAATCCATCATATTAAAAGACAAAGGACAAAACACACATAATCAGCTCCATTGATGCAAAAAAAAAAGCAAATGACAAAATCCAATACACCGTTACAATAAAAGCGCTAAATACACTAGGATTACAACGGGACTAACTCAACCTGAAAAGGGCATCTATGAAAAATTCACAGATAATATCATACTTAATGAGAAGAGACTNAATTAATGTAATCCGTCATATGAAAAGACAAAGGACAAAACACACATAATCAGCTCCATTGATGCAAAATAAAAGCAAATGACAAAATCCAATACACCGTTACAATAAAAGCGCTAAATACACTAGGATTACAACGGGACTAACTCAACCTGAAAAGGGCATCTATGAAAAATTCACAGATAATATCATACTTAATGAGAAGAGACTGAATGCTTTCTCCCTAAGGTTAAAAACAAGTCAAATATGCCCACTCTTTTCCGCTTCTGTTAAATACTGTACGAGGGGCTCTAGTCAAAAAGATGTGTTCTAGGAATGAATGCATCCAGTCTTATCCCCTCATTTTACAGATATGGAAACAGGTCCATGGGGGGCAGGGGTTGTTCAAGGTCAGCCAGGTAGGGATGAACAAAATGAGACCACCACGTGGGCCTCAGGTGGTGTCAGTGTCTCAAGCTGGTGCTCCAGAGCCCCACACCCCAGAGTGTTTGTAAGAAGACTTGTCTGCCACTGTCCCTAAATTCTTGTCAAATGTTGGAAGGAGTAAAGTAAAAATAAAAACTCAGCTTGTTACCTGACAAATGTGGGCCTTGCACCCTGAGTTTCACTGAACCTCGCCTGTTGTAGTTCCTCAGAATCTCGGGAAGGACATGGCCTCTGATGCTGCCCCTCCTATGTGGGTCCAGATTACAGAGGGACTCTGTGGGTCGAATCTCCACAGATTGCTTATTGCTGTTTTTCAACAGCAACCCTGCTCTCTCCTCCACTTTTAGAAGGCCAACTGTCTTCTGTAGTATCTGATACATTTAAAAGAGAGATAGCCTCCGCCTTCTCCCTACATTTTCTGTCGGTCTACAGGGGCGATGCCAGCTTTTCTCCAGCACAAATGAGCACTGGGCTGGGACTCAGGCATCTGCCCACGGGACCCTTCACAAAGCCCTGACCTCCTCTCCTGGAAAACAGAACCTTCTGTGACCCTCACAGAATGACATGGCCGATTTCATGGGCAGAAAATACTCTTGTGGAGTCCTCTCCCTCTCCTGGGCTTCCATAAGAGCTCAGCGGAGACAAGTATCAGCAAAGCGAGCTTCTGCAGTGTTCAAGGACGCGCCATGCATGGGGGTAGGATTTACTTCTGAATTCCCTGTCAATCACCCATTCCGACAGTGCCCTCTGTAAAGGTGGAAAATTATCTGTACGTGGTCTTTTGTATGCCCACAAAATCTTCAATCTATGCCTCTAAAGGAGGTTATTACAGGTTATTACAACAACTAACATTGGTCAGGGCTTACAAGGGACCAGGACCTTGTTAAAATTCTCCCTGCATTTTTTCATTGCCTCTTGACATGTCTTTGGCTAACTGAAGGCCACTCAAAGACCCTAATAAGACCAGTATTAAGACTAATAGACTGGAGGTCTTTAAGAGATAAAGCTCTATTTCTATCTTCTGCAATATGAATTATTCTAAAACAAATTGTACAACAACCACCAAGTAAGAAACACACTGTGATTCTTTTTTAAAAGCTGCCATTAGCCCATCCACAATGATGAGCAAAACAAAACCAGTGACCATCTTTTGTAAGAAAAACAGGCTTGGTTATAAGTTACATGAAAAAAAAATGTCTCCATTTCTATTAGAATAGATTTGGGAAGTAAACTTTTTTTTTAAAGGACTACAAAAGGGGAATAAAAATATACACCCTTTAAAGAAAATACTTTCTATGGTTACAAAAAGTACCTTAAAATTGAATATGAAATGTGATTCTTATCCCTGGTAAATATTTCAAAAGGGAGGGAATTCCCTTACCTAGCCTGCTCCTAACTTGAACTCTCATTTTTCAAAATGAAATAAAATATCTGCTTCCTCTTTCTGGATTTGAGTCAGTCAATAGTTATTTCTCCTTCTAACTGCAACAGATTTTGCTAAACCCAGGTCTTCCCAGACCATGGATGCGTGTTAGAGAGCAGTCAATTCCATCCCCCTGACTTTGCCTTCCTAAGAGGCACAGACCTTGGGAAAACTCCGTCTGTAGCTTGACTCTGGGGAAGCTACCCGTGATCAAGTTAAAGCACACAACTGGAGAGACAAACAAAAGGAAGAAGTGACTATTAAGATGCAGAAGGCACCAGGAAGAAAAATGAAAAAGTGGACCGAAGTCCACGGCATAATAGATACATTCTGCTAGAATCAGAGCCCAAGGGATCCTAATTGTTGTGAGGCTTCCAAGCACCCTCTCCTTGGGATTAGCGCCCTTTCTGTTCCACTTTCCCTTCAAGACCCCAGTGAGAGCAGTGCCTTCACTTCCATTTTTGCTAATTCTGGCTGCAAGGCTGCTGCAGAGACAGTAAGTACAGCCTCACATTTAGGAAGAGACAGGAGTTCTCAGAAGCAACTGTTTCAGGGTAGACCCTGGTAGCTGCTTCTGCACGCACACGGGGCGAGGGTCTTGGCTGAGTATTTCTCTTGTGCGGACACCTAATGCTATCTGGAAACACTGGTGGACTGGCGAGTCTTCTCTTTTCCCCCCTGCCGCTCCTACTCCCAACTGTTAACCTTAAAAGCATGCCTCAGTTGAAAACCTGGCTGGTAGACAGGAGTGTCTCCAGTTGGCCACTCCCACCAGGACCTGCAGGGCAGGTACAAAGATTCAGTTCAGTCTCTGCTTCCTGGTTGAACCATGAAGGGGAGGGTCTTTAGTCCAAATAACACAGTACTGCAAGCAAGTATGAGGAAGTTCTCTGTGCCCTGATGGTGGGAGGATTTCCAGTACGTAGGTTAAGCATGAAAGAAAACAGAGGGGGCAGGACAATGAGAACAGTATACTACCCTTTGGGGAAAAATGAGGGGAAAATATTGTATCTTTATGTTTGCTTTTATTTGCATAGACTCTTAAAAGGTGACGTAATGGATAAGCCCCTTAATTCTAGGGCTGGACGGCTGATCTTTGAAACCTGGCTCTACCATGCAGCTGAATGACCACGGGCAAGTTACTTAACCTCTCTATGCTTTGCTTCCTACTTTGTAAAAAGGACAAAATTACACCATCTGCTTCACAGCTTGTGAACAGTTGATTTTCACAAAGTCTTTAGAACAGTGTGTGGACTGCAGTTGATCGTACATAAATGTTATTATTATTACTAATGGTATTTGTTGTATATCATAAAGAGTGGTCACCTGTGTGATGGGGGCCAGGGGCAAGGAGAGCAGGAAGGAGGAAGAGTTTGACTGTATCTCTTTTTTAGTACATGTGAATAAGTTATTCAAAAGGTTAAAATACAAATTATTTAGTAATTAAAAATTATCTGCTGCAAATGGATTTCATTATTTGGCCCATTTTGAAGATTTCTGGACTCATACTTTTTTGTGCTACTTGTTGAAAGGGCTCCTGAGAGACCCCATGATTCTGTGTTTCACTGTGATTTTACACGGGATTTTATTTCCTAGCTTTTTGAGCTTCTTTCTCCTCTCTGTGCCCATAACAATGGCAGTCATAAATACATAAGGACCATCTTGGAACACTCACTGCCTTGTACACATGACCTCATAAGGTCTTTACAACAACTCTGTAGGGCACTGGCCCTACCTCATAGGAAAAGATGACATTAGTTTGTCTGAGAACCCAATGCCAAACAGGGGTGAGGGCCCAGACTCACTCACAGGTCTGACACCAAGTCCCCTGTTCCAGCATTTCTTGCTTCTGTTAAAATCCAGATGCCCAGGCCTCACCCTAGACTTAGAGAATCAGAGCCAGGCCTGGGTGTTTTCCTGGAGATGCTCACACCCTCTGATGTGCAAGGGCCTCAGCACCAGCCTGTCTTACCACCACTTTTTTTCTTTTCTTTTTTTAAGATTTTATTTGTTTATTTGATAGAGAGAGAGACTGAGCGAGCACAAGTGGGGGGGGAGCGGAGGGGCCAAGGGAGAAGGAAAAGCAGACCCCCTGCTGAGCAGGGAGCCCAATGCAGGTTTCGATCCCAGGACCCTGAGATCATGACCTGAGCGAAGGCAAATGCTTAGCCGACTGAGCCACCAGGGCGCCCCTGCATGGGCCTTCTTGACACTAAACTTTCACTGCTGACCCCCGTGCAGGGCAGAAGAGCCAGCTCGCCCACTCCTGTCAAACATAACTTCCCATGTGGGCGCAGCCTTTGGGACCTTTGGCTCTCGGCCAGAAGGTCGAACTAGATACACTTCGGGAAGCGTGGCCTATGGAAGGTGCCTCTTGGCAGCAGCAAGACTGTCTGTCGGGGTCCTGTGTGTGATTTACAACCTTCCCGAGAAACCTGCAAGGTCTGCTAGGGGTGCCAGGCAAACAGAACTGGAGGCTGAAATTACTTTAACAACACAACCAAAACGCTTCCAGGAAATGCCACTCCTCTTCTGCCTTGTTTGCACAGTGTTTGGAGAGTCCCCTGCACGGCCTTGGTGGCGCAGTCACTCAGTCGGGGGAGGGAAGCTTTGCAATCCCAGTGCCAGCCGCTCATAAAGAGTTACTGTTTGTTTGGAAATCAATCGCCAAAGCCAAGCAGATCCTCAGATAAACAACTGCTATTGGACAGGAGCAAGGGCCTCAAGGGCTCCGAAGAGACTGTGCTCATTAATTGGCCACCCTGGAAAGATGCCAACAGTCCACGGCACAGCAGGTTCGCCTGGGGCTGGGGAACGAGAAGGGTACTAAGAAGCTTTCAGAGATCCAGATTAGACATTTCTTCAGCTGGTGATCCTCCCCCAGAGACAAGATCTTCTAAAAGTGGCCATCCTTGTCGTCCTAAGTTCCTATGACTTTTCTGCAGAAGATTCAGGAACACGTGTGCATGGTTATGGCACAGACCCCAAAAGGGAGGGCACGTGGACCTTCTTTCAGGATGAGGTCAATGGAAACCAGCCTTTCTCCTGAATCTGACGAGCAGTGCAAAAGGGTGGAAGAGCCACTTGCCATCGCCCTACGTCACCAGCGACAAGTATGGTTAATGTTTGCATCGTGCTCTATGTATTATGAAGCCTGTTCATAATCATTATCCCATTTATTCTGTAAAGTATAGATGAGAGGCATGGAAAGACGCAGCAAATGAAAACTGGCCATGGTATTTTTTAAAGTCAGATTCTAGTATTTCCCGTTCTACCTGCTCCCCCCCCACACACCCCTTCTCCTCTGCCTCTGCTAATTCTCTGCTGATAAACCCAGCTTTTATCTTGACCTTTTTCACTTTCTGAAAACTTTAGCCGAGATTACAATCCTGAAAAGAAACACAGGATTCTTGTTTGGAAACTTGCTCTTAAGTGCAAGGCTCATGATAAACCAGAACAGTGAATTAAAAGTTCCAAATCCTCTTAAAAGATCCTGTGTTTCACAATTGGCTACAGATTTTCAAAAATAAATCTGGCTGTGAGATTACTGTTCTTAGGGCCAGATAAGCAAGACTGCACTAACCAGGACATCCTGGCAGAGCAACTTAGCAAGTGTTCGTAAGTGTGCACTAAAATGCGACGGAGGGTTAATTTACTACATTGCTTCTTAACCATCTTTCTGATTTCTCCTGTTGTCTTTCCTCACCATTATGAGCAAGGACCATTATCTTCTCTTCCCAGACATATGCAGATAAGCTCAAATCTCTGCTAGGAACACAGATCATGACAGCACTGATTATCAGGAAGAAACTAGATGATCCTAACTTCTTAGGTTGGAGACTCATTTTTTTGGAACCTCAAATTCCACAGCGCGAGGCCAACTTAGTCATTTCAACAAAGTCAGGAGGCAAAAAATTACAACCAAGCTCTGATGGTTATTTACATAAAAAGACATCCTTGAAGAGCCTACAGCAACTCATACCAGAAAACATTACAGGATAAAGGACTCTGCCTCCTTTACGAAGAAGTAAAAAACCTCAGAAAGTGCACAATGAATTTTTACAATCCACTCGGGGTGTGAGTATAATTTTCCCCATCACTGGAGTGGATAAATACAGGTTTTATCCTCTTACAGATCCCCTAGGCTGCTCGAAATGTGAATTATACCTTTCTATATTTGGAAGGGGACAGAAACATGCAAACCTGCTACTGTTTATTTCCTAAAGCGTCTCCATGAATAGGATCCCCAGAAGCTCTATCTGTTTGCAGACATTCATCAGCAGGAAAGTAAACACACCACCAGGCACACATTTCCCCAGGGCTGTTTCATTCGGAACTAGAACTCTGGTTTTCGTAGCTGCTTTGTCTAAATATTTTTGGGATGATTCATTCATGGTTTCAACATTTGAACGGTGGGTATCCCCGACAGTCCTGACATACCAAGGCACAGAGCGAGGCAGAGAGGAAAGGAAAGAGTGAAGGTGGTACCTCGTGTCTCCATCCGAAAGCACCCCCCTGTGCATCAGAACTAGGCTTCGCCCGGCAACTATGGGCAGTGAGTTTCCTTCTTCTCTGTAATAATAAAAACTCAACATGCTCGGGGCTCAGCAGGGGACAGCAGACTGGCACAGCCTGCCCGGCCCTGAAGGCCCGTGACTGAATCAGCAGTGAGCTGCATGCTGGAGTTTTCCATAGGACCATTCACACTGGGGCTGGGAAAGTCACACTGGCCTCCCTCTTCTCTGCTGACCGGCAGAAATGCCCAGGCTCCACACCGCTGCTTCCTCCCCACCCTGGGACAGCTCCCTAGAGAAAAAGTAACTTTCTAGGAGCACGGGATCCAAAGGGGGGGGATAAAAAACCCCAAATGTCCACAAAGATGCAGCCAGCAGCACCATTTTTAAGAGTGAAAACACGGAAACAGGGGAATGGCTAAGCAAGAGACTGAGTGTCAGTGGCATAAAATACCACACAGCTATTTAAAGTGATGAGCATGCAGATGGGAGGTGACCCACCGAAGTGCCAGTCTACAGAAGGGGGCAGAGCAGCACGGATAGAAATGGCAAAATATGTAAAATTATATGTACATAAATGAACAAAAATAGGAGGTGACTTGGTGGGGAATCAGAGTTCAATTTTTAGGTTGTTTTTCTCCTTATAAAGGCACTCAAAATACTAATACAAATAATAAAACAAAAGATTACAAAGGCAGACCAACTACCCTAATTTTCAAACGAGGCAGATAAACCGTTTTCAATGGTCTTCAATAAAGTGAGTGATCCAGGAGTGTCTACGCCTTCCCATCTCACCCCTCCAAATACAATGAGGAAAACGTGAACACATAAAAACGAAACACTTATGAAGCAAACAGTGCAACGATGCTTTTCTTAGTTTCCTGGTTCAAGGTCACGGCCAATGGAAGCCGTGAGGCTGACAGTGGAGACCTGAAGCGCATGCTAGCCCTGGGCAAACCGAACCATTTGCCGTCCTCAGGTCTGTGAACAAAGGGAAAACTGTCTCTATACATTCTTTTCTGAAGTTCGAATTTGCACACATACACCTATTTTGGGAAACAAAGTTGGTTTAAAATAGGCTAGGGAGAAAAAGAGTCCTTACCCCAAACTTATTCACATGCACGTTTCCCTCCTCCCCCCTGAACAACGAAACAGAGACCTCTGACAATAAAAATTGATAAAAGGGGCGCCTGCTTGGCGCAGTCGGTGAAGCAGCCGACTCTCGATTTCAGCTCAGGTCATGATCTCAGGGTTGTGGGATCGAGCCCCACGTCGGGCTCCGCATGGCGTGTGGAGCCTGCTTCAGGCTCTCTCTCCCTTTCTCTTTGCCCCTCCGACCCTGCCCACGCACGAGTTCTCTGTCTTAAAAAAAAAAAAAAAAAAAAAA